>NC_038245.2:49547619-50147619 GCF_000004515.6 Glycine max | reverse complement strand
ATTCCTTTTCCACCCTGTAAACCAAGGAAAGCATTAATATTTTTCTTTCTGAATGGGAATTGGCATGCGGGCATTCTAATTTCCAAAACATTTGTTTGAAAACCTGTTTATAGTTTGTTTGAGTATGTCATACGAACCCGTTGTTAGTTACCACGTATCAAATCAAACATGAAAAATTTGAAGTTTTGTCTGCAATTCAGATGTCTTAAAAATAGGTTTCTAATTGGAAATTTGGATATCCACTTAACAAATTGCGTAAGTTTGGTATTGCATATCAGTTGTTTAAGGCCTTAGTGATAGTTTTATAGCGTGGAAAAGAGTAATAATTGAAGTAGTTACCTTGATGCTTTGTAATGCTTATATCTGGTAGAGTTAATCTTTATGATAAGTTTGTAATGACATCATTTTACATTGTACAGGAAAGGGTTCAAAAGGCTACAAAAGAGGCTGATACAGCAAAAGCAGCATGGATTTGTCGGGTTTGTCTGAGTTCTGAAGTTGATATAACAATAGTTCCTTGTGGTCATGTATTGTGTCGTAGATGTTCTTCTGCAGTGTCAAGGTGTCCCTTTTGTCGGCTTCAGGTTACAAAAGCTATCAGAATTTTTCGTCCATAATATCTCCAATGCTTTTATGATCATTTTATTTGGACATTCTCAGTTCCATTCGCCAATATAGGCTAACTGAAGTTGGCAAATATTAATTGGCTACATTGAATTCTGACGTGAGTATCATGTTTTTGTAATTAAGCCCCAAAAATGGGTACTGTTGAAATTTTCATGTAAATAGGCCTCAATGGAAAAAAAAAGGTTTGGTAAATTAGCCTATATCTTTCAGTAGTTTCACATTTTTTTGTACCCCTAAATCCTTTTGAAGTTTGGTTTGAAGTGAGAAAGTAATCACCCCAATTATAACCGTAGTTAATAAGCCCAAATTTGTAGTTAATTGAAGTAAAGAGAAATTAACGTTTTTTTCTTTCTCTACTTAACTCAGAAAATTTAGTGATAAAAAGAAATATACGAAGTATGCCGATAAAGTGTGATTTTTTTTTTTCAGCAAGAAAGTGTGAATTTATTAAGGGAGGGTGTAATTTAGGCTTAATTATACATTTGACCTCTTAATTATAATTAAAAGTTCAATTGAATCTCTCAATTATTAAAAAAAATTAATTAGATCCTCTAATTATTAAAAACATTACAATCTTACCCTCTCCGTCCAATTGAAGCTGTTAGTGTTAAGTTTCCAATACTGAATTTTACAGATAGTGGTAGTTTATAAATGTTAATATGTTTATTATTTATATTTAAATTAAAATATAATTAAATAAAAGATAAACTTAACAAAATAAAATTTAAAAAAGTGATGTTTTACATAAATCACTTTATTTATTACTATTTTAAAGAAAACAAACCAATGTTTCAAACCAAGAATCTCAAAATAAAAAATGATCATTTTCCACACCGAGATTCAATGTAATGATCATAATCTCTCCTGATCCTTTCCTTCCTCACCCCTAAATTGTTTCTCCCCCATTTATGCTTCTTCAAATGTTGAGATGTAAAAGATCTATGGGGCGTGGAGGGTGACATGGTGGGTGGTTTCGTTGAATCTAAATCTGAGAATGAAGAGTAGATCTTGTGATGGCTTTGCGAAACAATTTCTTTGGCAACAACGGCAAGAGGCACAAAAGGCAATGTTGTGAGATTTGTCGGATTTGAATCAGAGCTTGAAGACTGGATCTCATGGTGAGGTGTTGTTTGGATCTTGTAGTGGCTTTGCAAAATTATCTCTCCCTCTGATGAAGATGATGAGAATAGCAGAGGGCGACTTGGATGGTTTCGTCGAATATGGGTTTTTAAAGATAAAGAAAACAAAAAGTAAATCTCGTGGTGAGACATTGTTTGGATCTCATGGTGGCTTTGTGATGTGGTTCGTATCTAAAAGAATCAAACCAATGTTTGTGATTGAGATCAAGATTTGGATCTCTTGGTGTTTTGTGGATCTAGTGTTTGTCTAGCAATATTGTTAGAGAAACAATTATTGGAGCTTTCTTGGTTGAAGATTGTTAAAAAGGTCTTGAAGATCCAAAAGGCAAAGGATTGTGAATATAGTAAAGCATGAAATTTGTTATAGTTGTTTTTGTATATATTAATTTGTGCTTATTTGACTTTGTTAAACTCATTCTAGTGCATTTGTGTTGTTGAGATTTGTTGCTTTGTTTTTGGGTTTAAATTGGAATAACATGAATTTGGTTAGTGTCAGATTTTTTTTTATCTTTTATTTTTGTAATTTGTAACGGTTAAAAAATTATTACTTGTAATTTAAACCGTCAAAATTCTTAACTTAAGAATACAATTTTAAGGTTTTTTAAATAATTAAATAACCTGATTGAATTTTTTAATAAATAAAGGATTTAATTTAACTTTTAATTATAATTAAGAAACCAAATGTATAATGAAGTATGTAATTTACCCATAAAAGTTTAATAGACTTCACTTTACTTTCTTGCCCTCTCTACATTTACATTTTTCTTTTAAGAAAAGAAAAAAACAATGAATCTAATTTTCATGCAGCGTGAAAAGATTTTTTTTTTTGGTACAACGGGAATAATAAAAATAGGGGGCAAAACTAAGTCTTTTAAAATAATCATGAAAGGATTTCAATGTAAAAGATTTTATATTACTTACACACTACTATTTTCTTTTCAAATATTAAAAAAACAACTAAAAAAGAAAATATAAATTCATCAACATTGATTTCCCTAAATTGGTATTAGTATAGTATTACCTTAAAGCCTGTGTTCTGTTGGTGTGATTGAAAAGGAAAAAGAGTGTGATGAATGACAAACCCTAGAAGAAGAAGGAAACGACTTTTCAAAGGCCCCTGTTGCTCTTAAAAAATCAAGACAAATATTTAAGAGCATCCATGAAAACAATGATATTCCTAAAATTTCATGCACTTTCATCAAATCTACTAATCGTAAAACACAGTAAAATAAAAAGAAGATAAAATACATTTTTGGTTTTTGTGCTTGGTTTTAATTCCTATAGAGTATATATTATAGTTTTGAATTGACCAATTTAGTTTCTATACTTAAAAAAAAAAAAAAAAGGATGAATTTAGTCCTATGCACTGATAACCGAGGGATGAAATTCACCTATCTTAAAAAATGCCAAATGGCTACCAAGCTCTTCTTCTTCCACACGCAAACGACGTCGTTGTGGAAGCCAAGAAGGTTGGACGACAGCGTGGTGACAGCACTGTGCAAGTCCTTCAGAGAGGGACGAAGCTGGGAAAGCATAACCCAGGAGTTCCGCTCCCTGCACCTAAACGACTCGTCGGTCGAACACGTCCTGTCACAACTCACCGACGCAAAAGCCGCGTTGCGCTTCTTCCACTGGGCCGCAAAACGCAACAACGACAACAACACCTTCCATCACACCACTCGCTCTTACACCATCACAATAAACCTCTTACTAACGTCAAACTCACTCACCGACTCGCGCGCACTCCTCGAATCCCTCGCCACTCGCAACACAGATCCAGGCGCCGCACGTGCGGTGGCGGCTTCTCTTCTCGACACGTATCACGCGGTTTCAACCTCCGTCGCTCTTCTTGCGGTTAACCTTTTAATTCAAACCTACGCGAAGGCGAAGTTAACGGACGTCGCCTTCGACCTTTGCCGTTACGTCGAAGAAGAGCGTGGATTCTCCTCCTCCGTCAGCGTCGTTAGTTTCAACGTGTTGCTTCACGCGCTTCAGAGATCTGAGAAGTGCGGCGGTTCCGTTTGGGAGGTTTACGAGTTCATGATTCGGAGAAGGGCTTACCCTAACGCGACGAGTTTGAGAATAATGATCGATGCGATTTGCAAGGAAGGTGAATTGCAGAAGATTGTTGACACGGTGGATCGGATTATTGTAGGGAATAATGATTGTTCTCGTTCTCGTTTTCGTTCTCCTGCGATGATTGTGAATTGCGGTTTGATGTTGAGGATTTTGGGGAAGGGACGCGTGGCGAAATCGGAGAGCGATGATGTGGTCGTTTTGCTGAAGAGGCTGTTGCAGAAGAATTTGCTTCATGAGAAGGTTGTGTATTCTCTGGTTGTTCACGCGAAGGTTGTGTTTGGGGATTTGGATTATGCGTGGGGATTTTATTTGGAGATGGTGCAGAGAGGGTTTGAGGGGAATGCTTTTGTTTACACATTGTTTATTGGAGCGTTTTGCAGAGAGGGGAGAGTTGGCAAGGCGATTGGTTTGTTGCGTGAGATGCAAGGAAAGGGGTTGAGGCCTTACGGGGAGACGTTTGAGCACATTGTCGTTGGTTGCGCTGCCGCAGAGGATTCAGAGCAGTGTGTGAGTTTTTTTGAGGAGATGGTGAGGGTTGGGTTTGTGCCTGCTTGTATGGTGTTTAATAAGGTGGTGGAGAGGCTGTGTGAGAAGGGGAAAGTGGAGAAGGCGAATGGAATGCTGACTGTGTTGTTGGAGAAAGGGTTTTTGCCAAATGATGTTACTTATGCTCATTTGATGCAGGGTTATGCTCGAAAGGAGGAGGTTCAGGAAGTTTTAAAGTTGTATTATGAAATGGAGTACAGATGTGTGAGTCCTGGATTGTCGGTTTTCGGGACGATTGTTCAGTGTTTTTGTCGTTGTGGGAAGGTTGAAGATGCAGAGAAGTATTTGAGGATTATGAAAGGGCGTTTGGTGAGGCCAGATGTGAGTGTGTACCAGGCGTTGATTGATGGATACATGAAGAAGGGGGAGAGTGCTAGGGCTCTTCACCTTCGTGACGAGATGGCTTCTTTGGAGGTGTAATGTGACATTGTTGTTGTGCTAAAGAGTGGTGAAAGGAAGGTAGTGCTTGTTGTTTGGTGACATGGCATTTTCTGCGATGTAGAATGCCAAATTGATGATATAGATATGTTATTTCCTGAAACAAAATGCTGCATCAAGAACAGTGGAAAGTTGTGAAATGTGGAATGGGCTGATATTTATAAATTAGATGTCATGATGCAGGTGCTTGGCTATTATTAAGGTTTTACTCATTTCAGAAGTGATTTTGGGAAAATTGATTGGAAGAGTGTGAGAAGTTGTTAATGTATGTCTAAACGTACAGATAAAGCAGGGAGGTTTAGAGACTTTGGGCATCCTGAGTATGCAACGGAAGAGGCAACACAAAATGTAAGCTTTTGTGCTTTGTTTTTATAGTCTGTGCAAATTTAGTTAGAACTGCCAACAAGCATTTCAGTGTCATACACTTGGGTGAAATTTTGACAACTAGATTTTATTTAAATGTTTTTCTCATTCCCAGTATTTTCATTGGAATTTACTTACTCCATTTGGCTTTTGAAGTAAATTGCTACCCTGTGTTTGGATGTGGTTGTAGCTTTATTATTGATGATATTGCGACAACCTGCAATTTCACAAGGATGGTATCACTTTTTGGTTGTCCTCAAGAAGTATATAGATGTCATACAATGTGGAATAGACTGATACGTATAGATTACATCTCACTTTCACTCACTTCAGAAATGTTTCAAATATTATTGAGAAATTGTTAATGTATAGAGGCTTTGGAGGCCTTTGGACATGTTGAGTTTGCAACAGCTGAACAAGCAGTATAGGTAAGCTTGTCGCCTTGTGTAAAAACAAAAATACAATAAAAAAAATAGAGTGACCCGTGCGGGGGCTTGAATCAACCAGCTAGTATTTACTATTTAACAAAAATATCCTTGAACTGTTATTAATTTATAATAAAAATTTAAATTTTCCCAAAATCACTTAAAGATTCCGTGATATGCACGGCTGACCAACTAGCTATGTATTAAACTGAAGATAGGCGTCTTCCACTGTTAGCATTATTATTAGGAGATTAATTAGTATACACGGTCAGTGTAAACCTACTTTACACAGACACCCAATTATATTTAGGCTATTAGCCATGTCAGTATAACAATTAAAAAAATCTAAAATTACAAAATCTAAAATTATGGGAGTAACTCTGTCACTTTCAGGTCAATCAATCATGTGTGTGTCTTCTTCCTTGAACCCATTATGATTTGCTCTACCCATCTTCATCCATAAACTCGTTGCTGATTGTTCTGGTAAAAACTATGTTTTTCACACTTGTATACACTGGAAATTGAAAAATCAATTTAAAGTTTTGTTGCATTGCATTCATTGTATGCTACGCTCCAAACTTTTCTGCAGGTACTGATCACTTTTCCGCATTGCCATAAACTTGTTACGAATTGCTTATTTCAATTTCAAGAATATAGTCAAGGAATTAAAACACGTGCCAAATGTGCTTATTGATATGGCTCCCAAGTTTTCTTCATTTTATTTCAATTTCAATTAATATTGTTTTACAGTATTTTTATTTTTGTTGAATGCATATATTGTGGGACTATGCTTGGCATATCCCGTCCAGGTTATAGAAGAATGATCCACAAATAGTATTTTGCTGGAGAAGCCATTGGAAGCTAATTGATACAGTTCTAAAGTGAGGCCAATTAGTTTCCACATCATAATTGTGAATGTGTGCCTAAAGAAGAAAATTTTTGCAGCTTATAAAAGTCACTTATCTAACAACTCTCTTTGTCCTTTGTGTAGGTATGCAAAGGAAAATATTAATATTTATAAAAAAGGAAAATATTAATCATGTGCTAAGGGGTTGCTTTCTAGCCAAAGAGATCTGGACACTTCTCTCTAGGAGTATGGTGGATCAATTTATTTTTTTCTCCCAATGTCTTGGCATGTGGATGAGCTCCAACATCAATATTGGAAAAAGAAAGGGTGTGAATTGGAGCCTATATTTGCTGTTGTAATTGACAATTTCTGGGAAGCCCGAAACAACCTTATTTTCCAAAACAAAAGTACCTATGCGCAGTGGCTCTGCAAAATTATTAGAACTCGGGTGAAGGAAATTATCAAGGCCTATGACACTTTTGGCTTGGGGAAAAGTTTGACCAACCTTGGCAATATGGGGTCTGATCAAATAAATATCAAGTGGAAAAATCCTCCAATTGGAACTCACATAACAAGCTCAATTGTGATACAACAACCCGAGTAGGAAATTATAAAGCAACTTATGGGGAAATCTTCGAATATCATATAGTAAAATTTATTTTTTGCTTATTCTGATAAACTTGAGTTTTGCCCCCTTTGTGCAAGTTGAGCTCCGGATATTTGGAGCATTTGTATAGAGATAGAGAATAAACACAAAAACACTTGGAAGTTGGTTTGCTGTTCTTCCTTTTTCAAACCCATGCTATGGTTTTGAAAGAATCAAATCCTTATAAACTAACTCACAAGGTAAAATTAATTAATGTAATCAATGGAGAATCCATTATGAACTAGCAGATTCATTTTTACAGTCTTTGCATAAATCGTTTGTTGCTCCTCCTCCTTCAATAATGTTTTGTAAGAATGAAATGAAGCTCTAGAAACAAGTACTTATTTCTTAGTCATTTAAATCTATCATTTGACATTTAGACTTTTAGGATAAAAATGTAAACAGTTACATCTTCAGAAGGATTCAATGACATAGCAAGCAATATCCCTTGTTAGTATTGCACTAACGTTGCTAAATGAAATTGCTAAAAAAAAGTGTTGTTATTAAAATTGTCAAAGTGACACGGCTTGTGTTAATTTTCATCCCTATGCACCTCAAACCAGAGAAATTCATATGACATTTAAACACTCCTCATCAACTTTAAAAACAGATCAGCACAAACACTTGAAATAGTTAACAAAGGCTTAGTTGTAAATTTATAAAAAGAAGCTGAATATCCATTGATTCTTGCCTTCCATGACCAAGATGACACTGTGATAGAGTCCAGCATTATGGGAGTTTAAATGGCAATAGATCAAGTGCCCAAATCATAAAATACTCATGAAAACGAGAACATATTTATCTTTTCTCACCACTTATTATCTTGTAGCCCATATTTATCAATCATTACTTCCCAATCAGATTCAAATTCTTCAACGGTGATAGATTGGTGAATGCACTTCCCAAATTGACTTTTAAATTCACTATGCTCATGATAAATATAATTCAAATACTCTAGGACTTTTTTCTCAATGTGTCACATGCAATAGTGATGATTAACCGTAGGAAACACAATTGAAATTGCATTAGTGAAAGCAGTATCTTGGTCTGTGATAACAGTTTTAGGACAAGCCCCTAAAATTGCTTCTAACCAAGTACTTAACAACCAAACAAAACTCTTTTGAGTTTCATCCCATACCATACACAACCAAAACAAATGGATTGTTGATGATGATTAACTCAAGTGAATGAAACAAATGGCATTTGTATTTATTTGTCAATTATGTTGGATCAAAAGTCTCTACATCACCAAAATTATTTGTATGCCATTCTAGACCTTGAATCAACCCAAAAACAATTTGCTAATTGTCCATCAACATCCATTTAAAATGCATAAAAAAATCCAGGATTCATGCAGCACACCAATAAGTTTAATATGCTCTTTAATTTTCTTTCTATGCACTCAAAGAAACTTTGAACTTCTTGGGGAAAACAGTACATGATTATGGTCTTTTATAAATCTAGAAATAATCCACCCATCTTTTTTCTTTAAATATACCATTGCCTTGCATCCTATCCTTGTTTCATCATGCACAGCAAGGTTACTATTTTTCCTCTTTGCACATCTTTCACTTTTTTTCTTTGTATAATTTTTTTGGCCGAGATCCCTCTTTTGAACAAAGGATCTCTTGGCCAATTATCATGCCATTTGTTCTTGATTTAATAATACGACCCTGCGTACATTGTGTAGTGATTCGTTGTGTCTTCAAGTGATGCAACTCCATTCCTTCGAAGAGCTCTAGAGGGGGATCTAATGGTAGTCCTTATTGAAAGGATCCACATCAAAAGCACTATGGAGTCTATTGTTAGCGCTGACATTGGTAGAATCTCCATGTTCATTTATCATATATATCTAGACCTGTATAGTAGTAAAAAATATTCTTAATATGCTAGTAAGTGGCTGAATCAATCGAATGGCAAACTTGCATCAATATTATATAATTATCAATTGGTCAAAGCTAAATCCATTCCATCACCAACAAAGCAAACAAGCTAATAAAAATTGGAAACAGCATAATCATAGATGACTAATTAAATTTAATCCCAAGAAGATGAGGTCAAACAAGTAAAATATTTCATTAGAAAAATCAAAGTATTCACACGTAGAACTCTCTTTCACTCTTTGTATGGCACATTTGGCACTTGTCTTAATTTCTTGACTATATTCCTGAAATTGAAATAAGCACTTTGTAGCAGTAAATTACAGAAAACTTTTGCATACCTTCTATTATTGTTTTTGTCAGCTTCGGTGACTCATGGTGTTGTTGGGACATATTCAATTCGATATTCAACTTTTCCCCTAAAAGTAACATAACTTTTCTGAGAATGTATGAAACAAGGACCTATCAAACAACAAATTATTGAAAGTGTAAAATTAAATTAAGGCAAGTGATTGGTACATACGATAAAGTTTGGAACATTCATAGTGTACAACGAATGCAATGCAACAAACTTTAAATTGAATTTTCGGTTTGTAGTGTATACAAGTGTGGAAAACACAATTTTTACCAGAGCCATCAAGAACGAGTTTATGGAGGAAGATGGGCAGAGCAAACCGTAATGGGTTTAGGAAAGAAGACACACACGATTGACTGACTTGAATGTAATGAAGTTACTCCCGTAATTTTAGATTTTTTTTTTTAATTTTTATAGTTATTACACAAGATTGTCATTAGATTCAAAACGTGAATACAAGAAATCCATTTGGTTTAATTTGGAAAATTAATAGTATGTTTGAATTAGATTCATGGTGAAAATAACCAATTATTTTGTCATGGTATAGGCAAAACAACAAATAGTTGTTTCTACTTTTTCATGATACCACCATGATTATGAAGAATAGAATTGATTCTTGGATATTATCCAAACACACGGTAAGAAAACAATGACGTGATTTACTTATATATTAAACTAAAGAAGATACTTTGTTTCCACTGTTATTATTATAAAAAAAATTGCCACTGTTGTTAATTAATTGATTGCAGGTTCAGGAAAAATAGATATATACACGGAGCTTCATCAGAAACGCTAAAATGTTCATCCGCGTAACAACCTAGAAATAGAGCAAAAAAATGGGATCTTTAGATTACTTCCCGTAAGTTTTATGTTTATGTGCTTCAAAGTTTGATTCGGGGGACCCAACACTACATCCATAGACCACAATCATACTAAACTTGTGTTCTCAGTGACAAGGGAATTCATACTTTCATTGAACACCAGGATTCTCTCTAAAGACTATGCATGCTTCTTCCTCATTTTGTTTATATATATATGAACTTGCAACCATCCTAGCTTGACTGTGCCCATAGTAAAGGATGAAAGATTATATATATGTCTTTTCTGATATTCGATAGTTTTGGAGAAGCTCACAACGAGAGCTTGCAGAAATGGAAGATGGCTTTGCATCAACTTCTGTTCTATCAGCTCTCTAGTCAACTATCGTGTCTCAATCATAAATAGGATTCAATTCTCCAGTTCAAATAATCTTTCAGTTGACCGAGCTTCATTAGAAATATGGCTAATGATTGAGACTCATTCAAAGAACTCCAACATTTGTGTGATTCTCTTAGATTTTCAAGACACGATTGAGAATCCTCTTTGAATCATTCAAAAATTTCAATTTCAACTGCATCTGGTGCAATATAACAAATATATCAATCACTGATCCAGCCAAGTTCAAAACCAACCTAAAATAAAATAAAATAAAATAAAAACTATATCAACACAATCATTTACCCCAAGATGATGACGTACTTTTTCTTATTTTAAAGACCAGTGATTATATCATGCCTATATAAATGTTACCAATATTGTAGAAAGTACAAAGAAATTGGAAACCAAAGTATAAATGAGTTCCAATTCCAAACAAAATCATCTCACAGAGATAGCCAAGGTCGACGATGCTTATCTCTCTGCTGTGTTTCTTAGTTCTAGCTGGGTTTTCCCAGCAATTCTAAATGCTGCTATTGAAGAGTTTGGGCTGGCGTCGACACGTGGCATGAGACTAGTCAGTGGCAATTTGCAGGTAGCAGGGCTTCTCAGCTTTTTCAGGGTAGCAGGGTTACTGCAAATCGCCAATTGGACTGGCTAGTCTCATGTCACGTGTCGACGTCAGCCCAAACTCGTGCTGACGATTTTCTTCTTCCATGCATGAAAAACAGTCCCATGCTGAAATAAATTTGAAAATAACACCATTTTAAGAAATAGTTTCAAAAAGTAATTCCTTTACGGCAATTTGTCGACTCATTACCGTCCATTAGAAATGAAAAGGAACCTTCGGCTGTGTAAAGGATATGAGGGAATTTGGACAGTGGTTAACGTAGGACATGCAGCACTTGAAAATGATTATCTACGTGTATCCTTCAATAAAAGGAATTCATTTCGATTTGCCTCAAGTGGTTCAAGATGCACCACCCCATTCTGCTATTATATCTTTCTCCGACCAACATATATAATATTAAGAAGAAATTAAATATCTTTTTGTTTCCTTAAATTTAGACTATATTTGTGTTTGGTCTCTTAATTTTTTTTTAAGAAAATCTCACCAAAAAAACTAAAAAATGATTTTTTTAGCTCTCCTTACTTAAAAATAGTCTAATTTTGGTCCCTATTTAGTAATCTTTTAAGTTCTTGATAAAGACTAAAAAGTGATTTTTTTTTTAAATTAGAGAGACTAAAAAAATCATCCAAATTTAAGGGATAAAAACATTTAAGTCTATTTTTAAAGATGAATTAAATGAATAGATTTTAAATAATTAATTTTCTTAAAGCAAGAAAACAATCAGAATATGTTCGTATTGTTGCTTTAAAAAAAAGTTCATATTGTTTATTTGATAAAGTTGTTTCTTGAATGAAGGGATAGGGCATGTTGGAGGAGATATGTTTGAAAGTGTTCCAAGGTGATGCCATTTTTTTAAAGGTCAGTGATCAGCACATGCACCTATGACGAGGGATATTGGTTTATAGTTTGGTTTCACACAAAATATTTTTTTATTCTATTATTTTTTTTTCACTTTTAATTAAAAAAATGTGTTTAAAAAGTTTGTGTAGGAAATAATGAAAATAAGATAGCATTTTTGTAATAATTAAAAATAAAGATACAAAAGTGTTGGGGTAGCGTACGGATTTATGGCAAATAAGCATGGATTACTTATTTAAGCACCGGTACTTAAGCCTTTAAAAATAAAATAAAATAAAAATCCTTAAATTTAATTATGACGGAGTGAGTGTTGTAATTGTGCAGTTGAATTTAACATTACATGCAATATAAACGTATCAATTTGAATGTTTGAAATTTTTATTCTTACATTTTTTAAAAACTTTTTTACCATTATATACAAATGGGGTACTTTAATTTTATTTTTTTTACTCAACTAAACTTCTCAAAATTTTCTCATTCTTATTCCTAAAATTATCCACTACTTTTTTTTTATTTGTTTTCATCCAATAGAACCAAACGAAAATCAATTCAATAAAAAATCCTATTTTAATTTCATGCCAAATTATGAACTTTTCACTAATCCAAATTTTAAAAATTTTCCACGTTTACCAAACCCACAAAAACAATCCAAATATAGTTAATTTTGAATTTCCTACACATGTTTTCATATCAATTTCCGGTGTAATTTTTATTATTTTTAATGTCTAATTCAAAGAACAACCACGTGCGTGTTTCTCCTTGACTTTTAAGGGGTTCTTTGCTCTCAATCCATGGAAAAATGGCTAATAATAATTGAGACTCTTTGAATCATTCAATGATCTCCCACATGTCGGATTCTTTTTTAATAAGGTTGCACAGTTATAACTATTGCAATCGCTGTACCGCTTTTTAACTATCTCCAAGACATCTAAGAAGTAAAAAATAAACAAAGCCTCCATTTTTACTGCCCAAAACTAATAATTTCTAAATTCAACTTCAAACAAATTAACTACGCCATACTCATCATCTTCAATCGCACTGGCGGATCTACATGCTGTTTAATGGGGCAATTGTCTCCATAAATTTTTTTTTTTTTACTTGAATGTATTGAATAAATATTTTTCCCCATAAACAAATAAATCTTATTTCCATAAGATAATTTTTTAATAAAATGAATGTAAATGATTATAAAAGATAAAAAAAGAGAATAAATTAATACTAATTTTATCCACTTTATCTTTTTAAATTTTATTGTTTTTAATTTTTTACTACTCTTTTTAATAAAACTTATATAATTTTTTATTTGAGAAAATATTAGATTATTTTTTGTCCCACTAAAAAAAATCTGATTTAATCCGCCACTGTTCCATCGTCGTCTTCTCTTTTATGCTGCGCTTTTATACCACACTATTGTCTCCATTGATGGCATTTGATTAAACACACATAATAATAAATTAGAGCATATCCCTGTTAACAAAAAAGCACTTAGCTTATCAGACTCTAACTCAGTTTATTATACGTAAATTACTGCAAATCTTTTACTTTTTTTTTCTTTGATTCCTATATGAATAAAAAAATTGACTTAGTTTAGATATTTAAATTAGAGGCATATAATTCAGTTGGATGATTTTGTTTAAACCTAAGTAATAGAATGTGGCTCTATTGTTCAAAGGGATTGAAAAGCATATCGGACGGTTTGTTTCTTGCAACTCGTTCTGGAATGTAATTTATATTCTGGATTAGCTATTTTAAAATCTAAAATGTAAATTTACATTTTAAATTAGGTTAGATTTTCCAAAGATTAAAAAGGTTCAGGAAGCAAATTGCGACCTGCCCATTATTTAGTCCAAATAAAACAGTGACGGATAACAATAATTTTAAGCGGAATAATCAAACGTAATGCATTAGAGGCAACAACAGCAATTTTTAAGTTGATAATATTCTATCCAAATGTTTGAAATTTCTAATGGAGTTTTTATATACAGTAGCTAGTTTTTATTCAGGATTTATTTTGCTGTCGTATTGACAACGGTTGCTATGAAAAGTATTAGAAAATTAAAATTTAAAGAAAGGATAAAGTTGAGTCTTTGACCATCTTAAAAGGACAGATAATTAAGTATCAGATGTATGTTTAGGATATTTATAGAGATAGGAATGAGATTTTTATTTGAAAGCGAGTAGGTAGGTTGAAAATTGGAAGTTATCTTGTAAGAACGGTTCTTATATAAATATTAAAATTTTAATTAGACAGGAATTATGTTTTGTGTAAATACCTACAAAAAAAAAATCATGAAAATTTACAAGGAATGAGGAGTGTTAATTGTTAACAAGGATATTAAAAGCTGCAAAGTTAAATAAATAAATCTAACGAATATTAAAAGCTGTCCTTTTAGTTGTAGCTCAAAATAATGCTTCAAGTTTAGAGACTACTACTATCGAATCTTTAGGAAATAATTTTTTTTACAAAAATAAATAAATAATATAAGGTTGTTTCTTTAAAATAAAATAATTCAGACATGTAATATTAATATTGAGATTCTACGTAAAAATTCAAGAGCATGGTTCACTAACAGGACACTCAAACGAGTTTTTTAATTCATTTTATAGAAAAAATATTTTTTCAGTTTCTTGAAATAAAGTTTGAGAAAAATTGAGTACTTTCTATGAATAATCGTTTGTCAAATAAGAACTATATAGCTATCATGGAAGAACTAAATGACAAATCCAGAGCGTCAATTATTATACAAATAAATCTAACGGATATTAAAAGCTGGACCACGGTAGCCATGGCCCCGCTTTTATTTAGAAGGATGCTTGGCAATGGACTCAACGCCCTGGGATGGGAAATCTAGTGGTGATGACTCCTCTGTTATTGCAATGAATAAATAGGTGTTATCATCTATGAAGAATTTTAACAATACTGCAATTTATTGAAAATTATTAATTTTAATACTATAAACTAATACGATAAATTTATTTTAAGATTAAAGAGTAAGACTAAAACATATTAATTAATTAGGTGGAGTACAATTAAATAAAACTAGAAGGAAAAGAAGATAAAGAGAGAGAATAAAAGAGTAAAAAATTTATAAAATTTTGTCCAGCTGTTGTTTTAATAATATTATTGAAGAGTAAGATGATGGGTCCTACTAACTTTAATAAGGATAGTTTTAAAAAATAATATAAATTGTTAAAAAAATTAATTATAATAATTATTCTTAACTAAATTTTTAGAGACGTAGAAGTTGGATAATTTTATGGACTAATTAAGTGTCTAAGATTAAGTTTCTTTACATCAATCAATAAATATTATTAATTAATAGACTAATAACGATTGATACAACTAATAATAATTTATGTTTTTTAATTAATTGATTTAGGATTTAAATTTTAATTGATGAATAGACATAAAATAAATAAATTATATTAAAAGAAAAATATTTATTTTATGTGTGATAATTCCTGAGGAATAATTACTATTTCACCACTTTCAATCGGGAACAATATCATGTTAAAAAATATTAATTGATAGCTAGCATTCTAGCAAGAAATTTCAAGTTTCAACTTTACTTGACATAACGCATGCATGTCCTTCGTTTTAAGGTACCACTTTCTCCGGTGGTTAGTTCACTAATCTTGAAAAAACTCTTAACAAAGAAAGAAATTTAAAAAATTCAATATATTCTACCGCAAAAGGACAAGTTGTCAACTTTTCCAAAAGGTTTAGTCAAAACCTACTCAAATATAAAATTCACAAACATACAAATTAAACTAGATCATCAATGATGCCCTTCCAATGCCCATGTAGTCAATTACGCCAATGTTGGATATTGTTAAAAAAATAATCTAAAGAGTGATTATTCCCATGGAGGATTTTATACATATATGCTGACGACATTGAGCATTAGCCTAACAAGTCTGACTCAAAATAAATTTTTAAGAGAAATATTTTATTTATTTATTTGAAATAAAAGAAGTTTATGTTAATTCTTTCATCAATATACGTGATTTCTTTACTTTATATAAATAAAATAAAATATGTTTAAATTTTTTTATAAATGATTATTATATATATATATATATATATATATATATATATATATTAAAAGTTGAAATTATGTTGGGTCGATATTAAACACTCAAAATAAAAGTATTAATATATTAGGATCAACGTAACATAAAAATTTATTAATAATCTAAAACAAAAATTAATTGTTTGATTATGGTATACTTAAAAAAAAAAAAACTAATGACAAATACTTTTTTACTAGTATTCTTAACTATGCAGGGGTCTTGTGCATTATGCCTATATAAACGAATCCAAAACTCAAATAAGAAAGTAGACAACATTAGAAGTGAAAGGCAAAATAAGAATGATGAGTTGCAAAGAAAATGAGGAGGATGACACTTACCTCTCAGCTTTGACACTATGTTTCAGCCGAATTTTTCCGGCAATCTTGAACGCTGCTGTTGATCTGAATTTGTTTGATATCATAGACAAGGCAGAGAGTTCAACTTTGTCAGCCTCTGAGATTGCTTCTTTGCTTCCAAATCCACACCCTCAATTGGCTAATAGGCTTGAACGCATATTGCCGGTGTTGGCAAGTTACTCTCTTCTCAATTGCTCCATTCGCACCACTGAAGATGGTGTGAGAGAGAGACTCTATGCTCTCTCACCAATTGGTCAATACTTTGCCTCTGACGACGATGGAGGCTCTTTGGGTCCTCTCTCAAGCTTATTTCATCGTGGATATTTTCACGTCTTGTACGTATTAATTTACTTCCGAATATCTTCATTCTTAATTTTAATTCAACATCTCTTTCTTTACCTTCTTTCTTTAAGGACCTAATTAACTTCATAACTCCTAACCATGCATTTACTTAAGAGTAATATTCTCCTCATTTTCAAAATTTTCAATTCATTATATTTTTTTTCTTTATCCCCCTCATATTACTCATTATTGTAGAAAATATGGTAAAAAATAAATAAATAAATTTGAATAACATTACTTATTAATTAAAGCTACGTATAAATTTCTTAACAAAGTACTGTATTCACTATGGGAAGAAAATCAAAATAAATAAAGAGGAAAAATGAATCAAACTCATCTCATAAGTTAAAATTAACATATATCTTAATTTATTTATAAATAAGTTATACTTACAAAAGAACGTATAAAAAGTTAAAATACATAAGTTAATGTTAATTTTTGAAGAAAAAATGATTTATTTCACCTTTTTAATTTTTTCTGAATGAATTTTTTAATCCAAAATGGATCTTATACTATTTTACAAAGGACAACGGGTCTCATTGATTTTTTTTAGCATATGAACATATTGTTACTTTCAATACCTCATTAATATTTATCATTTGTTTTATATTTTTTCTATAATGTCATATCACTTATATATCTACTTTTATCTCTCCTCTTTTATTTTATTTTAGCTTTGAGTGTCCACTAGAGTTTAGATACCTACCCATATATTATTTTATGTTTTTAATATATATATCGATTGGTATTGTTTCCTAATTAAATAGGAAGGACGTAAAGGATGCAATTATGGACCCTAACAACAACGACCATTTCCAAAATGTCCACGGAATGCCTCCTTATCAATATATGAAGACAGACGAAGAACTTAATAAACTATTTAACAAAGCATTGGCCCAAACTGGCCCTCCTGCAATGAAAATGCTCCTTAAACTATACAAAGGATTTGAGCAAGTATCAACATTGGTTGATGTTGGAGGTGGAGTAGGCGAGACCCTAAAACAGATTATCTTTGAGTACCCTTCAATCAAAGGAATTAATTTTGATTTGCCTCAAGTGGTACAAGATGCACCACCCTATCCAGGTAATATATATATAGTAATATTTTAATTAATGATGGAGCAATTGTGTTCCAATAATTGAAATATTAAGTTTGTCTTTAAAAATCAACACTATTTATTTTTTGCACGAACAGGGATAGAACATGTTGAAGGAGATATGTTTGAAAGTGTTCCAAAGGGTGATGCCATTTTACTAAAGGTTAGTGAGCTAAGCAAAACAATCAAATATAAATTTAAAGCCATTCAATATAACATAAAATGTTGTAACTAATCACATTTTTTCTTTCTGTATCTTGTGATTTCAGCTTGTATGTCACAATTGGTTAGACGAAGACTGTGTAAAGTTTTTAAGGAATTGCCACAAAGCTTTGCCACAACATGGGAAGGTGATTGTTATAGACTATATAATTCCAGAAGTTCCGGATTCAAGCAAAATTTCTATGCAAACTTGTGTTGCTGATAGTCTCATGTTTTTAGTGACAAGTGGAAAGGAAAGAACTGAGAAAGAATTTGAGAGCTTGTGCAGGAATTCTGGATTTTCTAGATTTCATGTTGCATGTAGAGATTCACCGTCGGTTCTTTCAGTGATAGAATTTTATAAATAAAATTAGGATCAATCCCATAATAAATAAGGTCTAAAATAAAATTTGATAAAGTTATATGTTGGCCTTTTTTACCTACATATGTGGTCATATTATTTTTGTTGATGATAGACTTAAAATTTAAGCTTTAATTACTTTATTCTTCGTTGAGAATAAAATTTATGTTATAGCTTAGAATTGGGACGTGTTAGCAATTTTCATATTGTTGAAGGAACAATAACTACCGAATCATAAAAGGAAATAATGTCTAATCTATGAAGAATCTATTTTATAGATGATGATTGTGTCTTCCTTAGAGTTTCCACTTCGATCATCTATTTTTCTAATGATTCCACTCTTCTTTTATAATTTGAATTGATGTAATTTGTTCTTTTCCGTTAATTATTGATAATTAATTGAGTCCTCTTGAGTGCCTATTATTGGGTAGTTTGGTCATATCTTCATTATTTAATGCAACTAGGACACAAATTCCTTGAAAATAGGTTTTTGTTAAATACAATAACTTGGGGCAGAGCATAATGAGAATTATTTTTTATTCTTTCATGCAGGACTGCAGGAGTAATCATTTATAGATATAAGAGATAAATATTAATAAAAAAATATCACAAAAGATAATGACATAAATATGGACATTAACAAATTAATTATTCATAATATTCTTTTAGAGGTTTATTATTTAAGAATATATCCCGTTAAAATCTTAATAGAAAAAAAAATTTACAATAAAACCTAGTGAAGAAAAAAGAGTACACATTCTTTAATATATTATCACCTATCTTATTAAATATTTTGTCAAAAAAACTTAAATGGAACAAAATCAAGGTGAATGAAAAAAAAAATGCAAAATGTATTTATTTTTTTCCCTCGTGCAGACATCATCTTTAAGACAATACAGTCTAATCTTATGAGTTATTTGCACAAATGTCTTTCTTGACAATGACTTTATAAAAAAATGTTACTTTCTCACACGAATAAATTCATTGGACATTTGTATCATCATTCTTTTAGAGATTATGAGTGGAAAAAAATTGGTAAAATATATTTTATTCTATTTCTTTAAACATATCTTTCTTTCAATTGAGATATTATGCGACATTGAGTTCAAATATGATTAACGATATCATCTTTTTCTCATGTCAAACTAAATTTTTTACAAAATTAGATAATGTGATTAGTTTGACTTGTTTCACATATTATCATGAAATTGTGATATCATGTAAACAAATATTCCTATCTATCTGTGATATATCATTAGGACAATATGACAAATAACATATATTTGCATAACCAATTAGACTTGACTTAATTTGAAACATTTTAATAAAACAAGCTCATTTCCATATTAACCATGAGATAATGAATTGAAGTATGCGCTTCACTTTATTCCAATGTCTTCATGTAGACAGAAACGTGGCAGCAACAACCAGAACTTGAAGGAAGGAGGGAAGTTAAAGAAGGAGGAGGAATTATTTGGTGAAGTGAGTCTATGATAAAATTATTCACCTTAGATAAATCTAAGGATTCAAAATCATGGTTCAGGCAAGGTTGTCCACCTTAAAATTTGTCGTAAAATTGTATAGAAACTATTATAAAATTTGTTGAGTAAATAATATTAATCATAAATAAATAACCATCACGTCATCTAATGACTTTTTCTATCTAATTCAAGTTATTAAAAATCATACAATTTATTTTGTCATTCGACTAGTGACTTGAATGTTGAATAACCCATTGTCGCTGTGAATTCTTCCTCTCTCAAATGTGGAGCCTTTCATCGGGGATACTAGTATTCGTTAATCTGTCGTTATGGCATCCCTCTTTTGCTACATAAAGGGTGGGTAGAATTTGGAAAACAGAGAGAAAATGAAAAACAAAAAAAGTAAAAATAAACTGCATCCATGCAATCATGCATTCATGAATTTTTTTGATCGCCCGATGAAGATTAGACGATTAATATTTTAAATGTATTTTTTAAGTTGAATATATTGAAATGATATATTAGTCTTCATCATATGATTATAATCGTCCGACTAATTAAATGTGTATTTTTTTTCTGGCTGCAGGAAATCTAGGTTCGATTTAAAGGCCCCAAATTTATCAACTTGAAAAGCAAAATAAAATTAGAGAGGGAAGGTGAGAAATTGGGTCTAGGGTATAGTCAACTTATTAACATACACAAAAAAGCGGTGGATTGGGAAATAATGGAGGAAATACAATGTGTCATTTTGTTTAAATTTAAAAAAGTTCTCTTAAAAAAGTGATATTTTAAGAAGCAAATAAGATTTAGTTTTTAAAGAAAACATAAAACCATTTTTTTATTAAAAGAAATTCAGACAAATACATTAAAAAAGTGTTTATTTTACTAAAAAAAATTTAAAAAAATGAGCTTAAACAAACATACTCTTATTTGAGAAAATATAGTTTGCTTTTCTAATCCTTTTTTCTTTGTTTGGGTAAATATATTACTTTTCAATGAGTTTTTTTAATTACTCATTTAGTGTTATAATTGCACAAAATATATGTTTTAGTCTCTTTACTTAAAAATCAATAATTTTGATCCCAATTTATTAAGTTAAAAATCAAAATAAAATTGGAGACAGGAAGGTGAGGAATCGGGGTTAGTTATGTAAAAAAAAAAGTGATAGATTGAGAAATAGTGGAGAAAGTATAATATTTGGAGAAATATGTTTTTGTGTGTGTGCGGGTGGAGAAATTAAATATTATTATTAAATAGAAATTAAATATTATCATTAAATATTAACACAGTTGTTATGTAATGTTATTTAGATGGACAATATATATAGATACAGCATGAAAAGGGATTGAGAAACCAAATTCAAAAAATTGGAATTGTTCCCTTTCTAATCCTTTATCTGTATTTGGGAAAATATGTTACTTTTCAACTTTCTTTTTTATGCATTATGTTGAGACTTTATTGCACTTGATTAAATACTTCTCAATTTGTAAGTATAAGTAAAGATAATAAAGATAGAAATAAATGCAGAAATAAGTGTGATTACTAAATCAAATAGTTTAAAAAGGAAAGACAATTAATAAAGATGCCAAGACCAGACAAATCCAATTGGCCTACGATGCATGTAAATATGATATTCATTACAAATGCACTGGTACTAGTTCTACCCATATCAGTTAACTACTTGCCCCTGATGCCTCACGTTGGCAAGCCTATTTTAACTACTTATCTCCCAACTGCCTTTGCGAAGATTCAATAATTAAAATGCATTAAGGTCAATTCTAGATGTTGCTTAAATGCATGGGCAATGGGTTATCATTCTATGCCTAGCAATGATAACCCAAGGATTCTTTTTTCTTAAGATGTTCTGTTAGGCGTTACCCTTTCCCAAGCGTATAACCCCTAAAACTGATGCATGCATTGAATCTTAAATATTTATTGGGGATTACCCTCTCCCGAGCGAATAAACCCAAAAGGAATCTAAGAATGAATGCTAAGATAACAAGAAAAGAATTAGAACAAAAAAACCTGGAATGAATTCCTTTTGCATTGATAACTCTTGAAGCTTATCGTATATCGTTGGCTTTTTAGGCCTGTCAGGCCCTAGCTAGGGGATTAGCCACTCATGACCATTGAGGGCTTACAATTGGGGATGAAAGAAAGAATGGGGATAATAAAACAAAGAATATAGAGAGAAGAGAGCTCAGGCTTAGAGTGCTGGGAATAGTGCTCTGAGACGAGATGATGTTTCCTTGGGACTGCCTCTCTATTTATAGTTGCTGAAGTTGGCTTATGGGCCTTCGTAGTCGCGCTCAGCGCCACACCTCGCACTTAGCGCATTCAGATCGCGCGCTGGGCACGCCATGCAGGCTTAGCATGTGCTTCTGTTGGATCGCGCTGGGCGCCTAGCTGGACTTAGCGCGCGTAGCGGTTTCTGCTCCTTCGTGCTTAACGTCACGCTTAGCATCTGCAGGTAGTTGCTCGCTTAGCGCCTGATGCGAGCTTAGCGCCACTGTTGGGCTGGGCCTGCTTCAGAATTCCTTCTTTTTCTTCCTTTCTGTTGCCATTTTTGCTTAATGTATCCTCATTTTTCGTATCTGCAACCAGAAATTCAATTTAATTAATTTTTCAGCTTTTAATTATAAATAACTGCTAAATAATTAATTTTAAGTCAAAATTTGACTATTTAACTACTATTAATTCACAATTATTTAGCAGTTATCACATTCTTTTCAACGTTAAGAGGCGGCCACTTTTTTTGAAACATCTGCCCAAATAAGTTACAATAGCTTGACTTAAGTCAACTACACATCAGCCACTTTATTTAATTATATTTTTGAGGCATCACCCTTGGGATAGGATGATCAAACTCATTCCAAGTGTTATACACTCGTACGTGTACTGGTTTCAGTTTAAAATTTCTGATTGTAATTATTAAGTATATATCATAAGTGATTTAAAATTAATTTTATGAAAATTGACATTTTCTAACTTTAAAATAAACGGACACTTAATTATCTTCTCAAAAAAAAATCTGTATCAACAATATACTATTTAAATTATTTCATTCTTATTTATATTCGTCCAAAACATGTTATACAAAACACATATGTAATGAATATTGATTAATTGTTAAATATATTTAAATATTTTCAAAAAAAAAAATCATTTGTAACTCTTAAAAATATTCATTGTTATAATGTAATCATTTCGCTTTTGTTAATTGTTGATCATGGATTTTGGTTTAATCCCGCCGTGATCTCTTGTTGGTTTTCTTGTTTTTCAATAATATTATAGCAGTTTTGCCGTCCACGATAGTTGAAATGTCTTTGTCCTATTTTTGAGATTTGACTTGCTGTACTTTTTATTTTTAAAAAACTCTTAACATGCACAAAAAAAAAGTGATGGATTGGGAAATAGTGGAGGAAGTATAATATTTGGAGAAATAGAGTGTTTTGTGTGTGTATGTGTGGTGGGGGGTAGATGGGGGAAAATTGGGGATTGTTCCCTACCTAATCCTTTTTCTGTATTTGGGAAAATATGTTACTTTTCAACTATAAAAAATTATTTAATTAAAATTAAAATCACCATATTTTAGGTACAAAAGCTTGAACTTTTTCAGTATTTACTTTGTAAAGTATAAAACGGAATTCTGAAAAAAAAAATACCAAATGGAGCAATATTTAGTCTCTGTACACATAGTCAAGGCCAACACCCAACTCATACTAAATTAAGTCATATATAGCTGCCTGTAGGACTTAATTTCGTTCTAACACCTAACTCATAATAATGGTTAGTCTCTCACGTAGAAACTATGTTTGAATTTTCACTAGTGTCTTATTTGATAAAGAATAGAGAAATAGGATAAATGAAAATAAAATGATGAATGAGAATAAATGAGAAATTAAATATAAATTAGAGGTATTTGGTTAGAGAGAAATAAAAAAATAATACTATAAGTCTCATTATTTTTAAAATTATTTTTCCTCCATTCCTCTCCTATCAAACAACAACAAAAACTTCTTATTTTCCTCCCTCTAATTTCTCTACAGCCAAATAAAGGGTAAGAAATATATCCGCATTTAGTGTTTAATTGTACTCAGAAGAGAAAAAGATGACTTCCAAAAGAAAATATTGACATATCAAAATTGAAATGATGAAATATTTTTAGGAATCGACATTTGATGGAGAAATATTACAAACAACCAATCGAAATAAAGATTATTAATCAATATGCTCTTAATTTGAATTTTACGAATATTTTAAATAAGAGAATTATGCTAAGGATTAATTACATGTGATGGAGGAATGATGCCTATATAAACATCATAAAAATTGAAGAAAGTGCAAAGCAACTAAACACTAGTAATTAAAAGATGAGTTCCAATTCCAGAGAGAGTCAAGTTCACCCAGAAATAGCAAAGGTCGAGGATCCTTACCTCTCTGCTGTGTTACTTTGCTTTAGCCGGGTCCTCCCTGCAGTCCTAAATGCAGCTATTGATCTCAATTTGTTTGATATCATAGCAAAGGCACAGAGTTCATGTGACTCAAGTTTCTCAGCCTCTGAGATTGCTTCTTTGCTTCCAAATCAACACCCACAATTGGCTAATAGGCTTGAACGCATATTACCTTTGTTGGCCAGTTATTCTCTTCTAAATTGCTCCATTCGCACAAATGAAGATGGTAAGAGAGAAAGAGTTTATGCTCTCTCACCCGTTGGTGCATACTTTGCATTTGATAAGGATGAAGGAAGTTCTTTGGCTCCTCTCTCTTCTTTAATCCATCGCGGATTTCATGACATGTGGTAATTACTAATCATTTATTTACTTGTACCATTTGACAAAGAAAGACTTCAATATTAATTTCTAGTATGATTGATTTTCTTTATGATCATATTTTAGTTTGTTAGAATGTTAGTTTTTGGTAGTAAAGAGAATCGAATCTGGAATTTTTTCCCCTTTTTCCTTCTCTTTTAACCATCCAGCCCACCTTATATCTCCTTCTAGCATGACTAATTAATTTTGTATTGTTTTCATTCTCTCAACAGGAAGGATGTAAAGGATGCAATTGTGGACCCTAACAACAATAACCATTTTGAAAATGTGCATGGAATACCACCATATGATTATATGGAGAAAAATGCTGAGCTGAATGACATTTTTTACAAAGCAGTAATTCACGCTGCCCCACTAGAACTGAAAAGGGCACTCAAACTATACAAAGGATTTGAGGGAGTGTCAACACTTGTTGATGTAGGAGGTGGAGCTGGAGAGACCCTGAAACAGATTCTCCCAAAATATCCTTCAATGAAAGGAATTAATTTTGATTTGCCTCTGGTGATTCAAAAAGCACCACCTCACCCAGGTAACATACATTAGTTTCTCTTTAATTTCTATATATAAACTGACTGCAAATATTTTGAAAGATGGGTTTGGTTTTGAGGAAAGAAATGTGGAATAAGTTTTGCCAAAATTATTAATTAGAAAACACTCATTATTGTGTGAAGGTATAGAGCAAATTGCAGGAGATATGTTTGAAAGTGTTCCAACTGGTGATGCCATTTTAGTGAAGGTTAGTGAACTACATGAAAGAAAATTTATATATTTTTAAACAATTCAATATGTAGCATGAAATAACATTTAATTATATTTTTTTTTCTTTTGTCTTTGGCGATTTCAGTTTGTATGTCACAATTGGGCTGATGAAGATTGTATAAAGTTTTTAAGAAACTTTCACAAAGCCTTGCCACAACATGGAAAAGTGATTGTTTTCGAATATATAATACCAGAAGTCCCGAATCCAAGCTATATATCTAAGCATACTTGTACTCTCGACAATGTCATGTTTTTAGCACATGGTGGAAGGGAAAGAACTCAGAAGGAATTTGAGAACTTGTGCAAGAGCTCTGGTTTTTCCAAGTTTCATGTAGCAAGTAGTGACATCTCATCTACGTTAGGAGTAATGGAATTCTATAAGTAGAAATTGCCCATGACAAATAGTAATTTGAATCTATGATAGCCCACATGTTACATTGGGTGCATCCAGACCCAAAAGCCTTTAAATAAATTGGGCCCAGTTGCATAAAATCTGATGTTGGCCCGGCAAATGTTAGCCCACTGGTCAGCAACTGTAAGATTATTTATGTTATTGCTTTTGAGACTATGTAATCATGAATAAAAAGTTTGGATAAATAACTTATGTAGTTCCAATATTTTGGAAATCATCAATTTGGTTTATAAATGATAATTGTTAAGACAAGTTAGTCCAACCGTGTCATTTCCATTATCGTGAGTGCATATGTGATACGTTGTTTGACTATGTGACAAATCCACATATGCGTGTTACATGTCACACACAATATAATATTTTTTTATTGTTTTATGTAACGTTTACAAAGATAGAAAATATTTGTGTAGAAAATATCTAATAATAGAAACTAAATAAATTATCGAATCCACATAAACTGCACGACTTTGCAATTATCATTATAAAAAATAGAAACTAAATAATTGAAAAAAGATTAAGAATTGGTTTGGAAATATTTAGAAAATAAATTTTAAGATAAAGATAAAATTAAAATAATGACAAGAGAATATTTGGTTGAGGTTAAATTCAGATTTAGAAAATTTCATAATCGGGTTTCACATCAAGACTCTCTTGTTCACTAATTTCATATTCTTCCTAATTCTTTTTTACTGGCAAATTAATCCAAGATATTCTTCATTCTCTTTAAAGCAATGAATATGTGTTTAATTGGATTCATCCTTACATCGTAGTGTTCTGTTCAATTAAAACCTATGTAAATCCTATTGTTATGAATCAAAACTTAAGCTATCCTCTCATGGTTCCAACGTATAAGTTTGTCTCTCAATTCATCCTTATCCACGTCTAACATTATGAAACGGTGATCAAGCGTCTAACATGTATAAATCAATAAGAGAAGAATTTAAAGAAAAGAATTGAAGAGAACCCCAAATAACATAAACTAACACGAATAATTGTCGAGCCATGCCCAAAATCCTAGAACAATGAGAAGTACTCATACATGATGATGAGCAATCTCAAAAAAAATCTCAGAATACTAATCAGAGAAGAAAAAAGCCAAAAAAAAAAATACAAAGTTTTCACTAAGCCATCAATACTGAAGGTCCAAAAACCACTTTTCCTAACTATGATATGTTTATTTATAATTAGGGTGACTTATGGTCAAAGCCCATGTAATTCTAAAGCCTAAAAATTTAAAACAAAAATATATTTGTGTGCCACACCTATGACGAGTGCCACGCCCAGTGTGGACTCTGTTGGAAGTAATTATGGAGCTCACTAGGATGCCCTCACATACGGCGAGTGCCACATCGAGCGTGGGGTCTTTGAGCTCATTGGGATGCCTATACCCATGGCAAGCACCGCATCTTGGTTGTGGTCCTCACAAACTCCAATTTCTTCATGTTCCAAGGCTAACTCACCAAGCTCAATACCTACCTAAAGTCTAAAAACACACAAAAACCACGCTAGGAGTTTCAAATGATCAAAGTACAGAAAATAAGAGTAAATTTAGTCCCACTTAGACACTAAATGCATGAAAATCTTTATGACTGATTAGTATGTTAAATATGAATGAAAACCCAACACATCATAATTCTCACTATAAAAGTCTAAAACTAAGTTGAAATCTCTAATTTTAATTATAAAGCAACACTAAAGAATACCAAACCTTTGTGACCATAATATTACAGATGAAATTACTAACATAAAAGATTTTTATACCCCTACAATATATGGGTTTATCATTAAATATATAGTGTTTTATATTTAAATTATTAACTATTCAGAATTTACTAATAATAATATTAAATATTTTTTATTTGGGCATTAGTATATGTTTTAATAAATATGATATAACTTAAATAGAAATTCAAAATAATTATTGACGTATTCTTGTGCATGACTAATAAGCAATGTTTGTTTGATGATAAAAAGGAATAAAGGAAAAAAAATTATAAGAACGCATCTAGAAACTCATGTAGAACAACAAGTATGGGCAGAATTTTGCAACCATGCATCATTGATCAGCCGATTGTTTCGCTTTCTAATCCATATTTGGCAAATATTTGACTTTTCACCTCAAAAAGCGCCCAATTCTTTTACTTATCAAAACAAAACAAGTCAGACAGAGCTATCAAAATTGTAATTTGCTGAAAAATTTGACACGGCAACTTACAATCCGGCGCACTTGGGTTTAACCCATAGTGTATTAGGTTGACTTTATCCATCTAAAAAAATAATTTATTAATATTTTGTAATTTTTTAAAACTTTAAAATGTTTTGTTCGTTTAATTAAAAATAAAATAAAATTTACTTAAAATATACTTTTAATGTTTGTAATATTGTTTAACATTATTTTATTTAATGTTTTGTTTAAGATTATTTTTAAAATTTATGTTAATATAGTTCTAGGCTTTTAATTTGTGATAATATATGTCTTGTTGTAACATGTGGATAGTGAAAGGTTTAATTTAATTAATTGTTTTCTAATTTATTCAATCTTTTTTTTTTTTTTGAGATAATTGATTCTTTTTAATTTTCTTTTTTAAAAATTATTTTTTTCAATTTTAGGTAGGTAGGTCAATCCATTTAATTCATAATATGTGGTGATCAAGTCGAATCACTTTTTTTTATCAACTTTAAGTGAGTCAGATTAGACTAACTCATTTAAGAGATGATTGGGTCTAACGAGTCAAGTCAGTCCATTTTGACAGCTCTAAATATAAGTACTTTTATTATTATTTTTATTTATTTATTTGCAGGATCGCTCTTATTAGGATAAGGTGGTCAATCTCAACTAAGCAAGTGTTAAAACACTCGTGTACATGTTTCAGTATAAAATTTGTGATTGTAATTATTAAGTATATATCATAAGTGATTTGAAATTAATTTTATCAAAATCAATATTTTCTAACATTAAAATAAATAGCCCTTAAAAAAACATTAAAATAAACAAACACGATTATCTGTATCAATAATATATCATATAAATTATTGGTAAAATTGTATTTTTGGTCCCTTTAGTTGTCTCTAATTTCAATTTTGGTCCCCCTTTAAAATTATTGATGCATTTAGTTTTCGAATTATATTCAATCCCTTAATTGTGATCCTCAAATTCAGATTTAGATGTTGACGGTTACAAAGAAATGTTGATTGTCATGTGTCACATTCTGATTGGACGATGACTCCAAGGGGATTAATAATAATTAGTGAAATTTTGGATCCAAATTTAGCTTTACAAATTCAAATTCGAGTGAAATTTGAATAGAAATTCAAATTTTCCTCTAATTTTGTGTAACACTTAGGCTATAAATAGAGGCTTTGTGTGTACATTTTTTTGAACTTTGAAGGAGATAAAAGGAGAAGACGATAAAGAACAAGGAATTAAAATGAATTGACCAAGTGAAAGATAAAGGAAGCAAAAAAGCATCACTTAGATGAAGATGTTTTGATACCATATAATGTAACTTCATGTAGAGCTTGTAGGCCTTCGATTTTTTTCATCAATGAAGTATTTTTCTTCTTGAAGATCAAAGGTAGCAGAATGGAGAAGGAGGAACAGTGATTGGAGATGCCACTTTAAGGAAAATATGAGTCAAGAACAAACTCACCATCATGGTTAGCCATGGATAAGAGCTTGAAGGTAAGAGAAGATGAGTGGAGGGGGAAGGGAAGAAGGGAAAAAAAATTGAGAGAGAGAAGGAGAATGAGGTTTGAACTTTAAAGTCTAATTTTTCAATTCATCAAAGTTGAAAAAATTGCACACACACGACCTCTATTTATAGTCAAAGTGTTACACAAAATTGGAGAAAAATTTGAATTTTTATTCAAATTTCACTTGAATTTGAATTTGTGAAACCAAATTTGGAGCCAAAATTTCACTAATTATGATCAGTGAATTTAATCTATGGTTCAGTTCACTAATCTAAGATTCTCCACTAAGTGTTCTTAGGTGTATGAGTCATGTAAAACATAAAGGACATACAGAAAATGCGACTATATGACGTGACAATAAGGTGTAACAAGTATATGCTCACCTTCCCTTAGGTCGGTCTGAAATTTAATTGGACTAGACTTCTCCCAATTCAATTAAATTTTTCTCCCAACACACACATCAAATGATGCATGTGAAATTACAAAATTATCCCTATTACAAAAACCAATCTAGGTGTCCTAAAATACAAGGGCTAAAAAATCTTACATTATTAAGGTACCCTCCCTATACTATGGAGCCCTAAATACAAGACCAAAAAATAATGAAACCTTAATATAATATGTATAAAGATAAATGGACTCATACTTAGTCCATGAATCTAAAATCTACCCTACGACTCATGAGAACCCTAGAGCTTCCTCCTGTAACTCTAACCCAAACTTCTTGGAGTCTTCTATCTAATGCCCTGGGGTGGAATTGCATCATCATCATCCCTAACAAAATGAAATTAGATCACAGAACCATTGCCACCTGCATGTTTTGAAAAATGGTCACTACCAACTTTAGTCATATTCACAAATTGTCTTGCATTCACAAACTCAATGGCATCTTGAGACTTTGAAGACCAACATCATCATTTGCATCTTCCCATTTACCTATTTCATTAAACACACCAACATCCATATTTTTTCCATCCTCACCATTTTCTTGTTTCTTCCCACTAACAGTGCCATTATCAAGTTGCTCTATGCATTCAATAGTTGACATGGTGTGTTCCACATAGACTGCTACATCACCCTTATTTGACAATGCAAATTTAGCCAATTCCATTACATTTGTGTCATTCAAAAATGGTTTTAGGTTGCCTTTAAAATCCTCATTCTCTACTCGCTACCTAAATTTCATTTTCTCATCATATCCTAAACTTTTCAACAAACTAACAACATAAAAAAATGACCACATATCAATGTCTTGCCTAGGGAAAGCATGAATTTCTTTATCATCATAGTACAACCAAGGCTCGTACATCAACATCCCCATATGGTGCATAACAACTGTGAAGGTATCCGTACTTGATGACATATTGTAAAACAAGCCATCATCTTAATAGCACCATACAAGAGCATGCCTACATGCACCCTGGTTATAACTATTAACTAGTGATTACTCATGTTTTAAGAGCTACCAGATTCTGAAAAAAATAAAAAAGAGCACTATATATCCACCCAACTAACAAAAAATTATGGCTCATGAAACCTCCAATTTTAAAAACCCCAAACTGAAATAACGATTAACCCTAATCCAAAAATTAATTAAACCCTTAAGATCAATTAGAGACTATAACAACAACTTAAATACATGCCTTATAGATAAATTGATTAACGTTGTGCAAGGGGCTGTCGATCTAGCTGACAATCAAATGTATTGAACTACAAAAACAAACTCTCAAGCACTGTCAAATAATATCGTTCAATGAAGTCACGCCGTTACTCCAATTTTGTTCTAAGATCAATTGTCAATTTTCTCTCACCTTTACCTTTTGTTCGCACAATGCAGAAAAGCAAACAACATTTCTCAATTTGACTAAGTCAAGCAATGGTAATAGGGTTGGGTCCATTCAACAACAGCTAATAAATTAAAAAATAATTTTATAAAATAATTAAATCCACTTAATTCAAATTAACACATGCAAATATTGACTAGGAAACTATCTACCATGTCACTCACCAACTTAACAGACACTTAGTGGAAGCATAACAAAAGAAACCAAAATTACATTAGTGACTTTAGAAGACTAAAAAAATAACTTTTAATTTAAAAAACTAAAAAAAATAAATTAAATTTAAAAATTAAAAACATATTTAAGCTTAATTTTTCTGACTTAAGTATCAAACTAACAATAGAATTAAGTCAATATAAAATTACCTTTTGAATACAATTTTAAGATTAAATCAAACGTTACTCATTCAAATCCAATTGAATTGATGTCAATTAAATTTCATTTTTCTCACATTAAAAGTACAATTCAACATGTGCCCGTTTCAAAAAATATAAAAATATTTTCCCCTTCGCAATTTGCAACAAGTTGACTCAACCGGAGAAAGAAACGACGGTGTAGCATTTGCGTGCGTCGCTCTGTCCTGTCTCGTTCTTCAGAAGACCAAAACCCTAACGATCTAACTCAACCAAAGTGGTTCTCTTAATCTTATCGTCTTCAATGTTTTCATTTCTCAGTTAAATTTCAAAACCAAAATGGACAATAAATCAGATCAGAAAACCTTTTATGTATGTTTTGCTGTGAATTCTTTCTCTTTGACACACCCCTGACTCCACTGAACACGTTTTGCTTTTGTTTTGTAGGTCCGTACTGCTGCATTTCCACTTGAACAAAACGGTACCGTTTTGTCTTGTTCACATTTCCACTTTCGTTGCATCTACTTGTTTCGGCTTAGTTTATTGTTGTTTAGTTGCTTTAAAGTTTTTATTTTTTATTTTTTTAAAAATAAAATTTATGAAGATGAGAAGCAATTGAGTGCAAAGATCAGACGAGAGAGATGCTGTTGATGAAGAGATTAAGAATAAGGTATTATGAAATTTGCATGACTTAAGAAACTTCAATTTCATTTATGTATGATAGAAGCTTCAATTACAATTAATTATTTCGTGCCAGGATATGCTGCTTTATGATATTTGCATAGCTAAAGAAGTATAAACTTTTTTTCTTTCTTTTTTCTACAATTGATTAACCAAAAAAACTTGACACATTTAGATGTAACAACTTACATGCTTATGCACATTAATGTTTTTTTTTTTAACGAGTACTTGTTAAACAATACGTGCGTTTTCTAACGAATACCAGATTGTTTGTTGATCAATTGCATCTATGTTTGCGCAGAGAAAATGAGTGATCTCCAAAATGTTATTGTAAGTTATTTTGAACCTGTAAACAGGTTCGGGTATATATAGAAGCTGTTTACACTTACCAGTTAGAAATGCAATCTCTAACTACCTAGTTAACCCGATAGGGTCTGTCTAGTAGTGGAGGGTTGGGGTGGTTTGCACAAGGTCCCAGGTTCAAACCTGGTTGCTGCTATTGCACACATAAAAAAAGTGTAACAGAAATGACAATAACAGAAGCTGTTAGGAACCTTGGAAAGAGAAATGGAAAATTGATATAAACAAAGGAAATGAATAATTTTATTGGACAACTATAAGAATAGATGAAAGAATTCTCCTCAAGGGTTTCCACTTTCTAATTTTCCTAATCAATCCTTCCTTCTTTGTTTCTCCCTAATTAATCTCCTTATCTTACTGACAATGTCAGAGAAGTGATTATGGAAGATATGTTCTAGAGGCTGGCAGTAGGCTTTGGATTCAAATATGCATCTGGAGGGAATCCTTAGGGAAATTAATATTCTAGTTAACTTATACCTTAAGGCACATAAGAGTTTTACAAGCAAGTTGTTATTCCTACAAACTGCAATCCTTATGACTCGAAGATCTTATCCCAAGAGCATGTATTTCTAGTCAAAGGATTAAACCTTGTTAGATATGTAGGTATTGGGTCTATATGCCCAAAGCCCATTTGTGTGTTTTAAATGTATAATCCTTGTATTCTCTTTATTAATAAAAAAAATCCTTTTTCACTAAACAAACATTGTATCTAGAGCCTAATATTTCAGAGGCTTTTTTTCCCCTGGTGACAGCCATTTTTTTTTCTGGCGTGCTCTCCTTTTCTGGTGGACACATCTCCAGCGCATGTTAGTTCTCACTATCAGAACTACCGTGTTCTCCCTCGGGCATTTTAGCTTGATCTCTTTTTCATGGTTGACCCATGGCTGGTTCACAACCTCCAAAGGGTGACCCTTCTATTTCTGCAACTACGCTGCTGTCTCTCTCCACATTGACAAACTAGATGGCAACAACTGTGACTCTTTGGCTTACGACATCAAACTTTGGCTTCGCGGTCAAGATTATCCCAAAAGCTTGATTCTATTGCTGATTCTATCCCAAAAGATTGATGCTAAGTTTGTAACATCCTCAAATCCACTCTTAGTCCTTCTCTGAAACAGATATTCCGTGCTCATGACACTTGTCAAGCTGCGTGGGATGAGGTAAAGAGTCTTTACACCAAGGACTCTCAATGCTTATATGGGATTTGCCAAAACCTCACGAGTGTCATTGCTGCTAGACAATTTGATGGTACAATGGTTGACTATTTAGGCAAAGTCAATGGCCTTCTGTTTGATTTTAATGAACTCTTGCCCTTGACTTCCACTCCTGACGAGGAACTTGAACAACTACAATCCTTCTTCATGTTATTAGCTTTGTATGGACCACTTACTGAGTATTCATTGGTTCCGGATCATATTTTGGGCTCTCCAAATATTCCCACCATCAATTCTGCATGGTCCACATTGCTGCTTGTACTGGCCAAACCATTTGTTGATGTGGATGTGCCTCCACCATATGTTGACTCATCTGCCTTGGTCTCTCTAAGTAGAGATCATGGTTAATGCCGCAAACTAGGAAAATATCATCCCAAATGCGATCATTGCCACAAGCTTGGCCCCACCATTGACATCTGTTTTGCCCTTCATGTTCGACCACCTAGGACAACCCATGTTGCCCAAGCTGCTCAAGCATCTTCCTTTGCACTCACCCTGGCACCTACAATCTATTGACACCTTGAGCCATGCTTGTTGACTTCCTTAAGTGGTATGAGGAGCGTCAGGATTCTAGTTTCACTGCTTCTATTGCAGACACAACGGATATTGGGTCACAAACACAGTCTCAGGGCATTGGTATTGTCAATCCCCTTCCCTTTTTTTTCAGTTGATAAGGTCTTCTATGTTCCTGTTTCTCCGTTTAATTTGTTATCTATCAGTCGTTTAACATATTCTCTTGACTGTATTGTCTCCTTCACCAAAGATTCTATTTTATTGTAGGACTTAAGTTCGGGTTGGACGATTGGCACCGGATGTGAGTTACATGGGCTTTATCAACTTAACACCTTTGCTCATGCTGGATTTGTGGTGGATTCTCTTCTTTTCATCCATGCTCAGTGGGGTCATCCTAGCCTTGCCAAGCTACAAAAAATGGTGCCAAGTATTTCAAAATTGTCTAGTTTGTCTTGTGAGTCTTTCAGCAACAGGGTCTCTGATTTGATCTAATCTACTTTTGCTGAAAATGTATCAAAGAGCAATATATAGTTATGCAGTCATAGAGACATTGGGTTAAACCTAGATTTTAGCAACATTTAGTTTTCTTACCTCCAATCATGACTGTTTAGTTTGTAGGGAGAGAAAAGGGTGACACAGAGGGAGAGAGAGATAGGGTTGAATACTTTTAGTTAAATTGATTCATCGTACCATACTTAGGTTATGCAGAGCATCTCTATATAAGACTCTTAATAGATTGAGTGGGAACTATTTTCCTAGTGAAAGAGAAGATGGGTGATACTTCCTAAATACTAATTTTTATGAAAGCTTCATGCATTTGACATGCGTTTAACACGTGACACATGAACTGCATGTTATTTTAACACTCCCCCTCAAGTCAAAACCTACGATGCTTTAGCTTGTCACTACATTTTTAGAAGAGAATAATATGGGATCCACTAGACTCGTTTGGAAAGGCAACATTGGGCTGCATTTGAGACCAGAAAAGGAGAATTGAATGCTCTGGCAACAGCTAGAGTGTGCTTTAGCTGAGTGTGGGGTATCAACTGGAGATTAACACAGCTGAGAGGCAGCAGATGGAGATTAATGCAGCTGAAAATGCGGCAGCAGCTGGTGATCAACACAACTGGAAAATTTAAACACCCGGAGATTGATGTTGCTGGAGAATTTTGTGAAGTTGCCAAAAAAGTCACTGATAATTGAAGCTCACTTAAAAAGATAGATGAATGTTTGGCTGAAACTTGGTAAGTTGGTATCTTTACTAGAAAGAATTGGGAAGAACTCCCCAGTTTACAGAATACAACATACGCTGCAAAACTTTGAGGGTCTGCACATCCCAATGCCAAGAGGCCCTAATTTCCTCTCACAAATGATAACATGTCCTTTCTCTTAAACCTCCACTCTTATTTATAGGCAACATGTCTTATTTTTTGACTAACTAGCCTAACTAACTAACTAACTAATTAACTAGTTAACTGATTTAGTGTAACCTAATTGGTTATCTAACAGTGAAATTATGCAGGCTTGACTATTTGAACAAGAGCAAGAGAGTAGAGAGAATAAAGCTGCTGGAAATCAAAACAGTTCCATGTTTTAAAAACTTAGTAGCAAAATTGTGACAGAACAGAATAAGTCACACATCCCGGAGGATGGGTTGTGGAGAACATCTATATATAGAGAAAGGGAGAGAGAGATAGGGTAGAATTGCTTAAGGGAAATTGATTGATTGTACAATACTTTGGTTGTGGAGAACTTCTATATATAGACTCTTGATTATTGGAGTATACTTACTTGATACTGTATTTTCTTTTTAGCTAAGTCAGTAAGTCTAACTATAGTTAGTAGTTAGACTGCTGTTAGTTGTTAGTTAGGACAACTGTGTTACAGCTGTCACTAACTAACTCAGGTTAGTTGACAGTTACATAACTGTAACTGTTATATAAACAGAATTGTAAACTGTTTTCAGTTGGGTTGAATTCCTCAATACAATTCTCTTACTCCTCTAAATCTTTTATTGATAGACTGTAAGTTTCGTAGGGAAAGAGTTAATGGGTGCTACTTACTATATTCCACACATTATTCTAACAGTGACAATGAGAGCAAATGAAATTATATGCCAATGAGACTGAACAATGTTGAAAAATGATGGTGACTCAGACTGCGAAAAGAGGGAGTGATAGAACAAATCACTCAAGTTAGAGAAATTTCAGATTTGGGGAAAACAAAACTAGGGAAAAATTATGTGCTAGTGTGAACAACACTGTAGTTAGCTAATAACAAAATTTTACTCTTAATGGTAGTTTATGGTACAACGGCTCTGACTGCTTGAATTTGCCTAATCAAACTTAAATATTGAAATGAAACCACTAAATTATCATGGCAGTTATAACTGCTGTTTATAATTAAAATGTGTTTTAATACTTCAACTTTTATATTTGTAGTTATAATAATCTAATGAATGAATAAATAAGGACAATGTTATCAATTCAAATGAAATTAAAACTTAAATTCAATTAAGTTTATTTCAATTTATAAAAGTGTTTTTAAATTAAACCAATTCTAATGTTTAAATCTTTTAATGTGTGTAGTATTTTCCAATTTGCAATTTGCCAGCTCAGCCAATTGGAGAACGACATGCACTGTGTAGCATTGGAGTGTGTTGCTTGTTTTGTCCTAGAGGCCAAGAGCCCAATAGCCAGTACAACCTATAAAAGCATCTCTTATCCGTGTAGCATTGGAGTGCATTGTTTGTTTTGTCCAGGAGGCCAAGACCCTAGTAGCCAACCCAGTCCCTGAAAGGGGCTCTTATCGTTCTGTTCCTGTCATTTTTGATCTCCAACATAAAATTCCCGATGGGCAATAAATCAGATCCCAAAGTCTGTTTCGCTCATGACTGTCAATTTGTTTATTTTTTGGTGAATTCTTTCTCTTCGAAGATCGTGATTACTAAACAATACTTGTTTTCATTGTTTTGTAGGCTGGTGCTACTGCTGTGCCACCTCCCCGAATTGGTATTGTTTTGTTTCAGTGTTCAGTGTTTGCTCATCTGTAATTTACATTTACACACTTTCTAATATTATTTTGATTCCATTTTGTAGATTCTTCTTTGGGCTTAGTTTATCTACTGTTTAGTTGTTTTTCATTTTCAAATTGTTAAAATTTATGCAGGGAAGAGAGAGGGTGAGAATGAAGATGAGCAGCAAGTCAATGCAAAGAAGCATAAGAGACATGAGGTTGCAGAGGAGCAAAGGATTATGGATGAAATTGTTTCAGATGATTCCTTTGAAGATTTTGAACCAGATAAGGTATTTATTTGACATGGGTATTAGAATTTTATTTGATCCATAATAGACTTTAATTTTGTGCCAGTATAGGTATAATGATGTTTTTTATTTTCCCTGTTTGTGTTTTATTTTTGTTTTGGGCTAGAATCCTGAAGCTAAAAAAGACTCCCTCAGTAAACAGGAGAAGAAAGGCAAACCTGATAGTGCTAACTGTTCCGGTTCTTTGGAGTCATTGGCTGATGGTTCTGAGGAGGGTAAAGTGAGTAAATGAATTTCTCACAAAGATGCAACTATTGAACACTTTTAAATTGATAGAAGTTGCTTTTTTGATGGTTGGAATGCTTTGGGTGTGTGGCTATGATTTCTTGTTATTGTTTTTGAGCACCAAAATCCTAAGAGGATCGATCTAATGCTAGATAGAAGAAATTTTAATCAAAGTCAAATCTCTCTAGAGTATAACAATGGTCTTGATTCTTACAGAAGCTTTGATGAAGGCATCACAAACACTGAGTGATTGATTTCTATGTCATTGGTTGGTTATTTTACTATAATATATGAATAAAGGAGCATTGATTAATGCTTGGAAAATGAATTACTCTGTTTATTTGTGTTGGAAAACTGCCTTAATTGTGGTCACCCCGTGTCAGCCTTAGTTGCAGCCTCTTTAGAGGCTGCCTTAATTGCATCTTCAAAGGTGGTCTAGAGATATTTTGCTTAAATAGAGCTTATAAAGTTTGGGTTGTCCTTACAAGCTGGTTTTGTGGGGTTGAGTTAAGCCCTTTGACCAAATTCTAAGAATTTGTAATTCAGTTAGAAAGAATAATAGATGTAATTGAGTTTGTATGGTACTCATGTATGATCCAATTATTGAAATAGAGACTTAACAAATATGGCAGTGTTGGTGGATAGCATTAACCTGGTTTATTTGGTAGGATAGGAATGGGATAGTTTTCTCAATTTTTTTTTATCAGCAAAAGTATATATATATTATATAGAATATTAAAAATAGTACAAGCAGTACTGTTGTATATACATCCTAGCATTTGCAGGGTGCAGAACTGTGGTGACCTAATACATGCTAACCAAGTTGAATTAGGACACCAAAGATCTGGCTAACCGCTAGGTACCCATCCAGCCTAACTTGTATTATAGAAACTATCCCCCCTCAAGACAAAACTATCCCTAATGTTACTGGACCATGAGTGAAACGGGATATCAAATCCTTTCTCCAGATTTTTAAGCCAGGTCCAGCAATAAAATAGAGCATCCTCCATCAGTGTTGGATGATGCAATCTTCTTGTGTTGGTCATGGTTTAGGAATATGGAAAAGGGTTTTGTAATGCATTTTAATCAATGGTCGAGTAATTTGAGAGAGGTATTTTGTAATTCTAGGGAGGGAAGCATACATAGGACCTGGGTAGCCTATAGCTTACAATATGAGCAGCTTATGGTTAGCTAATTCGACTTTTCAAGCTTGTATTAGGAAACCATATGTCTGCTGAACTTCAAAAATTTGTATTCTCAGTACCCGTGGTACTTATATATATATATACTAACTTATCTTTGCTGATAAAAAAAAATGGCTTCACCAAGACTAGGTCGTTGGCAGTGATTCTTTACAGGATGACAAATGGTCTATTTGGTGCCTTGTTTTGCTATATCTGGAAGACAAACTGATTATGTTGAGTTTGACAAAGTTTATATCACGTGTCAATTTCAGGGTAATATGGATATTGATGAGGGTAATCATTCTGAAGAATGTAATGAAGAAACACTAGAGAAGATGCAAGTTTTGGTATATAAATTGCTCACTGGACCAACTTTTACCTGCTATATATGTAATGGTGTTTTGTTATTTCTTTATATCTTTTAATTGCTTTTCAATCTTATTCTGTTCTGAAGATGGATGCTGCATCAAATGCTCAACAATATGATTTAAAAAATGTTGAAAATGATTCTTTCAGTAATAGTTCAGATGATCACAATGAAAGTGATGACAATGGCTCTGATGTTATTGAAAAGCCACATATGGTTACAAATGTGACAATCTTGGACATTGTACATATTCTTACTTTGGACATGGCTCAGAAACTATGAGAAAGATTTTGTAACTCATTACAATCAGTGGTCATCTAACCTTGGAGAGGCTTTTGTTTTTAGACAAGGGTAGAAGTCATACTGTATTGGCAGCTGTATAAATATGCTTTCCAATTTGGTTCCCATCGAGACTGCTGTCTAGTCTGTCTTTGGGAACCATTTCACTGGATCTTATTGTAACCATGGTACCCCTGGTACTTGGCTTCATTTCTTATATATATATATATATATATATATATATATATATTTATCTTTGCTGACCAAAAAAAAAATTGTTTATTTTGAAAGTTAAATATCTTATCACCTTTCTTTTTATTGCAGCCTGTAAAAAGTTCAGAGAACAGTGAGAAAGGAATTGAGGAAAAAGACCCTAAAGCTCCTCAAGAAAATGTAATCATTTCATAATGAATTTCCTTAGATCTGCTAAAAGTTCCATTGTTATGAGTTATTGGAATATATAGTTGACTTGTGTGAAAGATGTTAGGGACGTGGAGATGGTTGGTACTGCTTCTGTAATTGAACAATATCAAATCAGTCATATAACATGTTATTTCCTGAAATTTTGCAGCCTAAAATGCTAGCTACACCAAATGAACGAAATGCTGGATCGAAGACAATAGTTACTAGAAACTTGTCATACAGTGTGGAACGAGCTGATTTGTATGTATTATTTTTCATGCAGGTGCTTGTTGATTATTTTCTGTTCTATTTTTCTAATTTCAAAATTATTCAGGGAAAATCTTTTCAAAGAGTGTGGAGAAATTGTTGATGTTCGTCTACATACGGATGCTGAAGGGAGGTTTAGAGGCTTTGGACATGTTGAGTTTGCAACAGCAGAAGCAGCACAAAACGTAAGCTTTGTGACCTTATGTTTGTGTAAATAATTTTAGAACTGCCAAAGGCTTTTCATGGATAGTTGTACCTTTGCAAGCAACAGTTCCATTTACTTATCAAGGATAAAATTTTAATAATTTGATTTATTGAAATATTTTTCTCATTCCTAGTGCTTTCAATGAATTTGATTCCTGAGGCAAATTGCCACCCTGTACTTAGCTGTGGTTGAGGCTTTATTGTTGTTGATATTGCTAACTTGCAATTTTTTCAGGTGTGGTACTGGTATGTATATATATATATATATATATATAGCCTTGTCATTGAAATCTAATGTTGGATTGGCATTATAATTGTGCGTATGTTTGGTTCATGTGTGAATATCATTGTATTGTAGATGGGAGGTGCATGACTATGCAGTGGAAAGGAAGTGCCTCCTGATCGGTTTTGTAAAACTGTATTGTACCTGTTGAGAATCAATTTTAAATATTATGTATTTATTTTATAACGGAAACAGTATATAATTTGTAGGCACAAAATCTCCTATGATCAATTGTATGTATTATTTTGAGACTATATAATAAAGTCACCGCCGTGTATTTTAGATACATGGTATTCACCAAATCTGTCCCTTTGTTTTCCTTTTCAACATGGTTTCCTTATTATGGAGGGTTGACATTGATATTTCCAGGGTTTCTTACATACATACATACATACATACATATATATATATATATATATATATATATATGTTTTTTTTTGTTCAGCAAAAGATAAGTATATGTATATATATGAAATGAATCCAAGTACCTGAGGTACCATGATTACACTAAAAACCAGTGGAATGGTTCCCAATACAGACTACACAGCAGTCTCGATATATATGTGTATGGTTGGGTGTATATTACACACACACACACACACACACGTAAGTCGATACATACTTATGTGTGTATATATATTTAGATTCACAAATACATACATACATACATACATACATACACATACATATATAGTTTGTATGGCATGTGTTGCTATGCCTTGTCATCATCTTTGCTTTTATATTGTACTGAGTACCTCTGGTACTTCATATATTCATATATATATATATATATATATATCTACTTTTGCTGAAAAAAAAAAATCTTTGCTTTTATATTGAACCCCTGTTCTGAGTGAAGTCATTTACCTGAGAATTAATTATTGCTTCTGTAATCACAGGCTCTTCAGTTAAATAATACAGAATTGTTAAGATGTCGAATCAGAGTTGTTATAGCTCCACAAAAGAATAAGCATAGAAGGTAATTTACAGGTCTAATAAAACTGTTCAAGAGCATCCTTCTTTTTACTGTCTGTTGACAAATTTCCCACCCAATAACATTACAAAAACATTCTCAAGTTGAATTGAAGAACACTTTTTTTTGTTCCCATGCATTTGCAAGGATTGTCGTGTCTAGTTATGAATATACTTTTTGTTACTTGGATAAGCTTAAAAAAACAAGGCACTCTCTTGACATTTTTTTAAATGTTTCATAAATTACTTTTTCTATTGCATGAGAAAAACATTAAAACAGTTTTATTTTGTCATAAGCTTGTCTAACTATTATAATTTTCAAAACATATTTTATTATTAAAAATAGGATTAATTATGTATTTAGTCCCTGAACTTTTTTAGAATTCTGTTTTTAGTTCCTGAACAAAAGTTTGACCTGTCAAAGTTTCTAATTTTTCCTTCTGGTGCCAATTTTGTTCCTTGACGTTAATTTTCACCATTAAATGATGATGTGACATTAATGTTTTTAATATTTTTTTACGTTTTGTGGAGGCTCATTTTTTGGCAGTTCTAAACCGCCAGATAATGCTTCATAATAGTCTTTAATGAATAGAAACCATTTTTTGGCAGTTTAAATACTGCCAAAAGTTGCTTCTCTCTTCTTCAGCAAGTGAGAGCCACTTCCACTTCCATAACCTTCAAATTGCAAATCACAACACAATGAATCAACAAATTCTAATTCATGCACACATTAAAATTTTTTCCAATTTGTTAGGATAAAAAGAGAAGGGAAAGTTAGTTAAGATGGTTAGACTATTAATGAGTTAGTTAGTTAGTTAGTTAGAGGGGTTGATTAGATATATATAAGAGAAGAAGGATAGGAGAAAGAGAGTTTTTTTTGTCATTGTAAATTGAGCATTAGCTCTTTTTGAAAGGAGAAATCCTTTGTGAAGGGGGAACCATTGGAGGAGAGTTTTCTCTCCTATTTCTGTTCTTTTTTTACCAGTCAATAAAATTCTCTTTTCTTTCTCATTTCAATTCTTGGTTCCTAACAATTGGTCCAACTTGCTGGATCTTTGAGGGAGAACTGGTGTTAGAGATGGAGGAAGCGCAAATTTGGGGTAAGGGGGAGCTGCCAGCATTTGTGGGGGAAGACCCAATTGGTTGGATTGCTAAGGGCTGAAAAATTCCGAGGTACAAGAAATTCCTTCATTCCTTAAGCTGCAATTCTTGGTTCCATAACACAATCCAATTACGAAGATTAACATTTTGTGAAAAGTTCCTATGATATGCTAACAAAGGAAAATGAAAGATAAATTGGTTATGAAGATTTTGAGTGATTCAAAATGAAAGATTCCTATTCCTATGTATGCTGACAAAGTTTGTGAAAAGTTTTCCAGTTATAATGAAAATTTTCTCTTTCATTTACTTTCAAAGATTAATTAAATGAAAGGGAAATTCAATGATAGAGATAAAGACTCGAAGTACTTTTGCTTGTTCTACTGACGAGTTAAAAAGCTGCGTGGAGAAAATTTTCAATGAAACAAAATTGGCTCTTTGTGAGATCTCGATGGACCACCATCGAAACCATCGAACCAGAATTCGTAACCATTAACACACAAATCACCATGTCAGATTTGAACCCCTCTCTCATGCACGTTTGCTAGCACCACCAGAACCATTGCAATCGCATAGTGCCGTCATCCCTCTCGATGTGTTCTGAAACATTCATCACTTTTTTTGTATGGATTACACCATCAGTGACCTGGATTGGAGGTGACAGATGCGTTGGGGTGGATCTGATGGCCTTCGGGTTTCAATGCTCGTTGCAGCTGCGTTTTGCATCACAGGTCAGTGGAATCCATGGAGGCCGTGAGGTTTAAGAAATTTTGCAAAGGTAGAATCCAGGGAGTGCGGATCTGGTTCAGCGATTGCTGTTTAGGGTTCGAAGTTTGGGAGTTTGGAGAAACAAAATCGAAGAGGGTCGGGTTTGGGCTTGTGGGTCGTGAGTGGGAGGGATTTGGGTATTAGTGACTAGAGTGTGCCAATTTTTGGCGGTTTTAAACCACCAGAAAACAAGCTGTCACAAAACGTAATAGAATATTAATAAAATTAACACCATGTCATCATTTAATGGTGAAAGTTAACTGCAAGGACCACAACTAGTAACAAAAGGAAAGATTAGGGACTTTGACTAGTCAAACTTTTGTTCAGAGACTAAAAACATAATTTTGAGAAAGTTTAGGGACTAAAAACATAATTAACCCTTAAAAGTACATTATTTTTAAAACGCAAACAAATGAGCCTATAATCTCTTATTTTGGCTCTTTTGAATATGTTGCCTTATGCCCACATCTCTTTGCAGTTTCCATGTTATTTCTAGCAACTCGAGTCACTCATTTCAAAGGAGTGAAGGAACTCAGCCTGTGAAAGGTTCAGAGATTTCAGGGGACTGTGAACAAGAAACTGAGGTAAAAACCTCCTGAACTTGTCTGAAGAGTGTAAACATTTCATTATGCATATACCTAGGGCTGCTGACTTGTTTGAATACCTTGTAACATCAATATTATATCGTAGAATGTTGTAGAGTATCTTAGAAATTATCTCTTAGGATTAGTTTATATAATTTCATAGCTTCCATGATTAATATTGTATGATTTGTTTCCTTATTTCGTTAGGATTATTAGTATAAATAGGGGTGAGTGTTTTAGGTTTTATCATCACCTTATCTTATTATAAATTATAATACAACACAATACGCAAGTAAATATTATTCATTAGTATCTTTTTTTTGTATTCTCTCCCTGCATTCCTAAAATATCATAATTTCAACTTAACTTTGAAGTATATACTCCCTTCAGTCCTTACCCAATTAACTAATTCACAAGGATTAAGAAAATTAGTTAATTTAGGTAGTAACATTAAATTTGTCCTAAGTTTACATGTTCTTTAAATAAATACCCTTAACATTAACAAGACATACTCTTATTCTTTTTTTCAAATAATTTTATTGACTTCAATTCTGTCAATCTCTTTAATCAGAAATAGATTTATTGCTTTAATTTTTACTGGCAATGTATGTGAAGAAGCGAAGTAAAGTTTAAAAATTCTCTCTATAGTCTATACAAGGCAAAGTTAGACTCCCAAAGAGCCCAAGACATATTGCACCCCACCTACTATTTATTGAACTCAAATGACTAATAATTAAGGATATTTTTGTAAATATAAGACTAATGAATATGCATTACTCTTATAGTGAAGAAATAATTAATGTAGCAGACATTCTAGATTAGTTCTTATAAAAAGGACAAAACCAATCCTCTAATTTGGTTCTTATAAAAAGGGAGTAGTTGACTTGAGTGAAAGAGGTTAAGGATATGGAGATGATTGATGCAGCCTCCATCAGAAAGAAAGCTATAACTGAACAGTATTCCCTCTCCCTGCAATGTAAACCATCAAATCTGTCATATAATATGTTGTTTCCTGGAATGTCACAGCCAAAACTAATTGCTACTTGCAAAGAACCAAGTGCTGCATCAAAGACAATATATGCTAAAAACTTGGCATACAGTATGGAGCAGGATGATATGTATGTATTATTTTTTTGTGCTGGTGGTTTTTGATTATTTTCTGTACTGTTTTTCTAATTTCGATATTGTTCAGGGAATATCTTTTCAAAAATTGTGGAGAAATTGTTAGTATCCGCCTACATACAGATCATAACAGGCGGTTTAAAGGCTATGGACATGTTGAGTTTGCAACCACAGAAGCTGCACAAAAAGTAAGCTATATCATCTTGTGTGGCCTGTGCAAATCATTTTAGAACTGCCAAAATCATTTCAAAGATACTTGTATTTCACTTGTAAAGTTTTAACAAATTGGTTTATTGAAATATTTTTCTCATTCATCATATTTTCAATGAAATTTATTGAATTTAATAACTAAAGCAAATTGCTACCCTGTAATTATTTGTGGTTGAGGTTTTATTTTTGTTGATATTGCTAAACCTGCATTTTTGACAGGCGTGGTATTAGTTCACGTTTGTGTATAGCCTTGTCTTTGGAATCTAATGTTGGGTTGGCATCGTAAATGTGCATATATAAATATCTGGTTGATGTGTGAATATCGTGATGTTGTGGATGGGATGTGCATGGCTGTGAGAAAAAGGAGAAATTCCTCCTAATCTGTTTTTTTGTAAAAATGTGTTCAACCTTCGATTGTAAAGATCCTATTGCCCTGCTGTTGCTAGAATTAGCATTTGAATTTCCAGTCGAAGCCAATGGTTCTAAAATGTGGGTAGAGTGATGTTCAATGGCCCAACTTGAATATGATTGAACTGGGTTATACCCAGAATCCACAACCTGATTTGACACTCATGGTTTTGGGTATTCAGTAACTGGGTACAAATGAATGATTTGCATATATTGGAGCAGTTTTTGTTGGCTGTTTTGGAACATCACCGAGAGTTTCTCCAAACAACTCATCCTCTATGGATCATGCAAGGCAGATTGCCCTTTGAACATTTTACGGGTTGTGTTTTTACCTTATGATAACATTGCTTAACCCATTCATAAAATATCCCAAAGCTTCTTCCAGAATTTCTAATAATTGTGCAAGCAACATTTCAAACTGCTGCACATAATCTCCAACCTATATTGTTTGATGGATAGTGGGAAGTTGGACGTAAGGATTCCTGCTCCACTTCTGGAAAATATCTTGAGCAATTCTGCAGTCAGTGTTTCCCAATTCACATCTTAAGCAGTCTCTTTTTCAAATACTGAAACCAATGCATAGCAGTGTCTCCATACACACAGGCCAGAGGCACCTCCTTCTCTGATCTTGCGTTTTGAATATTGATATACTCTTCTGCCTGAGCAACCAATTGGATCACTTCCATCAAAATTGGGCAATTCAGTCCTCTGTACTACTGGTTTGAGTGTTTCAGTATATTCAACTCCATCGTCAGTGGAATTTGCATCCATATGTTCTTGAGGATGTTTCAAGAATTCTTGAATGGCTAGGACTTCCTGTGTCAAAATCACCAATCTTCAAAGTGTTTTGCTTCATCCATTCCTTTAACAAAGCGCATAACTAATCAAACTATCAACTTTCCTTTTCATTTCATCAATGTTCTTTTGAATTTCGTCTACATTCTTCCCCATGGTTTTAAGATGATGAATCATGGTCATTGGTCAGAATTGGATCTTCTCAACTCCTCACTGGATTGCCAAATCAATTCCACTTGCCTTTCCGAGCCTTCCACTCTCGAGTACATCCTCGTAGATGGCATTTGGCAGGATGGATCAATTATTAGATGGCTTAAATATGTTTTTAGTCCCTCAAAGATAGGCCATTTTTGTTTCTGGTCCTCCAAAGTTAAATTTGCTTTTTTAGTCCCTGAAATTCAAAAAAAACTTTTTTAGTCCCTCTACACAGACGTTCCAAACCGGGAATAAGGAATTTGCAATTTTTGGCAGCTTTTGACCGTCAAAATTCAAAATTCAATTTAAATTTTAAAACCTTAAAAAAGAGTTAGTTTCCACTGTCAGATCAAACACTTTTCCTCTGCTTCGATTTGGAAAACAAGGAATAATAAGATTTTTCAGGGGATACTGCATTCTCTCCGTGGAACTTTAGTCCATAGGTGGGCATCAGGTGGTTGTGCTTGTTCGCATTGGGGCTTCTCTTCTTCATGGGTGTGGAGTACACACTCCTCATGGTGCCGCTGCTGTCGCCACCCTTCGGCTTGGGCTTCCTCGCCACACACTCCTCGAGCTGTTGCCACATCTCAACATGCTCTTGGTCGTGCTCAATACGGTACGACGCTTAAACTCCCTCCAGATCTAAACGAATTGGGGCACTTTTTCTGGTTTTGGATTTTGTTGTGGTTAATTGGGGGATTGAATTTATTCGAAGGAAATGCAAATTGGAGCACTGTTTTTGGTTTCAGATTTCTCCATTTAAACTCCTTCCAGATCTGAACGAATTAGGGCACTTCTCTTCACTGCGTTCGGATTCAAGGTCCCTCCATTTAAACTCCTTCCATTTAAACTTAGTTCAACAACACTATTTCAAATTCAAGGTCCCTCCACCATATGGATTTGATGTTGTCTCGAGATGCTTCATTCAACTATCTCCAGCCACCATATTTGGACTCTAACACCCTGGCCCACAATTCCCCTTGATGCTGGAACAAGTTCCATTTCCATTTTGCGAGTAGTGCCAAGTCGAATGTGGGTATGTCCTTGATTCCGAGTCCCTCATTCTCCTTTGGAAGGCACACTGTCTCCCATTTGATCCAGGCTATTTTGTTTTGGTCATCACCTCCACCCCATAGGAATCTCCTCTGTAAACGCACCAGCTTGTCCACCACCTTTTTGGGAACCCTGAAAAAAAAAAAGAAATAAATAGGAATGGATGTTAAGACAGACTGTATGAGAGTCACTCTCCCCCTGAAAGATAGGAGTCTTTGCCTCCATTTCGCTAGTTTTTTCTCACATTTACTGATAACAGGGTCCCATGTCTGACACTTTCTTGGATTTGCTCCAATAGGAATACCAAGGTACATAAAAGGAACGGACAACAGACTACAGTTGAGGTAATGTGCTGCCTCAGACTTCCACTCTTCCAGCATGCCAAAAGCTCCAAAGCTGCTCTTTGCAAAATTAATTTTGAGACCTGATATGAGTTCAAAAGTCCTCAAAATCGCTTTGATAACTCTGACATTCTCCATAGATGCCTCTCCAAAGAAAATTGTGTCATCCGCATATTGTAGAATGCTGATTTTCACCTTGTTCAAGCCTACTGGGAATCCCCGAAATAGGTTTTTCCCCATAGCTTGTGACATCAGCCCATTTAGTGCCTCAGCTACAATATTAAAAAGTAGAGGTGCTAATGGGTCCCCTTGTCTAAGTCCTTTATGAGGGAGGAACTCAGATGAGGGGCTCCCATTTACCAAGATTGAGATAGATGCGGATTTTAGACACCCTTCAATCCACTGTATCCATTTTGAACAAAAACCCATCCTCCTCAACATGTAGATCAAAAAGTCTCATGAAACTGAATCGTAAGCCTTCTCGTAATCAACCTTGAATACCATGCATGGCTTTTGACTCCTTCGAGCTTCTTCAACCACCTCATTTGCTATCAGCACACTATGTAGCATATGTCTTCCCTTTATAAATGCGGATTGCCTTTCATCTATGATGAGATGCATGACCTGCTTCAGTGTATTAGCCAAGATCTTAGCCACTATCTTGTATATAAATGATTTTACTAAAATAGAAACTTGATTGGGTTTTCTGTCCAATTATTTTGGTGTACATTGCTAATGCACTCCAACTGAAAAATGGTTGAGTGTATATTAGCAAACCCCACATATATATATATATATATATATATATATATATATATATATATATATATATATATATATATTGCCCTGTCAATGCCTCATCATGATCTGTGGGCTATGTTTGTTGAACCCTTGTTCTATGCAAAGACATTTAGCTGAAAATCAATTTTCTTTTGTAATCACAGGCTCTTGAATTGAATAATACAGTATATCTGGGACGTCGTGTTGGAGTTTTTATAGCTAAAGGAAAGGGTGAATATACCTCCAATAGAAGGTAATGTACATATATAATGAAACTGTGCAATTGCTTGCCTCTGGTCTGTTTGTTAATTAAATTCCACTTACTAGCACTAGTGTACATTTCTTACGAAACATGTTCATTTGGAATTGGAGGATATTTTTATTTTTCCCATTCAATTTTTATTTTATTTTATTATTTAAATTTTAATTATGTACTCTTTTGTTTAGGGTTCTTGGGTAAGCTTTGCATAGATCGAAGAGAGAATGAGTAGAGAGAAAGAGACATGTGAGAAAACTGTAATTGGACACCCTTCAATATATAGTGATCCTCATATTTATATAACTAGGTGAAAGGAGTAGTGCATAAGAACATGTGAGCCGAGCCCATATACTCAAAACAGAATCCTAATTGCTTTTATTATAATAGCTCTTAACACTTCCCCTCTAGCTGGAGCATAAATATAGTTGAAACGGCGCTGATTTTATTAATTTGTGTCATGCAAATTACATTCTCTAATCATGTTGGAGACATGGACTGATTGACGGCATTTGCCAACAGCGGAAGCAATGGACAAGAGGTGAAGAACACCGGATGGTGATAGGCTGAGTGGGATTGGACCTGCTCTGATACCAACTTAAGATTAATGCATTTTCATAATGGTGCTTGAGTGAATAATCTCACTCTGCATATATATACATATATATTATATAGGATTTACCAACATACACCCTTATTTTTAGTATGAGTGCGTTAGCAAACTATAACTAAAAAATATCTGAGAATACGCAATGATGTAGCTGGCTAACACACTCATACTAAAAAACAAGGATGTGTATGTTAGCAAATGCTTGTGGGGTTTGCTAATGTACACACCCTTGTTTTTTTAGTATGAGTGCTCATAAACTGCATTTTCTAGCTTATATGAAATAGACTAAAACATTTTTTTCCGGAAAACTTATCTAATTATTATAGTTTTAAACATTTTTTTAATCAGGAAAAATTACTCATTCAGTCCCTATATTTGTTCTAACCTTACTTTTTAGTCCTTACACTTAAAAATCATTCTTTTTAGTCCCTCTAACAGAACTCTAACAGAATCTATGGAGAGAAAAGTAAAACTATAGAAAAGAGAAGAGAAAATATTATTGGCAACTGAACTTTGTGTTATAACTCAGTATATATAGGCTTAGATAGTTATGACAGTTGTTAACAACTAACTAACTCAGAACCGAAAACTAACACCTAACTAACTCACTTAACTGAGAGTGCAGTTGAATACTGCAACTCTCTGTACAATACTCTAATACCCTCTACTTATTTTGGTTCATTTCTATATTGTCCCCTGGTGCAGCGGTAAAGTTGTGCCTTGGTGACTTGTTGGTCATGGGTTCGAATCCGGAAACAGCCTCTTTGCATATGCAAGGGTAAGGCTGCGTACAATATCCCTCCCCCATACCTTCGCATAGCGAAGAGCCTCTGGGCAATGGAGTACAGAGTTTTTTTTTTTTTTTTTCTATATTGTCCCCTGTGCCAATATATTCTCATTTCTGTTTCCTTGTTAATATTTTTAGCAACTGGAGCAAGTCATTCCACCAGAGTGAACAGACTAAGCCCATCAAAAGTACAGAGAGTTCAGAGTACTGTGAGGAAGAGGTTGAGGGAAAAGCCTCCAATAGTTCTTGGGAAAGTGTAAGCATTTCGTTATGCATTTGCTTATATGAATTATTGGAGTATATAGTCGTCTTGTGTGGAATGGTTAGGGATGTGGAGATGGTTGGTGCTTCCTACATTGAAAAGAAAGTTGTAATTGATCAATATTCTATGTTATTTCCTGGAATTTTGCAGTCTAAAAGAGTAGCTACTTTGAAAGAACAAAATGCTCCATCAAAGACAATATATGTCAAAAACTTGTCATACAGAGTGGAACGGGCTGATATGTATGTATTATTGTTCATGCAATTACTTGTTGATTATTTTCATTACATTTTTTTATAATTTCAAAATTTTTCAGGGAAAATCTTTTCAAAGAATGTGGAAAAATTGTTGATGTTCATCTACATAGGAATCCTGATGGGAGGTTAAATGGCTTTGGACAAGTTGAGTTTGCAACAGCAGAAGCTGCAAAAAAAGTAAGTTACTTTTGTGACTTTATGTAGTTTGCAAATGTTAGAATTGCCAAAAGCATTTGAAAGATAGTTGTATGCTACCTCTAATAGCAAAGGATTCAAGTTAGTTGATTACTCTTAAAATGTGGGTTTGAGCCTAACTCAACCCCAAAAGCTAGCTCATAGGGTGAGGGTTGCCCCTCACTTATATACTCTATCTTGGCCTTATCTCTAGTCAATGTGGGACTTGGGTTTTTCTATACAATTACAATGATCTTATTAAAAATCTTTCTAGAAAATGAGTTGCAAACAGTTTTGTTATATAATGCATTTTGATAATGTGGAACTAACAAGTTGTAGAAAAGGATTGTATTTCACAACTTGATGTTTGATTACAAGGCAACTGTATAGGTAGGGAATTAGGTCAACAGCTGTACATTAATTTATGCCCAGAAACCGGGGGACATAATCTCATCTTAAATGTTGACGGACTAATCACAGAAAGAATGTAGGGGAGATCTCTAAAATTAATAAAAGAATCTGCTCCTAGCTGTTACAAGGAAAACAGAATCAGAGGATTCTGTCTATTGCTGCAAATCAGGAATCAATCACCTTAAAATCAGGAACTAATCACCAAAAGTGTTGTGAAATAAGTTCATCTAAACTTTTTTAACTCATGCAATGGTATATTGTTCTAACCAGCTCACAGGTTGCAAATTCTATACTGCTTGTTAACCTGGTCATTTCTTGTAAAGCCTAACACAACATTGCCGAGCCTTTGTCTGTGCCTAATACAAAATTGCCAAGCCTCATCTCACTATGTGCTATTGGCTAAATGCATCATTTGACCCTATGTCTTTGCATTCCAATTAGTTGTGAATCTTGTGATGGAGGTTTGACATTGATATTTCTAGGCTTTCTTATATATATATAGTGCCTGTGTCTCTATGCCTCATCATTTGTGTTATGGTTATTATAGCCCTGTTCGGTGGGAAGACATTGAGCTGACAATCAATTTGTTTTTTGTATCACAGGCTCTTGAGTTGCATAATACAGAATTGTTGAGACGTCCCATTGGAGTTGATTTGGCTGAAGAAAAAGGTGAATATACCTACAGTAGAAGGTAATCTACATATCTACTCCTATATATAATAGAACTGTGCAAGAGCATGCCTCCTGTCGCTGTCTGGTGACAAATTTTTCTGCCTAATTGCACTAGTGTAAATTTCTTATAGCATAGCATAGCCATTTTGAACAGGAGAACATTTTTGTTTTTCCTGTGCATTTGCATTGTAATGTGTATGTTCCTTTTGCATTGGGTGCTTGGATACACTTTGCAGTAAACAAAAGCACGTTTATGATATAGTTTTCTTTTTAGCATTTTTTCCTAATCATTTTAGTTAAACTCTCCTCTGGCTTTTTTTCCTAACTAGTTATCTTGTGAAAAAAAAAAAAACAAAACACAAAAACAATTTTTTTTTTGGAAGGCAGAAAATATATATTATTAATAAGAAACACAGCAGTACCAGAGGTACTGGTGAAATATGAACAAATACAAGACACCTATGGTGCCACCCTCCAAAAACAAAGAAAAAAAAGCTAACCAGGACCCCACCACAGAATATAAAGGTACCCAACCCAGATTAACCAAAAGACTCCGAAATATTGGAAGACCAATGGTTAAAAGGAATGTTGAAATCTTTCTCTCTAACTTTTAACCAGGACCAAGCTAGGAATAAAGCATCATCCATCACTTTGGATGAGTCAAAAGGATTGCCCTGGAAAATCAATAGATTCCTATGCTGCCATATAGAACTAGTTAATGCAATCCACCGTGCACACCATCTGCTATGATTTCTCCCTGCACCAAAACCATCACAGAATTGGACAAAATGAGTTGCTGGAGAAACTGGAAGTGCTCCTACAACCTGAGTCCACCTCATGGATTCCCACCATAAGCCTCTAGTCGTTTTGCAGTTGAAAAACAGGTGACCAGCCTCCTCCTGCTCATTCCCACAGAGAGGACATTCAGTTTCCTGAATGGACACATTTCTTCTAAGAAGGTTACTCCTAGTGGGAAGCCTATCTTTAATAAGTCTCCAAGAAAAAACCGCAGCCCTTGGGGGGATTTTCAACTTTTTCTTGTTAGCTTTTTGTTTTTTCTTTCTTTTATCAACATCATAAATGCTTTTAAACATGTGTTATTAATTAAAAATGTATTTTTTAAAGAACATAGAGATGACCCATTAGTCTCTTGTATTGGTACATTTCTGTATCTTGTCTTATTCCCACATCTTCCATTTGCTGTTTCCTTGTTAACAATTTTAGCAACTGGAGCAACTCATTCCAGAAGTGTGAAAGAGATCAGTCTCCAACTGTATTTGTGACGGGTTTTGATAGTTCCCTTCCGGCAGAAAAGGTAATTTTTCCTCTTATCATTTTGATCTGTTACACCACTTTCTGCACAGAATTGCATGAATCTCTTCCTATTGCATCATTGTTTGGTTTAACTCTATTTAATGTCTGCTTTTTTCTTTCAGATAAAAGCTAGCCTAGAAGAACATTTTGGTTCTTGTGGAGAGATTCAAAGGATATCAATTCCGACATTTCATGATTCTGGTGCTGTTAAGGGGTATGTTTCTTGTTATGCTGCAAGTTAGGTTATAATGTGCTGTTGAATGTTTTGACATGGTACTGTAGTAGAATTCATGGTACAATGAGAATTGAGAGAAACTGTAACTTTGAATTATTATTACAAATGAGTGAATGCAAGGATACAATATGTATGTTGATCTATTAGAGTTGCAGTCAATTATGACTGATTTGACAGCTAAAAGCATTCCTAACTAACAATCTGAACAGACTATCAACAGAGATATGTTGTCCCCTGCACAGGCCCACTTAGAAAAACAAGGTGTAGGCCCACTGGGCTAGATCCACTAATCACTCTATATCCAACACCCCCCCCTTAAGCTCAAGGTAGTTGACATAGGACAAACTTGTTGAACACTTTGAGCTTATCTCTGAGAGCTTTAAACCAGACAGAGGACAGAGGCTTTGTGAGAGCATCTCCCCACTGATCATGAGGTGGAACATGATAGACCAGAAGGCTTTCGTTGAGAACCTTTTCCTGAATGAAGAAGATACTGAGCTCCATGTGTTTAGTACGAGAGTGGAGCACTGGATTGTCAGATAGAGCCACCATGCTAAGGTTGTCACAAAGAACCTTAGGTGTTTGAAATCAATGAATTCGGACTGGTGGTACAAGAAGGGGTATATTTGCTTGCTTGTTAAGGAGACTGCCTAGAGGCAAATTTTATTTTCTCAATATCTTACCTCAACTTGATAAATTCACTTAGTTCACACAACTCTTGTGATCATGCCTTTGTGGAAGTTATCTAGAGATAATGTAGTAATCTCCACATGGATAATGTGAGATTTATTTTATTTTCTTTATTTTGTTGTTACATTTACTTTTTTATCTACCTTATTTTTACAGATATAATTAGCTCTTTGTTGAACTTGAAATGTTTGAGTATGAAAATATGCACACAAAAAGGATCCTCAGCCTTAGTTTGCTGGGAGATGTATATATATATGTGTGTGTGTGTGTGAGAGAGAGAATTGATAGATAGTACAAAAAAGTTCATGATGAAGGGGTTACAGCCTAGCCTATGGTGACAGATTACGGGACAGCTTCTAAGAGCTTCTACAAGCTTCCATAACAAGCTATAAAACACTACAAGCTTAAACATGTGCAAGAATTAGTGTGTATTGCATTCCTATCTCAAATTTTATAATTTACAGGTTTGCTCACTTGGGGTTCAAGGATGTTGTCAGTGTGAGGAAAGCTCTACATCTTGATCAAAATGAGTTAGGAGGTTTCCACTTGAGAGTCGAAAAAGCAAAGCCTCGACGTGAAAACCAGGGTATAGGTGGTGGTAGAGGTGGTGGTGGTGGTCATCAGTTTGGTGGAAGGGATGGAAGTGGCTATACCAGCAGAATGGGTTGGGGACGAAGTGGTGGTGGTGGGTGGCATTCTCTTCATTTTTCTGATGAAGGCACAGGTATTTCATTTTTCTACAATTAGCTTTTTGTTTCCTTGTGTTAGAGTATGTTGGTATCAACGTTCTGAATTCCTTGTGTTACTATAGGTACCTGACTCTCATGTTGTGTTTGCGTCGTTCTGTTGTCAGTTGTAACAGAATACAACTGATCCTGTCAGTTGCTCCTATATAAATCAAGCCTTACCTGTAAGATTCAGATTGGTGAATATTGAAATTAGTTACTTTTTCCAAACTTATGCTCTGTTTGGTAGAGAAGATGGAAATAAAGAGGATGAAAATATAAGAGAGATATTTGAATTAAAGTAGAGCGTAGGAGGTGTGGGATCCACACTATTTCTCTCCCCCCCTGCCTCTTTCTTTCCTTCCAAACAAAGCATTAGTTTCTCTCAAAATTCCTTTCCATTTTTTTTTGTTTCTTTTGTTTCCTCACATGGTGTTGCAAGCATTCTCTAAGGCCTGGAATTCCAGATATGATTGAAACTCTGTTATAGAACCCAACTCATAAATCTGCAAATTTAATTTATGATTATGTTATTTGAATTAAGTTATCATAGTTTATCCTTAGGATTAAGTTATTTGAATTCTGTTGTCATAGCATATCATTAGGATTTTTCTATTTTTAAATCTGTTTCAGGGAGTTGTTTAAGGGAGATGATAATAAATATGGGTCTTAGAAATTGGTTTTAAGGCCTAACTCAATCTCAGTGTGTCTCCCAAAAGACAAAGGGGGTCTAGGCATAAAGGATCTAAAGACATTCAACACAGCATTGCTTGGAAAGTGGAGATGGGACCTATTTCAGCAGCAAGGGGAACTATGGGCTAGAATACTGGATTCTAAATATGGTGGATGGAGATCCCTGGCTGAAGGAATAAGAGGCAGCAATGAATCTCCATGGTGGAAGGACCTAATGATGGTGCTTCACCAACAGCAACGGAGCACTGCCCTTAAAAATGAAATAGCATGGAGGGTGGGATGTGGAGACAAGATTAGGTTCTGGGAGGACTGCTGGACTGGCGCCGATGTACCATTAATGGCAAAATATCCTAGACTGTATCAAATTTCATGCCAACAATAGCAATTCATCAAGCAGATGGGGAGCCACACAGATGCAGGCTGGGAATGGAATTATATTTGGAGGAGATCCTTATTTGATAATGAAGTTGACATGGCTGATGGATTTTTAGGGGAGACAACACAGACAACAATCCAACCACATAGAGCAGATACTTGGGTTTGGAAACCTGATCCAAGTGGACAATACTCAACAAAAAGTGCGTATGATCAGCTCTTGGGAGAATCATTGGGGGGGAACCTGGATGGAGCTTTTGAGGAACTATGGAAACTTAGGATCCCAGCCAAAACAACATTTTTTGCATGGAGGCTAATCAGAGACCAATTGCCAACGAAGTCAAATTTGCGAAGGAGACAAGTAGAGGTAAATGACATGATGTGCCCATTTTGCAAAAATAAGGAGGAGGATGCAGCTCATTTATTCTTCGATTGCAGCAAAACCTTACCTTTATGGTGGGAGTCCTTGTCTTGGGTGAACATCTTGGGCGCATTCCCGCAAAATCCGAGGCATCATTTTCTGCAGCATGGCAGTGGGAATGTTGGTGGGATCAAACCCAATAGATGGAAGTGCTGGTGGGTAGCTTTAACATGGACCATCTGACAGCAAAGGAATAGGATAGTTTTTTTAAATGAAACCTTCAATGGAAGCAAGTTGTTGGATGATGCAATATTCCTAGTATGGACATGGCTCAGATCCATGGAAAAAGATTTTGTACTGCACTTCAACCGTCCAGTAACCTAAGAGAAGGTTTTTGTACTTAGGAAAGGATAGTAGTTGCTGGACATATGTAATATTTTATAGTGTGGCTAGCTCGGTTCCTTCTCAGATTTCTTAGTCTGGCCAAAGGAACCAGCTGTCTACCTAATCTCATCGTGTATCTTTAGTACCACTGGTACTCTCATATATATATATATATATATATATATATATATATATATATCTAATTTTGCTGAGCAAAACAAATTACTGTAGGTACCTGACTGCTATGTTGAGTATATAAGCATTTTTATGTCGTAACAGAATACAACCAGTACTGTCAGTTGCTCGTATTTAAATCAAGCCTTCCCAAGATTTAGATTGGTGAATAATTCTGATTGGTTTCCCATGTTTTCTCCCGCCTTAGATTTCTTAGATTTCTGTATTGAATCTCCTGTTGTACTGATAAATATCACTGCTGCTAGATTGATTCTTGGTTCTGAGGAGCCAGACAACCTCATGTCGTTCATGTTTTAACTATGCTTAAATTACTCTTCTACATTTTTACCCTTCTAGTATTGTCTCAACAAATTATTTTTACAATTTATGTGGTATCATCTGTGGCCTCATTCATTGCTTTAACCATGCTTAATTACTCTTCTACATTTTTACCCTTCTAGTATTGTCTCAGCAAATTATTGTATTATAATTTATGTGTATCATGTGACCTCATTCATTGCTTTAGAAGCTACACTTGGGCTATCATGTTTATCATGTGACTTCAATAGTTATCTTCAATTCTCGTATTTTTAATACCTTGGAAATATCAGTAAATCTTATACAAAAATGAAGTATTTTAACGTGTGATTTAATCATCTGCTTGAAGAATCATGATTAGCATAACTGTTTACTTCCTCAACTATTGCGTCATATATATCATTTCATTTTCTGATGATTTTTTCTCGTGATTGTCATTTAGGGAGGAAGACCCACTCTTACTCATGACAACTATTGCAGTAGATGTTGCAATTTTTTTGGTGGGTTAATTGCAGAGTTTTGGGATTTGTGCAACAGTGTCAATTGGATTGCTTTTGTGGCTACCTGGTCTCTGCAGTAACCAGTTGGAATTGGAAAATTGGGGGTGTTAAACCGAACTAAATTGCTGTAAATCCTATATCCGATATAAAAAAATAAATTAAAAACTGATTAAACTAAAAACTAAAACAGCCGCATATTTTTTTTTAGTTCGGTTCAATTTTTGGATCTTCCAAAAACTGAACCCAATCAAATTGAACCGAACATTATATATGGATTTTACGTAATGTATGTTTTGGTGTACTATAATTTTTAACTTTTGATGGTTTCAATGTGATTTATAATGTATTTCTTTTTTGTAAGATCTGTCATATGTGGTTTCTGTTGTGGTATTAGTAATAGTAATATACTATAATTTTAAACTTTTAATGGTTACAAAGTTACAATATATGATATATAATGTATTTTCTTTACGAAAGATTTGTAATATGTGGTTTTTGTTGTGGTATTAGTAACAAGTATTACTAACTTGCTATAGATGAGATATACAATTTACTTGTATGTTATAAAAGACATGTCAATATTATTAAAGAAAATTGTTGAATAGAAGTTAAAAATATTATTTTTCACGTATTTTAAACAAGATTTTAGAAAAATAAAATAAAATATACTTTTTAAAGTAATATAACATAATAATTATATAAATTTAGTTATTAGATTTTATATTGTGTTAATAAATTAACTGTGAAATCAAATTATAAAAGATTGATTTGGTTTGTTTTGAATTTAATGTTGCATTCAAATTAAATCAATTCGAATTGCATGTAGAATTAATATTTGCTTTGAATGACATTTCATTAGAAAAAAATAATAAAGTGCATCGCAAACACTACGAGTGGAACTTGGCTCTCTCATGTATCTTTAAGAGTTATGACCTCTCAATACTATCTTATAATATGATTGAATATGTTCATTTTTAAATGTTTTGTCCTTATTAACACCTTATCCTTTTCTTGGTCCGCCTCCTCTCCCTCCGTTTTTTTCTTTTCTTTTTCCTCATCAAAACCTCCCTTCTTTTATTTTGCAGGCTCCATTTGTTTTTAAATTCTCTTACATCAACTAATTTCAATTGACCTTAAATTGGATTGTCTTGAGGTTGTAAAGTTCATAGATGCATCTTGGACAAGACGAAGTAACTTGCAAGCAGCAATTTGTGTTGGCACTTTTTGCCTTGGTGGGACTTTCCGCGTCTTTTTAATCTTGTTGCATAAAACACTTGAGAACATGAAAGTTGTCATTTGATTCATTTTCTAGATCATCTAATGCTGCCATCATGCATAACTGCCAAAAATCACCTTAGTGGTGATGCATTGTAGAAGCATTTTTGTTTTCAATTTCTTGTCAATTTAGCAATCATTAATATTTTTTTTTGCAGTTTTACACAATTAATTTTAGTTTGGGTGTTGTTAGGTGCGTCTAGCATTTTTGATTAATGTCCAAAATGTCTTTGACTTATTGTTCATTTTAAAGTTACTTTTTCTGCCTGAATGGTGATCCGTAAGTAAATTTTTCACATACGAATTAATTTGATCCGTATGAATTATACGGATGAAGTTGATCCGTAAATATGAAATTCATCTGTATAAAACATACAGATCAAGTTGATCCGTATGGTTTATACAGATAGAGTTCATCCATATAAAGTATACAGATCAAGTTCATCTGTTTTTTTTTTTTAATTTCTTAAAGTTTTATTTTTCTTTAAGTATTAATATGCTTTATATATATATATATATATATATATATATATATATATATATATATATATATATAATTTTGTAATAGTAAATATTTTTTATTTATAAAAAAATATACGGATTAAATAATTCGTATGAGTTATATCAAAATTAATTGTCACAAAATTTATTATTGAAATTTATATGCGCGTTAAATATACATAGAAATTTTAGTGTTATGTATAATAATATCATTTATTTTATAATGTAATTGACTTATTAGCTCGGTTGGTTAGAGCGTTCGGCTAATAACCTGAAAGTTATAGGTTCGATTCTTGTTTGGACCATTAATTTTAAATTACATTTCACGAACTTTGTAATTTCAAGACTCTCCAATTCAAGGTCAATGAGTTTGATGTAAGAGGATTTAAAACAAACAAAACCCGCAAAAATTAAATGAGGAAGGAGATGTTGATAAGGAAATAGAGAGGGGAAATGAGAAGAAGGGGGAGAAAGAAGTAAAATGGAGAGGTTTTAATAGGGACCAAAACATTTGAACAAAAATTGTAAAGGGACTAAAACATGAGTTTTAAGTGTAGGAATTTAACTAAAACATAAAAAATGTGTTGTTGCATGTACGGTTAATTTAGCATTGCTATCTTGCCTTATACACAGCAAATTAGAGGATATATGACTCTACTATTGGTGCCATCTTTTTCCTATGACTTGTGTTATTTGTTTGATGACAATTAATCAATATGTTAATGGTTTTGAATGCATTAACATATGAGCATTTACTATCATGAAAAGAATACTATATATACTAAGAGGTCTCATGGTGCTTTTAGATGGAAGGCTTTGAAGGTCTCCGATAAGGTGATCGTGACGAGATAAATGCTAGATATGTTGTGGTCATTTATAAGCCCTAGGTATTACACATAGAAGAGTAGACCTTCCATGACATTTACTTCTTTAAATTTGGCCCTTTTATTGCGCATCCATCTAGTTGAGAGGGTGCTACGACAATTTGGACACATATAGGGGATTCCTCATTCTGTGCTTGTCATTACCAAGCAAAAATGCCCTTTGTCGAGGTATATGATGAGAGGTTTAGTCGGTATCTCTCCTACATTATAGACAATAGGACTAGATGAGCACTTTTGCCTAAGGTTTTGTTTGGATTGATGGAAGGGGGGGGAAAGGGATGGAACGGTTATTGCTAAGTTTTAAAATATCTAATTTAATCCTGTAACTGTTAGCATCTCTTCCTCAGATATTCTTGTTATGTGCTTTATTCTTTCTAACTGAACCTCTATCTTTCTCTTCTTTATAAGTTACAGTTTTTTAAATTATAGAATTCCACATTTATATTCTTCTCAAGTTTCAATTGTTGTTCAAAGGGAAATTGGGAAAATGTAGAATTTCAACTTTTCTTTGTTGAAACACTCACAGATTCTTTAGTGATGAAGAATATGCATACACACAGATAGAGAAAGAGATAGGGAGAGAAGTTTTATTATTCACATATCTCTAACACTGCACTTACCAATGACTCCCTTATATATGAATATATCAAACACTTCACTCTTTTTCTCTGAGATAAATCCACATTTTTCTAGTAATTTCATCAATAGAAGACATAAAGTAGTTGTTACCTTCCAATGTTTTGACTTCTAAGGGGCCACAAACATTTGAAAATATCACCTCAAGCTTTTCGTTGGATCTGATTTGTAACTTGAAGGAATTTCTTGGTTGCTTGGACTCACAGGATTCAACACACAATCGCTTTGGCATTCCAATTGGAGGAAGACCATGCACCATACTCTAGTTTCCCAATAGATTTAAGCTTCTGAAATTCAGATGCCCAAGCCTGTGATGCCACGCCCAACTCTCATCACTAATTACTGTGGCTAAGCATTAATTGGTGCTCCATAATTTGAATCCCAATCTCGAAGGTTCTATTTTTTGAAAGAGGAGCCTTCAAGATCAGTATTCCTATGCTGTCAAACATTTTTAATTGACTATGCTCCATGTTAATTGAGTAGCTTTTCTCCAATAGTTGTACGAGGCTGAGAAGATTATTCTTCATGTTGGGAACATACAACACATCACTAATGAAGGATCGTTGCTCATCTTTTCTCTGGATCATCATGCCAATACCTTTTGCAGTCACAGTACCATTGTAAGAAAATTTGATCTTGCTCTTCACCTTTTCATCAAGATTCATTCTTGTTTGCATCATGATAAGCTGCCCTTTGCGCCTCACTAGGATTTGTTCCAAGTTCTTGAACATGTCCCTGTACAATTTATGTGATGTCTTGGAAGTGAAGGATTACTCTCATTGGGACACACCACCTATGATAATTCTTGCCATTGAGAATGGATAGAGAAGCCGGAAGATTTCATTGGAAGATGTCACCTTTGTGCGCGGAAGCATGTGATTCCAGGAAACATATATAACTCTAAATACCAATTTGTTGAAACACTCACACACACAATATAGATAACTCTGAATACCAATTTGTTGAAACACTTTCACACACACAACTACACACACAAAGTTTCTTAGTGATGGAGAACATGCGCGCACACAGATAGAGAAAGAGATAGGAAGAGAAATTTTATTATTCACATATCTCTAACACTGCACTTAACAATGACTCCCTCATGTAAGAAAGTCTGTGCAATTGTAACTAACAATATAACAGGCTGACTAACTAAGTGAATTACAACTAACACTCTTTTTATGAGTGGAGAAACCATTTGCTTGACGAATTGTAGAATATAATGGACTTAAAAAAATGAAGAAAAAAAAATGCCAATACACACTTCATGCAGCCATGATGATAAAAAAAGAAGTCACTTTAAAATTAGGGGCAATACAGAAAATGGAAAGTTATAATTTATTTCATTCCGTTCTCTTTTCAAACGATGTAACAAAATATTTGTTCTGTTCTTTTATGAATTCCCCAAATAATGGAATTATATTTTTGATCCATTTCACTCTTATCCATTCTGTTCCGTTATTCATCATCAACCCAAACATAGCCTTATTTAGGTCTTATTTGCGGGCATGCATGGATGAATACTTGGAGTGGTTCTACTGTTTCTCATCCATATATTAGACTAGAACTCCCTTTGAAGCATTTAGCTTCTTTGAGTAATTCTCATGATTGTCATTTAAGTGTCTGTATCTTTCTTCCCTATGTATTGAGCAATAATCAAACTTTCATAGTACTTATTTATATTTATTTTTTATAGGCGTTATTTGAGACGATGGCTTAAGATCTTAAGTCCATGCTTGACCTGAGGATGGTTACCCTTATTCTTGACGCTTATACGTCCATAGAGTGCCCATTGACTCTCGCTTAATCAGACCTAGCAACAAGATGTACATATTAGAGGAGGAGGAAGACCCGTAGTCATGTTTCAGTGTTATTATTATTTTTACTTCATTGTATTTTATTTTGCATCTCAGGTTCACTTATTTTGTAACATTTCATGGTTCATATTTTATATTGTTTCGTGTTATTTTGACTTATCTCTATTATGAGTATTTTGATTTATTATAATTTGTTTCATATATATATATATATATATCACAAAATATATAGAGAGAGAGAGAATAAACATATATTTATTATTAAAAACACACACATATGCATATTATATTAATTTTATTATATTATACATCTTTATATATAAGTTTTATGGTTGGAGGATTTGATTATTTCTTATTAGTATTATATATCTAATTAGCTTATTTATCATTTGAAATAAAAATTTCTTCAGTACATGTACTTGATTTCATCAGTTTTTACCAATTATAGTCTAAATGTTACTGCATGTCTCCCCTGTTCTATTTATAAAAAAACAGGTGATAATATGATATCTTTTGTTCTGTTCATAAGAATTAAGTGATGTGACTATCACTTATTTCTTATAAATAGGACTAGAAATAGTATTATTTATTGTATTTTATTATTATTTTTCATTGAAAAGTTTTCTATATGCATAGTACAAGTATAAAAATCGCATGATGCAATGGTCACTTACCCTAGTGGGTAATATATTTCTTTATCATTAAAATAATGTAGGGGAAATGGTACGTGAAAAAACACCTATGATTAGAGTGAATGTATGCTGTTTTAATTATATTCTAGTACAAAGAAGATTCTGAATATATATTACAATAGCCTTCTTGTTACTGAAAGACAGTTGCGTACTAAGACACCAACGAGCTTTGTTGATCCCGTTGGCAAAAAATGTTTGTAATACCCGCCTAAGTTTAATCATTAATATTATGAGCGACATGGCCTAGAACAATTTAAGAGTTGTTTTTTGACAGAAAGAACAATTTAAGAGTTATGACAACACTTCTACAGCTTGTCGTGAGAATCAAAACAAGGTCCTACAAATTAAATTCATATAAGGTACCACCACTAACCCTTGATCTAATAATTATTCTATGTATATATATAGCTTCATCTATTAGTCTTAAAAACACTCAATCCATTATTCACTCAAACAAAACAAAACAATAAAAAAAAAGTGGAAAAAATGTCTGGCGTGCCATTACCCTCAAACCTTCTGCCTGGTGATGGAAGCCCTGAATGGTTTAGCAGAGCAGACAATGCATGGCAGCTAATAGCTGCAACCCTAGTTGGTCTCCAAAGTGTTCCAGGGCTCATAATCTTGTACGGTGGAGCAGTGAAGAAGAAATGGGCAGTGAACTCAGCATTCATGTCACTCTATGCTTTTGCATGTGTGTTTTTCTGTTGGGTTGTGTGGGGATACAGAATGTCTTTTGGTGATGAGCTTCTTCCTTTCTGGGGAAAGCCTGCTATGTCACTTGAACATACTTACCTTTTCAAGAGGGCCTTTTTGGGGGCATTCCCAAATGCCACAATGGTGTATTTCCAGTGTGTCTTTGCTGCCATCACTTTGATTCTCATTGCTGGGGCTGTGTTGGGGCGCATGAACTTCTATGCTTGGATGTTGTTTGTGCCTTTGTGGCTCACTTTCTCATACACCTTCACAGCTTTCAGCATATGGAGTTCTAGTGGGTTTTTGACCAAAATGGGGATAATAGACTACTCAGGTGGATATGTGATCCATTTGTCTTCCGGGGTTGCAGGATTCACGGCTGCATATTGGGTAAGCAATAAGATTTTTGTATGCTTTGATTAATTCGTCCAATATATTTTTAGGCTAGGCTTAATTAATTCCTTTTACTATGATTAATATTTAGTTTATTGTGTCTTTTCTTTGTCACAATCTTCACCTATTTAACCTTTTGTTTGTTCTTAGAATGCATGTACAACACAAATAAAGTTAAAACCAAAGTTGGAAACACTAACGTTGCAAAACACTCCATTGAGACTCAAAGTTTTTCTCTATTTTTTTTCCTTAGGTCATATCACTTAACATATTTACACTACTTCTATATATATTTTCTATTTGTTTCTCTCTCTCTGAGTGTTTATTACTAGCATATGGATGTTCAAGAATCACTTTTCTTAAAAAATAATTGCACATTCTTTCACTTAATTTTTCTTCTATCTCACTTTCATCCCATTTTTCTTCTTGATTATCTTTTCATCACTTGCTACATTCATCACTTTTCTCTCTCTGTTTTTTTTTTCTTACTATATATTTTTTCCCTCCCCCATACCTTCGCATAGCGAAGAGCTCTGGACAATGGGTACGAAGTTTTTTATATTTTTTCCCTCCATCTCAAAATAGGGGTAGTCATCATTTACAATTTTTCAAAATAAAATTCATGGACACCCATCACTAGATGATATCTAGAGAGAGAAAGAGAAAAAATATATGGTGTGTACAGTATTATACATAAGTGTCTATATATGATGACTCTAAGCATGCACCAAGCAATCAAAGTAACATAGAAAAAGAATAACGATGAGTGCATACACATGTAAATGATTTGACAGGTTGGGCCACGGCTAAACAAGGACAGGGAAAGGTTCCCTCCAAACAACATTCTTCTGATGCTGGCAGGGGCAGGGCTGCTGTGGATGGGGTGGACGGGCTTCAACGGAGGAGATCCATACACAGTAAACTCGGATGCTTCCCTTGCCGTCCTCAACACCCATGCTTGCACTGCTACCAGCTTGCTCACTTGGGTCATCCTTGATGTCCTCTTTTTCCGAAAGCCTTCTGTCATTGGAGCTGTTCAAGGCATGATCACTGGCTTGGTTTGCATAACCCCTGCTGCAGGTTTCTAAACTTCAATCTCCATATTTATTTATATAATTTTTTTGAGTAAATTATACCGATATTCTTTGAAATTAATTTGTCAAATTTTCTCAATATCCCTTCTTTTTCAACTCTTACAATAATCTCTTAATTGTTTGAAAAATATTACACTAATATCTTATATATGTTAAGGTTAATTTATTAGTTTTTATTAATGAGAGGATTTAAACCTACCATCTCTCTCCTCTTTCTTCCTAAACCACTACTATATTAATCTTATATTTATTATTAAATGATCTCCTTGAAAACATTGAACCATGTAGTCTTATAAGAGAGATTGTTATAAACGTTTTAAAAAACCAGTAGGATGGCATGCAACCTCAAGAAATCGCAAAGGTGTCAGTGTAACTTACTTTCTTTTTTTTGGGTGTACTATAGTGAGTAGGAACTAATTAGAATGTTTCATGGTATAATTGTTCCTTCCTTGTCTTGTTCAGGTGTTGTGGAGGGATGGGCAGCACTTATAATGGGAGTGTTATCTGGCTCAATTCCATGGTTCACCATGATGGTGGTCCATAAGAGATCAAAGCTACTGCAGAAGGTTGATGATACAATGGCAGTGTTCCACACTCATGCCATTGCAGGAACCCTAGGAGGACTCCTCACTGGACTCTTTGCTGATCCAAGACTTAACAAATTGTTCTATGGAACTGATGGTCAATACGTTGGTTTCTTTTATGGTTTAGGTTCGAAGAAGGTCAGTACCGGGTTCAGGCAAATGGGGGTCCAAATCCTTGGGATTATCTTTGTTATCTTTGTCAATGTTATCAGCACAAGTTTGATTTGCCTCTTCATTAGAATTTTTGTTCCGTTGAGAATGTCTGAAGAGGATATGGAGATAGGTGATGAGGCTGCTCATGGGGAAGAAGCTTATGCAATCTGGGGTCAGGGTGATAAGCTTGAAAACTCAAGTTCTAAGTATGGAAGTTCATTATATGATGATGTTGAAGCTGGTGGCCCCAAGAAGAAGCGTGGCGGCACGGTTGAGATGATGTCGAACTAAATATATAGTATGATATGTCGTTGTATTGGTCTTGGTCTTGTTTTCAGAAACATATATTAATGTGAAATAAAAGGTCGTGAATGTCTCATTGTTCTTTGGGTCCTAGGATACATCTACTTTGTTTATTTTACTTTCCCTATGTTCATTCTTCAGAACAAATGAATAAGATCACTAACGGAAATTTCGATTGTATATATTATTGTTTGTGGACCATGTTACTAGTAGTACGATTGATGTTAGTTCTCAGGTATGGCTAATTCATGCATACGTAATATTTATATTATGTTTCCTTAAGCTGATACTTCTTTCTATGACATCTTTTTTATCTGCTCACAAGGTCGTGGTTACGCTAGTGGACTTGTAAGTCAATATATATAAGATTCTAAACATTTGTATCTTGATAAAAATAAAATAAAATATTAGTATATGTTGATTTTGATTTTCGAATACAATTAATTGTGTCAATAACTAATTACTAATTGAAGAGTTTCCCAATTTACTTGATGAAGAAATCTTGTTCCTCGTAGTGAAATCCCAATCTACTAAAGAGCTTTTGGTAGCCGTGTCACCGAAATAAGTTATGTTATGCTACTCGATCGATCCTAAGTGAAATACATAAAAGAATTTATGCCAATCTTCGTATATATATCAAGAGTTTATGCCAACCCTTGTCATCATAAGTGGTTGTCCAGGATGTGGAGAGAAAAATATGAACATAGAGGAGTCAGCCCACATGCAAACCCTAATCCACTGCATGGCAATCATGTTATTTCCATTACAAAAGATCTATATATGGGGAATGGAAAGCACAATAATAAGGTTTTAAATATCAACCATGCATATATATAGCAACTCTCCATCTATAACATTTATTTTTCTCTCACGCTCTTTGCAAAACATTCACCCCATCATCTCATGGATTCGGTTCCTTTTAGCGATGAAAATGAGTAATGAACTTGGTGGGTGCTTACAACCACACTCATCATGCACTGAACAAAGACAGCTAGCACATACCAGGGTCAGTCTTGACATTTTGGTGCCCACGACAAATTGAGAACTTTATACCCTCATAAATTTTTGAAATTCATCGTTCTTGCATTTTTTGTTGCAAAATTATTAATGATTTGTTCAGAATCAAGTTTTTATTTTTAAAAAAATCGTTGCAATATAAACAAAAGTATGATTATTTAATTTACCTACTTATATACAAGATTTCAAATACAAATTTAACAATTTCAAATTTGATAAATTTGTTTCAGTATAAGAAATAGTAAAAACAAAAGTTAAAACTATTTTGTAAGTTGTACATGTATTATGAAAATAATTAAATGTCTTTATATAACTTAATATCCACGTCTTGGTTCTCACTGTCATCTAACGAAAAAGCCCCTTTTGACAACAAAGAGACAGAAAGTGGCACAGATTAGAGAGAATTGAACGAGATATAGATATTGATAGAATAACATTGAGAAGGCACAACTGGAAGTTACACAATGCGACTATTCTACATAACTGTGTAACATTTTATGCTGTGTTCTCTTTTTCACATGTACATAACACAAGATAGCATATATACACGCTCATTTTAATATCTATATCAAAACATCATTAACACGCTCATTTTCACACCATCACAACATCATCTCACACTACCTAGGGATGCAGTCACAGCATAATCTTCTCACACACATTTGACTCATTTTGTACTCAGTCAAGACAAAAACAGCAGCCACTCACCAATATTGTTTTGTCCACTCTCTTTCACCACATAAAATTAGGCTTCAAAGATGTCATACAACAGAGTCTCTCCTTCACAAAAGGGATCACCGCTGATTGAATCCTCTCCTCTCTACATAATAAATAGACACACTCTTCATACACTGAAAAAAACCAAGAGTACACTCAGGCACTCTCACAAGTCACAACACTCCATCTTTTCTATACATCATTGTTATGTTATTTATGCATCTTTTGATCACTTATACATTGTTCAACTTTTGTATTCTTATTCAATGAGACTTTTTCTTACATTTGTACTAGGACCTCTCATTTTCTTTCTCACTGAATACACACATCTCTTGCAAATTTTATATCATGTTTTCTGTATTTTTTATATTGTCTAGTATTTAAGAATCAGAAAAATGTAAAACATAAAAACTTTAATATGAAGAGTACGTTTCATGCAATAAGAAACATCCGATAACAGTGCAGTGTAAAAGAGCTGAGTACTTCCATTTTGCATTTGGATTTGCATAGAGACATTTTGTTTATGATATTCCATGACGTTTTTCCTCTTTCTGAAATTACCATTAAGTTTGTTTCTTGCCATGATCATTCTTTCTCTAGTTCCCACACTAGAGTTTGAAAAACAAATAAAAAGTACATTGAACTTTTTAAATCAATCAGAAGACATGCTAAAAGAAAACGACATAACATTGCTTAAAAAGTAACGAGCTTTTGCCTCGTGAGAAGCATTTAGAGTACTTTACTTCTTTATGAATCTACAAGGCGTTTGTTTTCAATCAACAAAGAAATATTTATTGATGGGAACCAAGGGTGCCAGCATGTTCATATTACAAACAGTTAAGTAAATTTTGTATCTACATCCTGATGGATACGGCTACGACTTCTCACCTTGACTCACAAATAGTCCCTATATTTTCCCTGAACCAGTTAACTTTCCCGGTGTGGAAATTTTGTTAAACTAAAATTTTTAATCTGTGTTACAAATTATAAAACAAAATTAAAGTCATTAACAAAATACGAAAAAATAAAAATCATTCATTAGTAATCATTCACTATTTGGCTTCTCAATTCGAAACTGATGGACTATTTTATTTTTCATTAGTGCAGACCAAATTATTACAAATTTCACTAGTAAGTAACCGTCCTATCCTTGTTGTACCCTTACCCTTCCCCCATCAGCAACAGAACCAAATAAATTTATGTGCAACACAGCAATATTTAGACCAGGTTGTTGGAGAAAGAGCTGGAAAACTTGGTCTAGTGAAGTACCACCAGGTGCTTTGCCAGGGAAGGGTATTAATGAACTCTCAATATTGATGAAGTCTTGAGAAATCAGGGACGTTGCCCACTGACTACTGAAGAGATTGGATTACGTACAGGGCGTGTTCAAAGCTATATACAACTAGTTCAATGTCTACTAGTGCAACTTGTCTCAAATCTCAATAGTCATGACTCATTTATAATATCTACTTGTTTAGAAATGGAACAAAGATGATCTCATTATGAATTTAAAAGCCACACGGAAATTTTCGAGGTATGAGTTATATAAAATAAGGGATTTGGTTGTAATAGACATGCAGAGAGCACATGTGAAGAAATAAATACAAGAATTAATTAACTGTTGCTCAATAAATTCAATGAAATGCTTGAACATATAACATTAATCTAATGGTTTTTATATACTTTACTTATTCATAACAAGACTATTTTTCGTATTACCACAAATTTCATTGAGACTATTTCACTATGCGAGGCTTCTCATATAGCGCTATTAATTGCTGCAGTTCCAGAAATGGTGGACTCAAAGAGTGAAGCAAACTTCAATAACTCTTGCTGCGGTTATATTCTTCGTGTTGCGTAAAAGGTCTTCAAACTCCAATATATAAGACTATTCCACTTTGTGAATGTTCAAGAAATGGTGGACTCCAGTTTGATTACGGTGATGATAGCTCACTTGCAAATATTTTGGAGAAATTAATCCTCAAAACATTCTCTTTAACCGTATAGATGTCGGAGATCTTGATTGTAGATTTTGATTGAAGATCTATGAGCTACGAGATATCGGAGAGCTTGCTTGATCTTCAAACTAAAATCCCCGAAAGCAACTCATTTAGAGTCATCCAACAAAATACAATGGTACAAGATCATGATGTAATTAATCAAGGAAATCATGGTCGTTGAAAGATTCATCGATCAGTGACATTCTGCTCAGGACTGGATCAACGCACAACATAGGTGTTGAGATGTTTGTTGGCTTTAGGATCTGGTGGAGGTGACTGCACAACAAGCTTGTATTGGAGAACATAAGAATTTAGTCAAAAACAAATAAAAATTGAAGGAATATGATCAATGGATGAAGAAGAAATTAAAATTGCTTCATTATGGAAGAGAGGACATGTTTGCAATAGCTATGACTACATTGGATTAGAGTAGAATGGCTAGGTTTTCTGTGTCTGAAGCTGTCAAGGCATACATGAATATAAAGAATTTGAGTCTCGTGATGGGTGAGGTCAAGGTGTGTCTAGAATTTTCTATTGGTCAATGCAAATAAAGTATATTATTTACTTTAATAATATTATTACATTTTTATTTGTAAAATATAATATATTTATTAAATTTATTACATATTTATTAATCATTCATGAATGTAATTAATGTAATATTTATTATATTTGATACATATTTATTAAACATAAAATTTATTTTAATGTAATATTATTGTAATTAATGTAATAGTTATAAAATATAGAGAAAACAGTTTTTATTCTTATCTAATATTATTTATTAATTTCTAAAATACAGAATACTATTAAATTTAATAATATTATTAAATTTATTTTTTAAATATATAATATATTTATTAAATTTAATACATGAATATCCATTAATCACTTGAATGTAATTAATGTCATATTCATTATGCTTATTAAATTTAATTAGTGTTTACTCTTGATAAATTAATTAATTTTATTTTACTTCGATTTATAATTATAAATGAAAAAAAATTATTGGAGAGAAAATGCAAAAAAATGTTATTTTATTAGAGATAAAAAACATTTTAAGTTTATTATCTATTGACCAATACAATTATAGTATAATATTAACTTTAATAATATTATTAAAATTTTATTTTTAAAATATAGTATATTAAATGTAATACTTATTCATTAGTCATTTGAATGTAATTAATGTAATATTCATTATATTCCACACATGTTTATTAAACAGAAAAATAAGTTTTAATGCAATATTATTAATAATCTTAATTAATTTAATATTTATAAAATATAGAAAAAATTAATTTTCTGTCCTTACATAGTATTATTTGTTCACTTGTTTATTTATAAAACACAGTATATTATTAAATTTAATAATATTATTAAATTTATATTTTAAATATAATATATTTATTAAATTTAGTATATGTTCTTATTAATCATTTGAATTTTCATATGAATTTATTTATATGAAGAAATATTAATAAAATAATAATAAAAATAATATTTAATACCTATATATATTTTTTAAATTTCTATTTTTTAAAAATATTATTTTATAAATATATTTAACAAATAGAAAAATGTATCATTTATATAAATAAACAGATAAAGAGATTTTTTTTCTATTGGTCAATGCAAATAAAGTATATTATTTACTTTAATAATATTATTACATTTTTACTTGTAAAATATAATATATTTATTAAATTTATTACATATTTATTAATCATTCATGAATGTAATTAATGTAATATTGATTATATTTGATACATATTTATTAAACATAAAATTTATTTTAATGTAATATTATTGTAATTAATGTAATAGTTATAAAATATAGAGAAAACAGTTTTTATTCTTATCTAATATTATTTATTAATTTCTAAAATACAGAATACTATTAAATTTAATAATATTATTAAATTTATTTTTTAAATATATAATATATTTATTAAATTTAATACATGAATATCCATTAATCACTTGAATGTAATTAATGTCATATTCATTATGCTTATTAAATTTAATTAGTGTTTACTCTTGATAAATTAATTAATTTTATTTTACTTCCGATTTATAATTCAAATGAAAAAAATTTATTGGAGAGAAAATGCAAAAAAATGTTATTTTATTAGAGATAAAAAACATTTTAAGTTTATTATCTATTGACCAATACAATTATAGTATAATATTAACTTTAATAATATTATTAAAATTTTATTTTTAAAATATAGTATATTAAATGTAATACATATTCATTAGTCATTTGAATGTAATTAATGTAATATTCATTATATTCCACACATGTTTATTAAACAGAAAAATAAATTTTAATTCAATATTATTAATAATCTTAATTAATTTAATATTTATAAAATATAGAAAAATAATAATTTTCTGTCCTTATATAGTATTATTTGTTCACTTATTTATTTATAAAACACAGTATATTATTAAATTTAATAATATTATTAAATTTATATATTAAATATAATATATTTATTAAATTTAGTATATGTTCTTATTAATCATTTGACTTTTCATATGAATTTATTTATATGAATAAATATTAATAAAACAATAATAAAAATAATATTTAATACCTATATATATTTTTTAAATTTCTATTTTTTAAAAATATTATTTTATAAATATATTTAACAAATAGAAAAATGTATCATTTATACAAATAAACAGATAAAGAGATTTTTTTCTTAAAAAATTATGGTAAGAATATAAAATTTTAGATATTTATTAAACATGTGACTTTTTTTATATGAATTTGTGAATATAAAAAATTTAATATATTACTTTTTATATATGTATGTATGCATGGATGCATATTTACATTGATAATTCTATTATTTTTTGTTGTCTATTAAAATATTTTGCAAACTATATTCTAAAATAGATAAGTTCAAATTATATTAATATAATAGTTGATATGTTTATTAAACTTTTAACTTTTAATTTTAATTTATTTACATTCTAAAAATATTATTAAATAAAAATTGACTAGTATATATCCTGATAAAAAAATGACTTTTAGAATTTAGGATGAAATATATTTTTTCATTAAAAAAATTAATAATTTTTAATTATATAATAATAGATAATAAAAAATTTAATAGTGACATTTCAATAAGATTTCTTTTTACATATATGACATTTTTTTTTTCATTTTATTTTGCTAGTTATGGTGTTTTTTATAAGTGAAAGTTGTGTCATAAATAGGTTAATTCCTCAATCCCCTTGAAAAAATTACACACATATACAAAAATTTCTATATTAAAGGATCACCCCTAAAAGAAAAAGAAAATATTCTAAAAAAAATGTACACACAAGATGTATATGTGGTTAAAGGATCTTGCATCTCATAGTCTAAGTTTTTATTTTGATGTTTTACATTTCAAAACACATTTTATAGGTGTGACATTATATTGATTGTTTAGAGAGACATGTGTGTTCTTAGATTAATTAGTTTTATATCTTCTACATGTTTTAATCACTCATGATTACTAAGTGTTTGATTCATAAGAGTTTGGAAGCTAAGCAAGTTTTCCAAGTTTAATCAACTACCAGGATGTTTAATCAATTGCAAGATGAAAAGGCTAGCACACAAGAACCATCTTTCTATTGAGATTAATTTAGCCAAGAAGTATCAAATTAATCATTTACCTAATATAGTAATCGATTACCAAGCTTGCTTCGAGCCAAAGATAGGCTCTGTGTAACACAATAATTGATTAATGTTGGTAAGACCGAGTATCGTATCCTCAGGAAATTTGTTTCACCTAAACCATGTACATTCAATATGCAAACACTTATATGGATTAAAACAAGGAAAATAGTGAGTTTTGTACTAGAAAATCTATTTGAACATAAACAAAATATCTAAAGCTATAAAAAGTGAAAACTATCAAGTTAAGAGCGTTGGGGCGTTCTACTGAATTTCTCTTAAAGTTTAAAATGTATTTTTCCCTATTTAATGTTATTCTAGTGTTCTTATGCTGAGAAACTACTCAAATCATGATTCCTCACATAAATGAGCCTAACTCTCTTTAGACTTTGTCTTTGATCCCTCAACAAACTTATTCTAAAAGAGTTGCATTAAGCCTACAACATAATATGAATTAGACCACTACACTCCATTCCTAGACATACAGATTTCTAGCTTGCTCTATCAAGTTCTAAGGTTTTAAAGCATTTTCCAATACTAAAAAGCCTAACTACACATACAAATGGGTGATAAAGCCACAAACATGTAAAATAAGCATAGATAGAAGCAATGAACACAAAAAAATAATATTAAATAGATAGTGAGAATATTACATTAAGATTGTTCAGTAGAACTCCCCAACAAAGAAGCTTAGCCTTCCATTACAAGCAAAAACTCAAAACTACAAGAAAAAAGCTATTTTTGGTGAAAGAACTTAGTAGAAGATGATGAAGGATGTCCCCTCCAACCTCTAAACCCTAACTCTCTCTATTTTCCTGGACTAAGCTCTCTCTGTTGCTCCAAACTCGTCTCTCTACTGCTTCTTCATTTCCGCCAACTTCGGTATTTTAAAGGCTCTTGGACCTTTTAGCTTCCGAAGGCTCGCTTAGCGAGAGTGGGCGCACTGAGCGCGAGAAGAGACAACGTCCTCGCTAGACGGGCTGGCTGGGCACTGGGTGAGCACATCTCTGGCTTATCCTCTTCTAGGGTTTTCCATCCACTAAGCGAGTTGGATGCCTCGCTAAGCGGATGCCACTCGCTGAGCGGATCTGCCTCGCTAAGCGAGTCATCAGCTGTTTGAACCTTCTCTTTCTTTGGCCTGAAACTGAGTTGGATTCAACATTAAGTCATAAAAATAGAGTTTCTACTCTATATAATCACACAATAAAGAAAAATATGTACAATTCCTACAAAAAAAACCATAAATTGGAGGTATAGCACTATTTCTTTGCAAATATTCAATACTAAACTAATTCATGAATAGCAACTAACAATTACCACTTATTATAATCAATTATGTTGCTTCTAAAAGACTTCAATTGCTCTTTGAAAGATGAATTAATCAATTACTAGATATAGTAATCGATTCCACTGGCTCACAGAAACATACGAAACTCTGTGCTACTTGACATAATCGATTACCACATGATGTAATTGATTACCATAATTCTAGAAATGCATAACAAATATATTTTGATCAAAATAATTGATTACATGTTTTGGTAATCAATTAAAGTTGTTTTCTTAGTTAAATTTATAAATATCCACACTTGTTCTATCTCTTTTGTGACTCTTTTGCAAAGCCTCTTTTAAAAACATTTTCTAATAGTCAATTAAAGACGTTCTTCTACATTTCTCTCAAGAGATCAACATATCAAGGATCTTTGAATCTCCATCATGGGTTGATCATTGATAAAGCTTGAAGAAATTTTGATCTGCACATCAAAGGTGTATTCATTCCAATTCTCACTTCTCTCTAGGAAATATCTCAAATAATCAAGACCATTAATCTATAAATAAAAAATAATAATATTTTAGTTTGATCATTCTCATTTTTATGTAAGATAATTATTCTCTTATGATATATTCTCATAAAGATGGTGGTGTGCATGTGATGATGATCAGGATGGTAATAATATGTTTGAGATATTATAGGATATGATAAATATTCTATGCAATAAATATTGGATTGTCTATTTTGTGAATCTTGTAGAAATTTTATAATTAAATGATATTTTAATTTGAATTTAAAATATTTTTAATCTATACTTTTAATTTTGAATTTTGATCAAACAGTTTAAATTGTCATTCTCATTCTTCACATAGGATGATCATCTTATGTTTATATATATATATATATATATATATATATATATATATATATATATATATATATATATATATATATATATATATATATATATATATATATAAAAGTAAAGAAGTCTTAGAGAAGATCCTTTGTATAGGTGAAAATTTTTTAGATATTTTTTTATGATTATAAATTAATTATTATCAAGTAATTACAATAAGTATGTGAAATTTTGAATAATTACATTAAATTGTTATCAATTTGATTTGAAATTTTGAACAATTAAATTTATTATAACTGGATTAATTTTAAAATTGTTAGATACATGATAAGAAAATAATTATTGTAAAAAGAAAATTAAAAATGAAAGTGAATTAAAAAATTTAAACAATTATAATAAGAATTTATTAGAACAACGAGTTTCTTATTCTTAATGTTTTTTTAAATTTTAAAATAATATTTTGTTATTCATCATACAAGCATGGTGATATGAAGAGAAAAAAAAACTAAACGGAGCAAAAATATAAATGCAACACATGCTGATGTATATCATGCCAAATGTTTAACATAATATAAAATGAAAGCATTGAATTTTTTTTTAACAAATTAAAAGAACTCTCAATTTAATTTAAAATAAATTTAAAATAATCAACAAAATTTTTGAAAAAAAATAAACGAATCATTATAACAATGAAATATGACCAAAAAAAGAATTATTATAATAAAAAAATTGGAAAAAAAATATTTTAAAATTTAACCAATTATGACTAAAAATTAATTAACATGAAAGCAAATAATATAAAGAAATCAAAATCCAGAGACATAAATTTAAATTTAAATTAAACGAACAAAGGATTTAAAAGATAAAAAATCAAAAAACAAATGAGAGAAAATTACAATAAGTAAAAGAAATAAATCAATATTAAAAAGTTGGGTAACACATTGAAAGTAAATTACTATAAATAAAAAAGTTACGAATTAAAATTAAATAAGTAAATTGTTTAAACGAAAATAAACAAATAGATACCAATTTTCATTGTCGTTATCATGGATTTAGATCAATTTAAGTTTAAATTAAGTCTTAGTGTTTTCTTATTTTTTTTAAGCACTTATAATTTTTATGAAGTCTGGATGTTGTTAACATTTGTAGTTAAGTAACATAAGTTATATTTTAATTTAATTAAGAATTTTTTATCGTCAAATATAGTGTATTATTTTTTTAAACTTGAATTATATTAATTGTTTGTAATCATTCATCTAAATTTTGTGTTATAATTTTTAATGTATATTTAATAAACTTAAATTAAAATAACAATTTTAGGATTTTTAAAATATAGTAATAAACTAATCGATCGCTCGGATCACTATACTAGTATTAATAAAAGTAAAGAAATCTTGGAGGAATCCTTACACATTTGAGCGGATTTTTTTAAAAATAATTTTTACTTTTTAGATAAAAAATTTAATTAAAAATTAAATATTATCAAGTTATTATGATAAATATTTGAAATTTTAAAAATTAAGTTAATTATTGTCAATATGTATATATAAAGATAATTCTATAATTTTAAATTAACTATAAACAATCTGCATTTTTTTTTTGAAATTTTGAATAATTATATCAATTATTAAATATTATTATATAATTTTAAATTAACTATAAATAATTTATAAATATAAATATTTGAAATTTTGAATAATTAGATTAATTATTATACAAGAATAATTAAGACATGCATAATTAAAAATTCTGAATACGTTTTTTAAATTCTGATTTGAATAGTTATGTAATTGAATTATCTTTATATTTTGTTATATATATATATATATATATATATATATATATATATATATGTTATATCTTTTAATTTATGTTTTTCATTTATTATGGGCTAATCACATTATTTACTAATTTTTAAAAGGTGTTATATATACCAATGCATTCCTTAGTATGCAAATTTAGGTATTTTGATTTTTTTTTCTCTAAACATATCTTTAACATATGGGACTTATTATTTATTTTTTGTTGTTTTATCATGCATTTAATTTTTTATTTAATAAGTATTAACACCTTTCAACTTTTTGAAGATACATGATCTTTTTTGTTTCACATGGTTATCTATAATTTCTTTATATAAATTTTATTCCATTTTTTGAATTATGGGTTATGTTATATATTGATTATCAAGTATTGAATGTTGTCTTATGTGAATAAAAATGTGGCGCAATATAGATAAATATGAGCATTCTATTAATATGTGTGACTGAGAAAGATAAGACAGTAAATAGCGAGACTAAAACCTTTGAACAACAGTACAGTGTAAAAAAATTAACAATATTGATGTAAAAAAATAATTAAGAAAAAAATTATTTAACTATGTAAATAAGGTTCATAGCATGTAACATATCATAATTAGAGAATATTGACATAAATAATAATAATAATAATAATAATAATAATAATAATAATAATAATAAAAAAGAAAAAAATTTGAAAGCATTAAAAGAAATTATGATGAGAACCTGAGAGAAGATTGAGTAAGTAAAAGAAATCAACCAATACAAATAAATTTAAATTAAAAAAATGATTAAAAGTAAGAAAAATGAACCTTGATTAATTTAGCATTGAATAAGAAAATTAATAAAGTTTAATTAATAATTATTTTTATTAAGAATTAAATTCGATATCATCTAAACAATTCAACCTTAATTTTAGCATATTGATCACTTATTCTTAATCATTTGGTTTATAATCATCAATTAAATAAAAATTAAGGAATTAATAATATATATTATAATTTATGAAAAAATAGAACATGTTAATATAATTTAATATTATTATTTAATCACAAACCATAGTATGTATAAAAAAAATTAGAATTTAAAAAAAAAAACTTTATAAGACTTAGATTAATTATTTGTTATCATTACTTTAAATTTTATATTTTATAACTCTTAAACATACGTTAAAGTAACAACTTTATAATTTTAAAATATAATAGAAGGCTCGTGCATCGCACATATTAGCATATATATATATATATATATATATATATATATATATATATATATATATATAAAAGTTACATTTTATTTTTTTTACTAAAAAATAAATCTTTTAACAATTTTTGAAATATTATGACTTTTTTTTATAAATTTTAATATCAATAACAGAATATCTCGTAGTTAAGTATATTATTCTAAAAAGAATTTTTTTTTATGAAGGTCAGGGCTACAGCCCGATAAATATTTTTGGTATTAATTTTACAAATTAAATTGAAATATGGATTTGAAATTATTGATGAAAGAGAGAAATCTTAGAGTTAAAAATAAGACTTACATAAATTGATAAAAGAACTGTTTAGAAGAAGAAGAAAAAAAGGTAGCATTAGATAAATCAGTTAGCAAGGTTGTTATAGAGATATTAGATGAAGAAGTAACTGGGTAATTATAAAATTTGATAAAATTTTAGAAAAAATTGTAAGTTTAGATGCACATAGTGTGTGTGAGTTTTACCCTTTAAGGAGGAGAGAGAACTCAAATGAGAAAAGATGTTCGAGGGAAAGAGTTCGGAGAATGGAGCAATAATAACAGAGATAAACTTCTAGCAGAATTTGAAAATCAAATCTTTTTCTGTCATTCAAAACTCTTTATATAGATAGGTTTTGAAAATATATGAGAAAGGTCACTTTTTAATCTGGTATCTTCTATATCTTTTATTAGAGATTTCAAAATTAAATCTTTTTCTATTCTGTAAATCCCTATATATGAAGTGCTTTTAGTTGAGCTATACGATAAGTGGGTTGTCTTGAGGTGAGAGTAAGAGTTGTCCTGTGAAAATTAATTGAATTGTAGTTTTTGGTGGGAGTTGGATCGGTCATAGACATGGAAGAAGAGGGTAACAAGCTGAAGGGTGAAGAGGCATTTAGGAAAACAAGGGTGCCACCATGGACAGAACAAATAACAGTGAGATCAGTGGTAACAAGCTTTGTCCTAAGTGTAGTTTTCATCTTCATTGTGTGCAAACTAAACTTCACCACAGGGATCATACCATCCTTCAATGTAGCTGCAGGGTTGTTGGGGTTTGCAGTGATCAAGGCCTACACTACACTCCTCAACAATTGTGGCCTTCTCAAACAACCCTTCACTCGTCAAGAAAACACTGTCATACAATACAATTTTATGCATCTTAATAAAAATCTTTTTTCTTTTAGTTTAGTTCCTTAACCAGTGTCTATTTGTCTTAAAGATCTCACCTTAAATTTTAATTTGAGAAAGGCTAACAACATACTCTATTATTATTGGTTCAAATTTATAAACTTTAGTGAATCTACCTCTTATTTAATAACTTTGTATCTTGATTTTATAATTTTTAATAAAAATTTCGACCAATAAAAAAAAGTGTTAAAAGGAATGGGTTAGAAAGTGTATTGCTCCTCTTTCTATTTTCCCCAAGTTTTGATGAATACTAAGTTGTTGAGTTTCTGTTGTACATAGTATTCATATGTTTCATTTGTTACAAAAAATCCAATCTGTGTCTTGTGAATAGGTGGCATGGGAAGTTATCTACTTGGCATGAGCCCATACATTGCTTCTCAAGTTGATGGGGGGGGGGGGGGGGGGGGGGGGGGGGGAACACACCAATCAATACAAAGACCATTTCACTTGGTTGGATGTTTGGTTTTCTCTTTTTTGTTAGCTTTGTGGGCCTCTTCCCCATTGTGCCTCTGAGAAAGGTTGGTAGAAACAAACTAGCTAGAACATAATTCTGTAACTGCACCTTCATTCATGTAAATTTGATTGCAGATTATTGAACTTAAAATTTCAATTGGCATGTCACAGGTGATGATTCTGAAATACAAACTATCATACCCGAGTGGAACTGCCACGGCTCTCCTCATCAATAGCTTACACACCAAAAGGAGCAAAGCTAGCAAAGTAAGTATTAATGCAATTTGCAGAAACAGATTGGAATAGTAATTCATTTACACCACAACAAAGTGTTTCTGTAAACTGGTGATAAACTTAACCTTATTATTCTTTTGTAAACAGAAAACAAATTGCTTTGCTCTTTAAAAGCTTTTGTGGCAGCTTTGCTTTTGGTTTTTTTCCAGTGGTTTTTCACTGCAGGAGATGATTGTGGGTTCATCACTTTTCCCACATTTGGTCTCCAAGCCTACAGTAAAAGGTATGCATATACATCTTACATCGAAATGCATCTTTTTTTCTGTTATTTAAGATTGTCATTTGATTGGAATATAACTAGAATAAGATTATTGAATTTTTCATTTGACAAAATATGAATTTACCATATGAATTTAATTAGAATATAAATGTCATAAATTGATGACTTTTGTTATAATTATATTAAAATTCATACTTAAGGTGATTTCTGATTGATAGCATGAAAATCTTTTCGCTAGCAGTAAAGAAACTTACTATCTATATTTCCCAAAACTCTTTGTCTCTCTGATTGTATAGTATTCAATTGATGAAGACAATAATCTGGCTAAAATATTTTTACAGGTTCTACTTTGATTTCTCATCTACCTATGTTGGAGTTGGAATGATTTGCCCATACTTAATAAATGCATCTTTGCTTCTTGGAGCTATATTTTCATGGGGTATTCTATGGCCATTGATTGAGCACAAGAAAGGAATCTGGTATAGCGCAGATCTACCTTCTGGCAGTCTAAGTGGCATCCAAGGATATAGGGTATGCACATCCACTTAGTGACATGCTATGTTCATAATTTAAACTAAAATTAGTTTACAATATTTCAAATTTTGGAGTACTAATTATAAGAATATCCATGAACAGGTCTTCATTGCAATTGCCATGATGCTTGGTGACGGTCTTTACCATTGGATCATCATGCTAATACGAGTTGCCTATAGTCTCACCACCCAATACCTAAAGAAAAGAGGGTCATCAACGGTAGACCCTGAAGATGCTGACCAAAACTCAAGTGAAGGTTTTGATGCTCAACGTTGCACTGAGTATTTCTTGAAAGATGAGATTCCCTCTTGGGTTGCTATCATTGGCTACAGTGTTCTTGCAGTTATTTCCATCATAACTGTGTCGCGCATCTTTCCTCAACAGAAATGGTATCATGTACTAATCACTTACCTCATTGCTCCTATTCTGGCCTTTTGCAATGCCTATGGATGTGGCCTCACTGATGGGTCTTTGGCATCAAACTATGGCAAACTTGCAATCATTATATTCAGTTCATGGGTAGGCCTTGAGCATGGAGGCATCATTGCTGGCCTTGCATCATGTGGTGTCATGATGGGCATTGTATCCACAGCTTCTGATTTGATGCAAGACTTCAAAACCGGGTATCTCACTCTTGGATCTCCCAGGTCCATGTTTGTGAGCCAAGTTTTAGGCACAGCCACCGGTTGTCTTGTTTCACCTTTGATGTTTTGGTTCTTCCACAAGGCTTACACACTTGGTGACCCAAACATTGTCTTGAACTAGCTATCATTTTCTTTTTCTTGGCTGTGTGTATTAACATAGTGCGCGATTTGTTGGAACGTTATGAGACCAAGTATAGGTTACATAGGTTTGTTCCAAACCCCATGGCCTTGACCATCCCATTCTATCTTGGTGGGTACTTTTCTATTGACATGTGCATTGGGAGCTTGATTCTGTTTTTATGGGAGAAAAAGAACAAACAGAAAGCAAAAGATTATGGTCCTGCTTTAGCATCTGGACTTATCTGTGGTGATTCATTGTGGAGTGTTCCTGCTGCTATACTGTCTCTTGCTGGACCCAATCCACCAATTTGCATGAAGTTCTTGTCTAGAGCTATGAATAAGAAGGTTGACACCTTCTTGAGTGGTGGTCATTGAATCTGCTTTCATGGAAGATGATGTTCGTTTGAAGTTCAAATATTGTGTGTTTTAACTTTTGTTATACAATTTAAGGAGTAGTCTTGAGTTTTGAAAACTTTATGGTCTATAGTAATTTTATTCCACTGAGAAAATTTCATCTGCAGAAGATGTTTCTGGTCTATATCCCCCAAAATATTAATATTATGTATAATTAAATTATAAAATTAAAATTTTATAACAACAATTAAAATATATATTACAATATATATTTCTAAATAAATAATATAAATACGTAAGTATTCTATAATTTTATATGAAATATTATCTATTAAGTTAAGAATTTGTATTATCATATAAGATTATTTTTATAAAAAAATGTTAGAAACATACTCTCAAATACATTTTTTTAACATATATTTTATTATTGGTTCAAATTTATTAAAAACTATAAAATTTCAAATAAAATTTATTAAGTAAAGTGTAAGATCAATATAATTTTTTTTCCAACAAAGTCTAACCAATAAGAGAAAATATATTATAAAGAATGGATTAGAAAGATTATCACTGGTATTTCTCTTATATAAAAAGTTTTATATATATATATATATATATATATATATATATATATATATATATAATATTAAAATTTGGATTAAACTAGATTTGAAATATAAGTCAAATCTATAATCAAAATATATTGGGTCTAATTTGCACTATTTAAACAAATCTTCATACGATGCAAATCGAAAAACTTTACTATAAAAAATGATTTAAATATTTTTTTCTTGCAATTTTTTTATTATTTATTATCTAAAACTTTTTGAAAACGAGAAAATAAAACATACATATTTTATAAGGATTTTTTAAAAAAAAACATTAAATTATAAAAATAAATCTATTTAAGAAAAAAAAATTATATACAAATCATATATGGAATCATGAATGGTTACAGTGGGGGTGGACCCGCTTGAGCCGTGCCTAGTGTCGTTAGTGTGAGAACGGTTTTGAACCGAACCGCATTGGTTTGAAATGCATCATCATCACGTGCGTGCGATTAATCGAAACGAAAGTACAAAATTGCAAACTCCCTGTTCAAGTTTGAGGTCTTACTCAGCTTCCAATTCTTACACTGTTATGGATTCTTCTTCTTCTTCTACCCAGGTTGGTTCCAGATATCCCTTTTCTTATTTCGATCCTTTTCTCTTTATTTATTTATTTGGATTGTTTTTTTTTTCTTTTACTTTGTTATTTTGTCGATTATTATCGCTTTTTGGATCAATTGTCAAGTCATACCGTTATTTCCGTTATATCCGAGTCTGAGTGTTCTAACTAAAGCCCCGAATCGATGCTATGTTATTTTGTTGATTTCATTTCTTTCTTTTTACATAGATAGTGGCTTGCGTTTTATCTCTTGGAGTGTGTATCATGTAATAATATTTTGGATGGGAAGAAAGAAAGAAAAAAAAATTATTATGTTGATTTGATTTGCAATTATTTTAGTGGAAGTTGTGTTATTTTATCTCTATGATATGTTTTTGCAACTGTAGTGTTAAATTGATCTGTGACAAAATCAGTTTGTTAGGAGGCAATCTGGTTGTTTTACTCTCCAATACCCTTTTTTAATTTTTGAGTGAGAAAGATTTTGGAATATGAAGAAAAGGAACGGGACAGGATCAATAGGAAATTGCCCCTTTGAAGCATGGAACAAGAAGTTAGTTTATTGCCTTTTTTGTGAAATGAAATGTCGTTGGATAGGGTTGTTAGAGAAGGTGAAGAATAGGGAGCTTATAACAGGGTGAAAGTGGGATTGTATAGAAAGGTTAGGTTTTCAGTTCTTTAATGTTGGTAGAGGGTGGAAAATGATTTTGGCTAACTTACATATTTGGGAAGGAGAGGCCAGAATGAGTTCATATTGACTTTACACCAAACCATGTTTTTGTTGTATAAAACCAGTGGAAGGTGTTCTTTTTCTTTTTTCCATTCCAAGTTTTCTGCTACACAAACATGTGCAACTTTGCAGGACATATAATGGATCCTTGGCTATGAAATGACAAAATGTTAAATTGAAAGAAATATCGATCTTATGTATAACACCTTGTGTGTTTCAATTAGCTTATTTAGGGGAAAAGAAAACCTATTGTTCTTTTGGCAGCTGTGTGAGATAGCTTTTAAGAAAAGGCCGTTATTTCCGTAGAAAAAGGTGAAAGAAAAACACATTGTCCATTTTCTTTCATACCAAAAAGGCAAGGGCATGTTATGACAACTTCACACATCCCAACAAAACTATCTCATTTTTTCTTAGAAGTTCCCTAAGTCAGTATAGAGGCAAATTGGCAGATTGAATTTAACCCTTTAATTTCAAATAATGTTGCATGCTTATAATCAAACCCTCCGCCCCCAAATAAAGAGCACACTGCAATTAGATGCACATGTGAAGAAAATATATGAAACTATGGGGATTTGAGTTTGCTTATGTATAGGTAGTTCCTTTAGCAGTTAGGTTGGATCTCCCTAATGCATTAATTATTATTTATCAGAAAGAAAATGTGAATCTTTAACATAGGGAAAAGGAATAAGTATACTTACTTTTTTTGTTTCTTGTACTTGTAAATGGAGTTTCTAACTTCTTTGGAAATCATAAGATTTTGGGTGTCAATATTACTTTGCCCTTTTGATTTCTCAGTCTCAGTCATTTAGTAAATAGATGACTTCATGGCTGTTATTTCTTGCCTTTTTTTTTTCTCTCTACAGTTTGAAAATTTTGTAGCTTCCTTGGTTGCTCATGTAAGTCACATATAGGAGCAATTTGTAACTGAGGTTACCGAGAATTATGAGACAACATGCTGGGGTTGTGGACTGCGTGTTTTGCTTCCATCATGTGCATCTGCTTTCAAATGTGGCTGGTGTGGGGCCATTACAGATCAGAACAAAATGAAACGGGACCAGAAGTGCATCAGGTGGAGAGTAGTCCGTGATCGATGCTTTGTTTCTGTTGTCCTCGTATTTATGTTTTTTGTAATATGTAAGTCTCTGTTGTTCCTGCTGTTTCTGCTTTTATTTGTTGTCATTGTTTATGACCAGACTTGCTTATATTTTCCTTAGGAGTCTAGGTGTTATTCAAATTTCCCCTCCTTTTCCGTGTTTTTCTCTTCTTGACAATATATTATTTTATCAAACATCTGTCTAGTGTCAGAAGTTTGTTTGAGACATGCAAATTTCAAATTGATAATTGATGTTGTACAATTCTTCCATTACTACTGTACAGTGCTTTGGTCATAGTAGTTTAGCCGACTTTATTGTAAATATGTGATCAGAAGGTTTAGAGTATGAGATAAGAAAAATTTAAAAGAAAAAAAACAAAAATAATTCAGAAAATCCAGAGCATACAAGAAAGACACATCAGAAACAAATTTAACTAACCTTTTTACATCTCTACTATTGAAACCCTTCTTAAATAAAAATTGGGCCAGTACTTTAAAGAAGCCAACAAAATCACACTATCCCACACAATATGCAATTACAAAATATATGCTAAAAGCTTTGGCATTCCTCTGCCATCATATTATGTCTGCCTCTTTATCTTTCCAATAAAATATTGCCTTCTATTAAAAGTATGTGAAAAAATCAGAAGAAATGAATTCTTTTTATAATTATCTTTAATTTAGAAAAATTAGGCACTTGAGTGGTTACTCATTAGGAATTCCACTTCTTGTTTGAACAAAGGAAAAGAAAAATGTTCCTATATATTCGATGGTTTTCTTGTAAGTCAAGGAAGCTTTTTCTTTTTTCATTTATTACTTTATCAGATGGAATTCAGGCCTCTATATTTTTGCTCTATATAAATAACAATCTCTGTGCTTTGTCTAATCAAATCAGCTTTTAGAATAGGCAAGAATAATATGTAGGAAATCTTACAGTACTCACAAAATAGATTATTTTGCTGCCCTGAGAATTTGGAGAGAAATCTTGTTTGGAATTTATTACTAAATCCGTAAACTCTGAACACCTTTGATTATGGATCTAGTCTTCTTGGGTGTGTAGAGACTATATCCTATAATTCTAATTCTTGATCTTCAAATCTACTCACTAATTTGCAATGTTGACTAGATGCCCTTGATGATCTGAAAAGATGATTTCATTACATTATTTTATTTAGAGTTTGGATTGGCTATGCAAAGAGGGCTTGGATTTGATATTTATAGTTTCAGTTGTAGTTGGTGCTCATCAGGATCTTGTAGTGCTTAAGAATTTGTTCTTTGGCTTATGATTTTCTGTTTTTCTCTCTATGAATGTCAAACTATAAAAGATCATCCTATTATCATTGTTTCTTAATTAAATGTTTTATTGTGATGTCTAATAATCCTTAATATCCATCACCTCTTCCAAAAATAGACTGCATTATTTTATTATTTTCTTATACATGTTTTTTTGTGCAGTTGGTGGGGTGTGGACAGTTTATCCTGTTGTCTTTTCTATCAGTATTCTTTGTGGAGTTTTTCACTCAATCGTTACAGCAATCTTGTCCATAGCCACCATTTCCTTTTTCAGCTTTGCAGCATTTAGATGTGCTGGCACTCCACCAAATATATTATGGGGAAGCTACCCTGCTGTAGGGAAAGATGACCTTGAAAATTATACATACTGTCACTACTGCTCAAAGCCAAAGTCACCTAGAGCTCATCATTGTCGTTCTTGTAGAAAATGTGTTCTGGACATGGATCATCATTGCCCATTTGTAAGTTTTCACTTGCCATCATCTTCTAATTATTGAAATATCAATTTCATTGTTGCGATCTTCACTTTAATTTTTGGTTTATATAGTAATTAATGCTCACCATCTTTAACTGTACAAGTTTTTACAATAGATTGTTAGGTATATTGTATGCATATCAAGTTTTTGCTGTATACTTCAGTATGAATCTCAGTTTTGTGAGGAGTATTTGGGAGGTGGGAACCAAGAGAGGGGGCATGAGAAAAGTATTGAAGTAGAATAGTGGGTTTATGCCAAGGGAGGAATGGTCTGATCTCAATGAGGGGTGCTATCTTTTATTTTGTGCTGCCATTTTCATCCTGTGAGGGAGCCTACCTCCAGCCAATTTTATTGTTGTTTCTTCTTTGGGGGCTGCCTTGATTTAAGACCGAAACTTTTGTTGGAAAGTCGCCTTAATTGCAGTGCTCCCTAGCCCGCCTTAGTTGCGGCTTCTTTGGGGGTTGCCTTATTTGCAGCCTCAAGGGTGATAGTTTAGTCCCACATTAACTAGTGATAAGACCAAAGTAGTGTATATAAGTGGGAGGTAGCCCTCACATTACAAGTCGGATTTGTAAGGTTGAGTTAGGCCCAAAATCCAATTTTAAGCTTATTGAGAGACTTGTTTCATTTTTGGAGAGTTGTGCCTTCCTATTAAGAAGGTTTATGAGAGAAGAAATAAGGGTCAAGGGAATAAAGCCACCTGAGTTAGTTAGAGAGTAACAAAGTTAGTTACAGGCAGTTAAATATGGGAATTTGTTGTACAAATAGTATAAAAGGGAGAGTCAATGGCCAAATAGGGATATCGGGAAATTGAAAATAAGTGGGTGGGAGGATTTTGGTCCCTCAAAGTTCCTAAAACAATTCTTTCTCTGTAATCCATACATTCTTGAAAAAATAACAGTCTTGTTCTTTGCAATGTGTCCTCTTTTTCTGCATTGCTGAACCAATTCCTAATAAGAGCCAACAGACCTTCTAACAATTTTGGAATGCTTTATTAAGGAAGAATTTAATTGTTAAGGGCATGGGAGAATTATGACTGAATAATTCTGATAAGCACCTAAGCACTTGGGGAGCCTTCTCCTAGAAGCTAGTTGTTAAGGAGGGAGAACCAAACACTTAAACCCTCCACTGAGCATCCCATTCTACTTAATGTGAGACTTAGGCACCCCATACTACCCAAGTCTCTATCATAGCACTGTCCATGAGAGACAATGACTTGACAACTCACACTCTATGACACTTCACTCAGTGACACGTCACTCAACTTCCTCATCGTTAGAACCTTACATCGGTCAGAATCCTTTATAGGTAGCCTTTCTGAAACATTGACAACCAGATCTGATACCAATTTATAAGCACGTAAGCACCTGGAGAGCCCTCCTTAAAAGCTAGCTGTTAAGGGGAGAGAACCAAGCACTTAATACTCTACCGAGCATCCCATACTACTCGATGTGTGACTTAGGAACCCTATAATACCCAAGTCCCTATCAAATTCTGCGCAGTTCCGTCTATTTAAGTGGTTATTCCTGTATTTCTTTTATAACTACTTTATATTGTCATGAAATGCGTTCATGGACTGGAGTTTCCAATATATCTTTAGTTTTCATTTACTGTTACAAACATAATATTACAATGTTCGTACTTATAGTTTCCTCTGTGTGGGTGAAGCCTCAAGTCATTTTCTGTTAAGTTGGGATCCTTTTGGAGAACTTTTGGTCACTGATTTTTCAGTTTGGAAAGGAAACATCAATCTTTTCATGTATAATTTATATATTTCAATAGGGTCAGTAACATTAAACGCACTAACTTTTAGGTGTTTTTACATAGAATACCCTTTCTCCTTTTCTCATATATTCGATAGAACGATGTTTGATAAATTGGTTTAGAAACATTACAAACTGATACAAGCACTGAAATGGACAAAAGTTAAAATTTCTTGTTAGGGTTAATGGTTTCTAGTCCATCAAAAAATTTCAAACTTTGGTTTTTGTCCTTGACTTTTAAAACCTATAGTTTTCATCTCTTTATTTTTAAAAATACTCAAACTTTATTCCCTAAAGTTAAACACTTTTTTCTCCTATACAAGAACCAAAGTTTGTGTATCCATATTTCAAAAAATATAGGGACAAAAGCTAATGTTTTAAAAGTCAGGGACAAAAACCCAAATTTGGAAATTTTTCAAGTACTAAAAACATCATTAACCATTCATATTTGAAATGTTGTGTGGTGTCTAATTTAACGCAATTGTTTGACATGTCAGGCATGAAGATGACTCATTTTGGAGTGTTCTTGCTCATTAGTAATCATTACCTATCAACTGTGTTAGAATGGATGCTTTGTTGGTGGTATAATGGTGTATTAGCATTTCAAACTTCCTTTGTCTTAATGCTAGTTTGGTCATATAATTCTTTGGCAGATTGGGAACTGTGTTGGTTCAGCTAATCACCGAAGCTTCATTGCCTTCCTCATTTCTGCAGTGTTGAGTACAATCTATGTCTCTATCATGTCAGCATATGCAGGCTTGCGTACATGGCCACCGTTGAAATACTCCCTTGGGCACATAAACGGGGTTAGTAGCAGCGAACTGGCATGGAGAATCATAAATGAAATCGTTGTTGCATTCCTGAGATCTGCCCTGCTTCTTTCCTCCAGGGGACTCATTCTTGCTTATCTTTTCATTGCAAGTGTGTCGTTGCAGATAGGTTTGAGCATTCTTTTATGGCAGCAGCTCTCCTATATATACCAGGGGAAAACTTATTTGAGTCACTTGAGTTCACAAACAGATAATGAAGAAGAAAAGAAAGATTGCCAAAATCTTGTTACATTTTTTGGTCTTCAATATTCTGTAACGAGATTTTTGCCAACCTTCCGTGTTACTCGAAAGAGACACATCAAATGAAACAGTCGTGTTTTGTAGTCAATTACTTTGGCACGTTTTGACAATTTGTATCAAAGTACGATTGGAATTTTTTCAGAAAAAGATCACTTCAACGTGTATATACTTGTGGACTAGCATAAATTGTTGACAAGAGGTGTCAGGAGTGCCAGTCTCTTTTGTGTTGGCTGATGGATTAGTTTCCAATTGTGTTTAGGATTGCCCTGAATATGGTATGGGAAATTTTAGGGGCACGTTCAACTTTGTGTTTCTGACCAAAATCAATTAGGTTGTGTTCTATAATTTTTGGGGGTGACTTCGGTCCTCTAGCTTTAGAGGTGTTTCTGTGAATAGAGAAGGATTTATCACTGTGTTAGTACTTCCAAATTTTAATAAACTTCAGGCTTCTGAGCTTTATACGTCTGAAGGTCTCACTTTATTATAGAAATGCATTGTGCAGGCAATTTAAAACCTAGGAGCATAGCTAATGTATTAAAAACAATATTTGTATTTTTTGTGCAGTGCTGGTAATAGTGTGCTTGTGTATAAACCTATTAAGAATATGATTCATGAGTTGATTTCGACTAGTAATATATTGGATGTTTGATATTAGTTTTTTTATCTTATTTTTTTAGGCTTAACTAACTTTTTAGTCCTTATAAAATATGGTGTTTTTTATTTTAGTCCTTTAATTTTTTGTTTTAGTTTTGAAAGGATTCATTTTTGTGTTTTGTTTCCGTGCTTAGTATCAAGTAACAAGGTTAACTAATGATACAATAACAATATTAATAATTTATTAACTTGCTATGTCATCAATAAGTTTGTCAAGATGATTCATATATATTTTTATATAAATTGGGTTTTTAAATTTTTATCAGAACTTATAACCGATAAAACAAAACATAAAGTAAAAATACTCATAACGAACCCTATGCCTCTCCTCTTGCATTATTTCCATGATCTAGCTTAACCTCACCTGCAAAGTTTCATTTAACACAAACGTAAAGCACAACAAAGAAAAGAGAGTGAGATACATTTCACTATGTGTTAACGAGTATGAAAATGAAGGTCAAGTAGAAACACACACTTGGATACATAGCATTCATTCAAACCACATTTATACAATTCATATTCATTCAGATGGACACACATGCAACTCAATGCTTGGCTAACATGTATTCTAAATACATGTGGTACTAGTCAAATGTTAAGGATTTATGATATCATTTTCATAAAATATATTCTAACACTCATTTCAATTGTGAACATCTTATTAAATACAGGAGACATGAAAAAGGACATAAAATATAAAAAAAATCTAATAAAATCCTAGTTTGGATATTTTTAAAATCAATGTTAAAGAGTTATATTAACATTTTCTTAAATGATATTTTGGCACCAAAAATAAATAAATAAATTCTAATAAAACCTTAGTTTGGATATTTTTAAAATCAATGTTAAGGAGTTATATTAACATTTTCATAAATGATATTTTGACACCCAAATTAACTATATACACCTGTTAAACGAGAGAAAGATAAAAAGAGAATAGAAAAAATAATATGAAGAATAACGTGATGAGAAAATAGAATTTCTCTTTGTTATCATGATGTTATAGATATAAGGCATTTACCAATTTTGTTTGTGGCTAATCTTCTCCAAAAAATCTAGTTAACCACCTTTAATATAATATTTTCTCCCAATCACATTTTATCTATTTATAATGCTAAAACTTAAAGTTTTGCTTAAGAAGTTTGAACTCAGTTTCACTTAAACCAACATAATTTTGATAGAAATAAGAATTTTTTTAATAATCATGTTTGTAAGTGTGAAATATCTAGATTTGTGAAGTCTCTTATCTCAATCATATTTTTTTCTATTTATAAGCCTTAAACTTGAGACATTTGAGTCCATATTTGTCAAGCCAGTAATGTTGATGGAAAAAATAATTGAAAGTGTAACAAAAATGAAAGAGAATTGAGTGAAAAGAAATAAGATATGACTATTTAAAAGTTGTAAAAGAAATGTTTAGTAATCGGGAAGATACAAGCATTCATGACCTTCCATAGCTGTAATAATTTTGTTTTATGAAAAAACCTATACTATATTTAAAGGAAAATCTTAGTGCATTGGTTAAAGAAGTAAAAGAGAAAAGAATTTTATTGGAAGGCAACTAAATGTGTTCTTCTATATTTTAAAATATGCTCCCGTATGATTTCAAATAAAATATTTTCTCTTTTAATTCCTTAATCAGTGTTTAAGGACACTGATTAGCAAGACCCATATTTAAAATATAAAAAAACAAATATTAGTCAATGTAGTTGATTATTGAGTTTGGTTCTGAGTTGGGTACTTAATATCAAGACCCTAGAAATAAAGCATGTTTTAACCCTGAATCTATTAAAGAAAAATTTAAAATATATTTTTTGTCCTTATAAAATAAGAATAATTTAGATTTTGTCCCTACAAAAAATTTTATTCATTTTTCGTCATCGCAAAATTATAATGTGTCAAATTTTGGTCCAAAGCAAGGTTTGGATAAATCTAAACCTATGTGAGAATTTTAAAAAATGTAATTTGTGGCCATGTTTCTACAATTTGTGATGATTTTTTTTTCAATTTGTGGCGATTTTTAACCCTAAGACTTATAATCGCCACAAATTGTTACACCTAGGTTTGGATTTATTTGAACCTTGCTCTAAACAAAAATTTAACACATTATAATTTTACGAAGACGAAAAATAAACAAAAAAATTTGTAGGGGTAAATTTGAAATTTTCATATTTTATAAAGACAAAAAAATATTTTAACCCAAAGAAAATGTTCAAAAGTCAACTGTTATATACCCAAAAAAATAGGAGAGAAAATACTTTATGTAACAAATAATGATAATCACTCAGCCCAATTTTGAAGAAAAAAAAGAGAAATATATGAAGAAAGAAAAAAAGAGAGATTGAAGAGACAAAATAATAGATGTAATAAGTAATGTGATAGAAAAAGAATAATAAAAGAATAAAAGTAAAATGAGATAAAAGAGAAAGTAAACATATATTGATTATTTTTTGTGTATAATAGATGACATGATGAATTCAACAAAGAAAATAGATGGCATGATGAAAAAGAGAGAATGGAAAAAAGAATGAAGTATAAGGAATGTGTCAAACAAAAAATAGGTGTGAAGAATTAGACTAGGCTTAACAAATATCCATAAAATGATTCCAAATAGAATCAATATCTAATTTTATTAGGTAATTATGGACTATTATTTGTCTATTATGATAACTCATCTTTATGTGACACATATTTAAATTTTTAATCTAAGAGATTAATTAACAATACTTGATTATGTGTTATGTAGAAATGGATCGAAATCATGAATCATGTGGCACATATTTAAGTTTTTAATCTAATCTAAAAGCACCTAATAATTTCTCAAAAGAAAGAGACTGGACAAATATTTGAAACAAGATAACAATAAAACATTTTATCAAACAAATTAAATAAATATAATTTAAAATCACACTAATCCTTTTTTATTTTTTGTCAACCAAAAGAAATGAAATGATAAAAAGGGAGTACCGAGGAACACTGAACAAAAGAGCACTCAGTTACCAAGAGAAGGGCCCCTGAAATGGAAACTTCCCGACATAACTCTAACATGGTTTTAAAATAGCACAATCGCAACATAACCACAGTGAAACCGCAACTTAGCCTTAATACTGTTCTATTACACTTTTTCTTCTATCAAAATTAAATTAAATTTAGATTTTATTCTTCTAATTGTCAAATGAGTTTGATTTTATGGGATGTTAGGAGACACCAAATCTTAAAATAAATGAATAGTTATGTTATAGATAAAAGTTATGTCAATAATTATAAAATTCTTTTTTACATTCACTGCAAACATATAAAATCTTTTTTAGTTTCACGCCACGATGCACAGTAGTCGCAAGCACAATTTAAAATCATGTAAATTAGTCTCACACAAAATGAGCATATATAACAGTAACATTCTACCCCTCCCCAAAAGAAATGCATGCCAATAATGCACATACACCGAGAAATAACCAGCTCGAGGTGATCACTTGAAGCCTTTCAAACACAACACTGGTGCCATAGATCAATCATACCACCAATAGTTTCATTTTCTTGAAGACAATTGCGTTTCGATGCTGCCACAACCACCATATGTATGACAGCGAACCAAGTGATCTTCCATAAAGATTTCTGCTCCTTATCTATGAAGCGGACATAACATGCAAACCCACATTTTGACACCACTAAGGTCTAAAATACAATATATGAGAATACTCCATACATAAAAATAGAAAATTTCTAATTAAATGAAGTGAGTAACATATCTAAATTGATGGTATAATCATTTTTTAAATTAACATTTTATGTTTTTTCAAGTGTATTAATTGTGTAAAAATGATAATTTAAATGTTCAAGCTAACAAAAATAATTTTTAAATCAAACACCTAATAAGAAATGTTGAACAAGTATCAAGGTGTGTCAGAGTCGAAAACTCCTTCCATAAGTCCTTGAAATGACAATGCTCTTCAACAAAACTGTTCAGATGAATTAACAGTACCATGGTTCTTTCCCAAAGGAACCATTGTGGCCTCCACTGGAAATTCCATGATCACGTGCCCTCCCTCCACACACTAACATCTGTCATACTTGAATTTTTTCTGTTCAGAAATTAGAAAAATGGCATCATGCTACATTGAAATGGCACTGCGAAACACATGAAAATGTTATATAGCTATTTATACTGGCACCTCGGTTCCACTAACAATAAAGTAAAGGAATGCTGTCACTAAAGTACATATTCATGAATTCCTTATAAGATTATATCCTTACACCAATAAATATAAAAGGAGGAAGAAAAAAACCGAGGTTTATGAACATTGTTGTTAAAAAAACAGAGCATCTTTATGTATTACATGGCAAATTAATGTGTAGAAACAGAGTAAAAACAGAGAAGGGGAAGTTAGTTAAAATAATTAAGATATTAATTAGTTAGTTAGGGGGTTCACGAGTTAAAAAAATAGGAGGATGTAAAGGAAAAGGGGTGATTTATTTTGGATTATCATTTGTAGATTGAGTTTTAATTAACTCTATGAAGGGAAAAAAATGTTGGAGGAGAGAGTGTTCTCCTATTTTTTATTCTTTTTATCCTATTCAATAAAGTTTGGTCTTTTATTTCCCACTCTTAATTCTTGGTTTCTAACACTGAAGTGCATAAATTTATCTGCATGGAAATATATCAACTTAATTCTAATTATGTTGACGTTTCATACAGGTTCAATATGAATTTAAGTAGCTAGGCCTAGTTCATCTCTGCATAAATCTTTTTTATTCCCTCAATTAAATATAATTTAAAAAAACGATATTGTTAATATCAATCCAACTGAGTAAAACATCCATTGAAAAGAAAACATTTACTACATTAAAAACACAAAATTATAATAAATATTAAACCTTGATAGTTTTATATGTTTAAAATCAATGTTAAGAATTTGTGTTAACATTATCTTAAAAGATATTGTAACACCCATTTCCACTGTGTACATCTTAGTAAATAAGGGAGAGAGAAAAAAAAGATACACCAAAAATATAACAATTTTTTCTAATAAATCCTTAGTTTTAAATTTTTAAAATCAATGTTACGGATTTATCAATGTTAACAATTTATGTTAACATTTCCTTAAAAATATTAACACCCATTTTAACTGTATACATCTTATTAGTACCGGAGAGATAAAAGGGAAAAAAAACATAATAAATATTTTTTCTAATAAAACCTTAGTTTTAGATTTTCAAAATTAATGTTAAGAATTTGTTAACATTTTCTTGAAAGATATTGTAATACCTATTTTAATTATATACATCTTATTAGTACGGGAGAGGTAAAAAGGGACAAAAAAAAAACAATAATTTTTTCTAATAAAACCTTAGTTTTAGATTTTTAAATTAAATATCAAGTATTTATATTAACATTTTCTTAAATGATATTTGCACTCCCAATTTGAGTATATACATCTTATTAAATAAGAGAGATAAAAAAGGGACGAGAATAACTGAATAGATGAACAATGTTAAGAGAAGACAAAAATTATTTTGTCATCCATATTATAGGTATAAATTTTACTAATTTTTTTATGATTAATCTCTTCCAAAAATCTTAGTTGACCATCTTTAATATAATTTTTCATCTCAATCATATTTATGTATCTACAATGTTCAAACTTAAAACTTAGCTTAAAAAATTCCAACTCGCTCTAAATCAAACCAATATGATTTTGGTAAGAAAAAGATTATAATCACGTTATAAAGGTGAAATTGAAGATTTCTCGTTCTAATTACATTTTCTTTTTCTATTTATAAGGCTGAAATTGGAGACGTTATTTTCAGGATCCTAGGAAAAAAAGCTCGTTTGTACCCTGAATATATTGAAGAAAATGTTCAACACTCAACTATTGTATACCCAGAAAAGAGAATAGAAGTGAAAATACTTTGTGTAATGAGTAATGATAATCGTCCACGGTATTTTGAAATGTTTTAGAAAGAAAGAAAATTTGATTAAATGAAATGATAGATGTGTCTTTGGTACAGAAAGTACAAGGAATGTGTAGGGGCAAAAAGTGAAAAATCAAGACTTGTTTTTTTTTTAAATATCCATTAAATGATAAAAACCCTTTTTTTCTATGGATAGAAAGATACCCAACAAAATATTTGCAACAAGTTGACCAGAAAAGAGCATTTTATCAAACAAATAAATATAAGTTGAAACCAAACTAATCATGCTACGCTCAATAGCTCATACATTGTGGCAACTCGGCTCCACTAACAATAAAGTAAAGGAATGTTATCAGCTAATGGATATTTCATATTGATATTATGACAAAAAAAAAAAAAAACTACACATTCATAAATTGTTTATAAGATTATTCTTTGACCAATAAATATAAAAAGTAAAAAAAACTGAGGTTTATGAACAATTTAAATAAAAAACAGAGCATCCCTATGTATTACATGACAAATTAATGAGGAGAAACAGCTCCTTGAAAATAAATAAGCATCCGCTACAACAAACATGTCAGCAACAACAGAGCCACTCAGCATTCTGCAGAGTACAATGAAGCTTCTTCTCACATTCCTAAATCCTGATTCTCCTCAATTAATGATTGGATAGAGATCCTGTTGAATGACAAAAAACCACTTAGGGTACAGACTAATGAATCTATTCATTTTCTTTTAATGAAACAGTATTTGGAAGGTATTTCCTGACCCTAACAGAAGCATGCATATTCATTTCAAAATTATAATGAAAAATAAACCCCTGCTTCTTTGCATATACCACCTTATACTTTCACCTGTCACTTCCCATAAATCCTATGTACTCTGGGTCAATTTGTTTAAACTTGAAAAAAACAATTTAAAAAAAAAGCATTTTTTAAAAAAGTATTTTTTTAAGCAGATAGAATTTGTTTATTAGGAAAAGCTGAAAACCACTTTTTTAAAAAAAGAAAAAACAGCTTAGACAAACACAAAAAAAAACAGAGAACTACTTTTATTAAAAAAAGCATCTTTCTTTTTTTAAACTAAGCTTAAACAAACGGACCCTCTATCTAACAGCATCTGAAAATATTTTGCATACCCTATATCCTATTTAAATCCCTATATTAGTTAAATTTCACACACTCCCAAAGAAAAATACCCTACCGGATGAACCAAAAGTTAACTGGAAAATAATGGCAAGCTTTTGTAGTAGTAGTCTTCATTACAATTTAAATCTACAAAGTCACAATGACATGAAAACACTGCAGCTAACTTAGCAAATATTCAGTAACTTTGGTCATACCTTTAACTAGTTGCAGGAAGAAACACCCTTATTAGTGAGTTCTTTGTAACCTTTTTTCTACAGGTAGGGCATTTAGCCTGTGCAGATATAGCAGCCCTGATGCAATTCTTGCAAAAAATATGACCACACCTTGTTGACATTTCTTCAACCAAAGGGGACATACATATTGGGCAATTAAAAACAGGCTCCTTAGGAGCTTCAGGCTCCTTGGGAGGTTCAGGTGTCTTCTTAGCATTTTCACTCTGCAAAAGGAAAAAGTGTCAGCAATTTGAACTCAAGCAAATGTCTGCAATCAACTGCAAGTTCTTTATATGTTTGATGCAGTGGCAAAACATCAATGACTGATAAAATTTGTATTCTAAAATAAGCTAGATATAGATATTTACTAGGATGCACCTTAAATTGATAAATTACAACAAAAATTTGTGGATTTCAAGCAATGCAGCAGAAAAGAGAATGAAACAAAAACAAAGCCATTAAGATTAAAGTGAGGGAATTGTAAAAGGAATGGCATATTTTGATCCTGAGGGTCTTATAAAACATCATAAGGATGTACAAAATCCAGTTATATTTTAACAAAAACCATAAAGTCATAATTATATTGAAAGTATGAAATGCTGTACTACAAAAAAAAAATTATGAAACCATGTAGAAATCTCAAGATGCAGACTTTGCATTATGTACAAGTAAAAAAGTTTTCAATGAACCAACCAACCAACCAATCATAAAATCTTTTATCTGCAGCTTAGGCTTAAGAGGTAAGCCTGAGACCCCCCAAGATGGGTGATGCAGGTTGGATTTCCCCATTCCCTATCTAGTATTGTCAAGTTCTTTGGGATCACCAAAAGATGTAAAACAGGGAAATTAATCGGCCACAGAAGCAATTACATATACAACTATGCAATAAGTCACAGTAACCTTAACTAGAGATTGTGATATAACAATCTCAACAAGGCTAAACTGTATGTGTCATTGTCTCTTCTAACCAAAATTATTTAAAATAAAAGTTGAATCCCTAGATGCTTAAAGATCAAGGCTAAACAGGGTATTAATGTGTAGTAATAAATATATAAACAGGGGCTTTTATGGTTTTTAAATCACATGACATAACCAGACCATCTAATGCAAAATTCCATCATATTGTCCTCAATCACAGCATTCTCAACTCCACATCATTAATAATATAATTCCCATCTGGTATCTATTTGAATATCTATAGCAAAACAAAGGAAAAGTTTGGTTTGGGGGATTTTATTACCGCAGAACTGCTGTTGTTGGCCAAATTTACATAAAGATCGCCATTGATGATTGTTTGGTTTTGAGGAACTCCTCCGGTCCCATCTTCTGCAATAATCATGAATGAGAGATGTTCAACCACCACAATAATACTAAGAATATATCAGAAATAGATAACTTCATTTATATGTTTCCTAATGCATTTCTTCCCTGTTTGGAGGCCATAAATATGGCTTCCTTTACTTTGCCTGATCTAAATAAGCCAGAATGGACATCTATGAAAAATAATATCACTGATCCTGAAAGTAAAAAAGCAGCATGTTCAGAGATGCAATGCACAAAATGTTTCAAATGGAGATGCAGTGTTCCCAGTCATCATCTATGACACAGAACATTCATGAAAATAAAAGAGCATCTTGCAATCCATTCACAGCAAGCCAACCAGGTCACATAATGAAAGTTGATGCTCCCAACCGGCTTCTGTGTTAGTTTTAGGATTAGCTCAGGCCTCCATGCCTCACACATAAAATTTAGTTATGAACTTAAGACAAATGAACTTAAAACAAACATAAATTATTGAATCATTCATTGTCCTCAATTCAACAAGAAGCCTTCATTGGATAAATACCAGGTTCAACTATAACAAACTTTTGCCAATCACACACACACATGTATATATATGTAGTTTATGGAACATTTTTATTTAAATTGTTATGAACATGAATTGTACCATACAATCCCCTTCACTTTAAAATTCAAAATGAGAATAGGGAACTAAAAACCGTGTAAAAGAAAACCTAACTCATCTTTCCTGGAACAAGAATATCCCCAAAAACAAAAGGATCAACAAGAACTTCAATTTCAAAGCCAAAAGAGAAAATGTTTAACTTTGAATGCAGAAAACTAGTTACTTATTTTCTGAACTGACCCCGTGACAAATTAAACAGCCAGTTTAAATAATAAGAAGGATTAATTACTTCTTCAATGAGGCAAGGCCAAGCCAGGGGCAAATGCAATCCACTGGTTAAAATGCCAACTCAACCAAAAACCAGTTCTCTGCTTTCAAAAACACAATTTTGCTCACCAGAACAACACATTGAAGAAAAAGTGGAGTGTACTAAAATGAGTAGTAGACCACCAAAATCTATGATTGTTTTGTAATGAAATGGAACTCATTCAAGCTCATCAAGCTACCCACATCCACATGGGTTTAAGAATTATCAATAATCTGAAAATTCAGATTCATTTCAAAAATAAATTCACACAAAATATTTCATCACAACAATGTTTTGCTTTCAATGGCAGAAAACTAGTTATATAAATTCCAAACTGACCCTGTGACGAAATAAAAAGTGAATTCAATTAAGGCTAATTACTTCCTTGATGAGGCAAGACCCCCAGATCGGGACAATCTACTGGTTTATCAAGCCAACTCAAACTTAAAAACAGTTTTCTTCTTCAAAAACACAATTTTGCTCATCAAAACAACAGAGTGATGCCACAAATAGTAGACCACCACATACCATGTGAATTTTGTAATGAAATGGAAGCCAAGCCATTCAAACTCATCAAAATAGCAACATCCACACAGAATCACACACACACACGAAAAAAAAAAACAGAGTAAAAAGCAGCACCAACAACAACTAAAAAAAACATTGTTGTGGATTAAAATTGTAATGAAATGGTACCTGAGTCCAAATCAACAATAGTCGTCCTCCTGCGAACTCTCCTCCTCTCATCAGCATTGCTCTTAGCCTAAAAAAAAAAACAGAATCAAACAGAGCACATTAGTACTTCCCAGTAAAAAAGAAAACGATTTTAATTTTCAGTAGGCAACAAGAACTACAATTTTAAAAAACAAAAACAAAATTACAATCAAATGAATTGAAGAAGTTGAATGAAATTGAATTACCTGAGCGAAAGACCTAGGCGAGCTTTCAACAACATCGTCGTCAATGGCGTCGACATCGACAATGGGAGTTTGAGGTTCTTGTTGGTGGTGGTGGTGCTGCTGATGCCTTGAGGGCCCCCCCTCCTCCTCCTCCTCCTCCTCTTCTCGAACCAGCGGCGGATCACGGTTGAGGTCCAGTTCGAAATCCATCTTCCTCTTACGGCTTCCCCTCACCGACCGCCAACTCATGTTCCCAACCTGGAAAATTAAAAACAGAAAGCATAGAAAGGTGAGAGAGATTCTAATGCAAATGGTGACGCATAACGGAGAATTCGAAAAGGTGAATGAAAGGAGAAAGGAGAAACGTACTTCGGAGAGAGGGGCTTGGGTGTGGGATTGTGGAGAGTGAAGAGAGATATATATAGAGAGAGAGAGGAGAGGAGAAGGAAGAAGAAGAGAGGGAAAGAAAATGGATGCGGAGTGTCTCGTTGTTGTGACCCAAACATGAACGAACGGATGGCCATGACGTGGCACTTTGTGTTCGTGAGAAACACGCGTGTGACGTTGGACCACTCTGCTCTTCAATGAATGAAAAAGTCTTCTTGAAAATACTTGTATATTTTTTAAATATTTACTCATTCCTATTTATTGCTTTTTTATTTATCTTTTGTACTACATTGTATTAATTGTTAGAGTATATTATCTAGATTCTTCTTCTGACATTTTTTTCATTAGCTAGCCGTTTTATTTCTTTTGTGTAAAAAATATGGAATGTATTTAAAAAATTTAAGACATTAAATACTTTTATTCATAGAGAGTAGTGACAAGATTTGTAGGAAAATTTATAAGATATATATTATTGTTCAATTTACTGTATTTACATTTCTATTTTTTATCTTTTTAAGTGTATATTTTTTTTATAAAATATGTTTAGGGTCATCTAAAATTTAAAAAATATTAACTTGTTTTCATAAAAAAAAATTGTATTAATTTAAGCCTTATAAAAAATAAAGCATATTTTTTATGATCCTTAATGGTCCTCTGTTAAACAATTTTTTTATGAAACCAATAGACTTAATTTTTTTTTTTTATCTTTACAAACATGCTCACAACACACCATAACATATTATTATTTCATATTTCCTCTAATCTCATTGAAAAATATGAAAAAAAAATTACCTAAAAAGTGACAAAAAAATACAATTGTGAAGAAAATTTAGTTAAAAAAAATTGTTTAATTCATTTTGAAGATTTAACCATAAAAAAATAATTTATTTGTAATCAAATTACACATATAATTTTTTTAAATACGTCAAATTACATCCAAAGAAGTTATCACAAAGGATCATAAAAAATATATTTTATTTTTACTAGAACTAAATTAATGCAAAAGAAATTATGAAAACCAAATTAATACTTTTCCTATTTTAGAGGTACTCCAGATTTTACCCCTTTTTTTATTCAAACAACAAAAAGTATATCCCAACTAGAATTTGGATATGTAGTCATGAAAAAAAATATATCATTATTAGGAAAATAAATAAATTTTTAAGGAGGATTTAGAAAAATAAAATCGGAAGATAACTAGATTTTGCATTTTTTTCTAAATAAAGTTCTTAGAAATAGTTTTTTAAAAAAATACTTAGTTGTGGTAAACAAAATGCAAAGTTAAAAACTTACTCTTAGAGAAAAATAATTTTATTAAAATTTTAAAACTGCAAGTCATATTCAGTTTTATTAAAAGCATTTAATATTCAATGTTGAGAATTAAAAAAAGGACCAGGTATTTAATAAAAATAAATATTTAATAAAATATAAAAACATATTTTAATTAATAATATAAAATATAATTAAATTCTACTTTCTTAAACAGTTAAAAATAATTCATTTAATATATTAAATCATATTTAATTTATACATATAAGACATTCATTTTTAGTTTAAAAATTTAAGAAAAAATTCCGTTTTCTAAAAAAATAATTTTACTGAATATATTTTTATTTTAAATATTTAATAAATCATGTAATTTTGAATAAAAAAATTTCTTAACTAAAATATAAAAAAAAACTATATACATTGAAAATTTTAAATTATTTCTAATTAACTTAATATATTAAATTCTCTTTATTCTATACATTAAAGACAGACCATATGTAGTTCTTAGAATTTCTTCTATTTAATCTATACATTTTACTAAATAATGTAATTTGGAATAAAAGAAATTCTTAACTAAAATGTATAAAAATATATATGGACAATTTAATTATTTTTAATTATATTAATATATCTAATTCTCTTTCATCTATTCATTAAAGACAATTCTTCTTGAATTCTAAGGTGTGAATAAAGCTTTGGTGTGTGTGTCTATATATATATATATATTGAGTATAAAAAATTTAAGGTCAACTTAGAGAAAAAAGTAAAATATGGAAATAATCAGATTGTAATTTTTCAAAAAAATATATATAAATAGTTTTAAAAATAATTAACTATGATAAATAAATGAAAAAAAATATTTTTAGATAATAATAATTTTATGAAATTTTAATAACCATAAGTCATGTTTGATATCTTTTTGTTGGAATATTTTACGAAAAATATCATAATAAATATTTTATTTTATTTTAATATCTTCTTAATACAATATAATTTTATTATAATATATCTAAATTTTTTATAACATTTTCCTATTAACTGTTTTATTTATTTTGTGTAACAAATATTGAATGTATTTTATAGACATTAATTACATTTAGTTATAAAGAAGTAAAAGGATCTTTAAAGTGTGTCTATTTTTTCTATTCAAAGAAAAAAAAAGTAGTCACCAACTAGAATTTGGATATCTAGCCATTATTTTCCCTTGTTATTAATGGAAATTTATAAAGGTGTCTTTCCATGAAAAAGATATACATATCATATTTTGAGAAAAAAAAAGTATTTTTTTTAGGAAATTTTTTTTTAAGAAAAAATATTTTTTAGAATAATTAATTTTAAAAAAAAATCAAGTAAACAAAAATTATTTTATTGTAATTTTTAATTTAAAAATAATAATAAACATAGTAACAATTTTAACCATCACTATTCCTAAATTTAAATTGCCGGAACTCATAACTTAATAGCATTAGCCTCGATCAGTTGGAAAGAGGGGTCCATAGTAAGATATATTTTAAAATTAAAGGATTTAATTGAATTTTTTAATAAGAGAGGCAACTAATTGAACATGTTAAAAAAAATGAATCAAATTAGTAATTAAGCCTCAAATTTATTAAATGTGATTAAAGAATACGTTAATTACTATCTTCTTAATAAATAATACGTTACTGGTATGAACTTAATTTTTCTTCATTGATGGTATAAATTTTTTTCCATTATCAAGTAATAAAAAAATATATTGTACATGATTTTTAATATATAATTATCATGCAAAATAAAAAATTATCATCGATAATAATGTGTGATTGAATGGTTGCCAAAATTTTGACACTATCAATTTAGTTAAGTTCTATTATCATTATTGTTGCAGCAAAAAAATCATATTACTGAATATAATTTTTATTTTAAATTTTACTTTTTTTTACAGAATTTAAAATTTTACTAAAATGCATAAAAATAAATAAATAGGAAATTTTAGTTCATTTTTCTAATTAACTTAATATATTTAATTCTATTTAATTTATACATTAAAGACAGTCCATACTCTTCTTTTACAATTCAACTAAATCATGTGATTAACTGTAATGTATATATAGAAGTAGAACTATATAAATTTATAAACTACGCAGTTTAATTCATTTTTATAATTTAATTAATATATTAAATATTAAATTCTCTTTAATCAATACATTAAAGATGGTCCTTATTCAGTTTTTAGAATTCAACTAAATCATGTATTTTGGAATAATAAAAAAATCTTAACTGTAATGTGTAAAACTATATAAATTTATAAATTAGGCAGTTTAGTTCATTTTTTAATTAATTTTGATATATTAAATTCTCTTTAATCAATACAATTAAGACTGTCCTTATTAAGCTCTGAAATTCAATTAAACCGTCTAAGTTGGAATAAATTTTTTTTCTTAACTATAAAGTATAAAAATTAAGTAAACGATATGTTTTAATCATCGAACTTTTTAATTGTAAAAAAGAAAATCATCAATTTTTTTTATAATTATGTTTTTGATCCCTAAACATTTTGGCCACTGATTATCATCCCAAAATTGTTTTTTTCCCAATATTTTCTTATTTTCATCCATTTTGCGCATCCCCTCTCTTACAAACAAGTACAGATTTTTCCCTAAGATATTATAGTTTCAAGAAAGGTTTTAGAAAAGATATCCCCTTAGTGACATAGGGTGAAACCTTCCCAGTACTAGTCATGTCTAAAAGTTGCACGCTCGACATACAATGGTGTGCAAAAGGGCTAAGGATCATGTAGGTCACCAAGGAGAGATGAGTTTATTAAAAGGTTTGCAAAAAATTTATTTTTAGGAAAGATTTTTCAAAGAGAAAGTTATGATTCCAAGAAAGAGAAGTTAGAAAACTCTAGAGAAGTTGTAAGAGATAGTGCTAAAAGGCTTCCCTAGAGGTGAGTGAAGGGAGTGTCACTCAAACACCCATGGGGAAAAACAACCTTCTTCAAAAGGAAGAAGGAATTCTTCGTAAAGAAAGACAAACTCAATCATTCTTCGATAAAGGAAAAATGTTTTAAAGGAACTCCTTCGATAGTAGAAGGTAGTTCAACCACTTTTGATCGAGTGTTAAAATGATTGACAAGTGAACCAAATCGCGCAAGTAGTAAATACACAGTAAGACCGAATGTCATGTTCATAGGGACTTTGTTTGTGCAAAATAGCTTTGTGTAACCAAATTCTAAGCAATGGAAATAAATGATGGATTGGTTTTTGAAACTAAAGTGCAAAAATTAAAAGTATCATAAAATCAGCAAGCATTAAATAATAAGTCAAAACAAGGCACAACTACAAAAGCAAAGGAAAAAAAACACAAACACTTAGAAGGCAAAAATAGGGGAAGTGCAGAATATGTGAAGTCGTTGGGTGCTTGGCCGTACTAAATCACTCTTGATGCAATATTAATGATTTTCCACTACTCAATGTTCATTCAAGTGTTATCCTAATCCACAAAAAATCCTAATCAAGATTCCTCTAGGAGAAGGGCCTAAATCACTTAACTCCTAATCTCTTAGCAAGTTAAGCCAAGTGACTTGGATCAAAACAAGGATTAAAACATAGCTAATAAATATCATTTTATCCTTAGACTTGAGTTCATTAGAAGCTACTTTTAGTTTTTAGTAGTGATAGCATTTTCCAATGACTTTCACACTATATAAACATGCATATGGATAATCAAACGATAACAAGACAATAATAAAAAAAAACAATAACATTGAATATATAGTAAAGATAATTACATCAGAGTGTTTAGTGCATCAAGCCCCCAACAATGGGTGATTTAGTCTCTTATTATCATGAGAGGCCTTACAAAATGGAGAAATACAAGAATGAAAGGAGAGAAAATGGTGATGAACAAGGAAGAAGCCTAGAGTGCTTTGTATTTCCGCACCTCGATGTGCCCTAAGTTGATTCTTTTTTATCCTTAAGGGAATGCCCCTTTTATAATGGGCCCAATGTCGTTGTCTCATCACTTTAGAGAACACAATACTCGTTGAGCGAGTAAGACTCACTGGGCGAGTTCTTTGTAAATTCCAAAAGTCACTCTTCAGCTTGTTCTGCTCGCTGGACAAGTTACACTCATTGGGCAGGCTGTGAAGATGATTTGGACACTCTTCCTCCATTCCTGAGCTGCCACATATCCTATTCAAAATGACCTCACCCTCTAGACAAGTTTTCTTTGTTGTGACAACTTCCTCTTCCTCTCTTGGTGTTCCAAAAACCCTAATAAAGGCACAAAATTAGAAGAAAAAGCTAAAATTTTATTTAGTGTTGGTCAAAGAGTAAGAGTGATGCTTAGGTGCTTTAGTAGATTAGTGGCCTTAGTGTTGGTCAAGGAGGTCAACTCTAGGTGCCTAAGTAAAGGTTGAGGTAAGGTCCAAGGAGATATTGGTGATGTTATGATGAGATGATAGTCCTAAGTGTGAGCTTTAAGAAAAGGAAGGAGAAGCAATGAAAGTTAAGGAAAGGATCTCTAGAACAAAGAGTCAACAAAGAGTTCTTAGAACACTCACTGAGACATTGCGTCTCATTTTAGTTTCATGTTTTTACAGGTTAAGAGATGGATGCTTCATGGGAGAAGCTTGGAGCATGGAACTGCTTGCTTGGAGGAAGATTAGTATAATTGGTACCTTTCAATGCGTGGGAGTTAGATTATGTTTCATGTATCCCTTTTTCTTATGTTTTGTACATGTAAGTGCCAAGAACTTTGTATTAGATTTATTTATGTAATTGATTAATAGTTTTAGAATTCTGCATAGTTAACTTAGATATCCTTATATGTTAAGTTTTTATATTTTAGTAATATATGGAGACAAAAGGTAATATCCTCTAGTGTGTTGCACCCTTCTCAATCAAGCACATTCAACTAAAACAAACATACTCCCAACTTTCCTCTCACTCAAGATTCAGCTACATAAACAACTCACTGCAAATGAAAAAAAATAAAAACTTTATCTACCACTGTATATTGTATGATGACATAGTAACTTCTCTGCACCAACATACATGCAATTCAATGGCTTAGCATAATGGTAGTCTGTTTATTTATTAAAGAATTATCTATAAATGCATTTTTTGTTTTTAATTTTTTGGAAAAGAATGCTTTTTAAACTCAGAAATACACTGATATATGGCAAACTTAGTAATGAAAGTTCAGAACACAAAGGGCTGCAGTTACTGAAAACAAGAATAATCTGCTGTTGGAGGAAGCCACTTTCATGTTTTAAGAGTTAGACAGTTCCTTGGATCTTGAACACCAACTATGTGACAGTTTCCAAAGTGATCTGCAGCACTTCAAAGAGATAACATATGTCCAGAGAGGATGGCTCATCTAGACTAGTGGAATACTGGAGTTAGCTTCATCCATTATTTGGTGAAGACTTCATAATTCTCTCACCACAATCTGTGAATAACCAATAGTAAGAGGTAGACCGAGAGGAAGTTATCCCTTTGATATGGTAAAGAAGTCAACTACTTGTTTTACTTTCTTTATCCAAAAGAAGAAAGTCAACTACTTATATTTGATACAACTTTTTTGCTCTTATCCGCCAGAACCATAAAAGCCTTAACAAGCTCCTCCTTAACCATGAATAGAACAGAAGCTGCAAAAACACTTTGTACTATCTTCGTGCTCATCCCCTTATAAAAGCCAGGTAATCCTTCATAGCGGATCATTTTAAGTACCGCATCAAAAGTACCTGCATTTATAGCTTTAGAAAAGGGAAAGACATACTTTGACAAAGTGAATTAGTGGAATAATTGTTTTCCTCCTTGGTATGATTTTTCAAGATAGTAATGACAGGCATAAAGACACAGAAGTTCGTAGATTAAAATAAAGAAATAGTGCACTATAGTTGTCGTGAAATATGCAGATTATGAATCAAAATAATTACATAGTTTGTAACCAAGACATATTTTTAAGCCTAAAGCAAATTTTGAGAGACGACATTTTTAATTGAGAGAGTAACAGAAAAATCAAGGTCTTCAAAAAAATAAATGTCTTTTGCTAAAGCAGGAATCGAAACTCAGTCTCCAGAAAAATCAGGGGAAAAACACATTCTGGTTGCCACTGCATTAGGTTAGCTAATGATTGAAGTTGTATAAATACTAATAGTAAAATAATTTTTTTTGTTGGTGAGCTTAAAATTAGAGTTTGAACAGCCTTATCCTTGTGTCAGCCCGGTTTGTAACCTCAGTTCTAAAGGCATTAATATGGTGTTAACAAATCATGTCAATAATTATTTATTCAGTAAGAATGCTAATCCAATCCAACCATAAATTTTCAAAAGTATAACTAGATCAAAAGAAGTGAAGGAAGTCAACTCTAAGACGAATATAAGTTTTTTTTTAAAAAAAAAAATGAGACATAGAAAGTACAGAAAACGATCCAGAGGTTCTTAAGGCATTGCCAATGTTCTTACGATGCAGATATATTGTGAAATCAAGGTATCAGACCTTGTAGTAGAAAAGAAATTCTAGGAAACCATCAAATGCAAATCACTAATTGCTTGATTGTCAGTGACTGTACCAGGATCACTTGAACCATGTTGTAATTAAGAACAAAATCCTCTTTATAATGAGATACCTCTGTCACGATGATAAATTCAATCAATACTCTTCTTGCAAGGCAACAATTAAGTAAAATAACAAATAGCACTTTTTCTCCCCTTTTATTCCTCTCTAATGTTGCTGGAAATATAGGCCACTTACGACACCAACTAATGAAGTTTAAGTTACAAAGCTAGTGGTACCATAGCTTTAACATTTACCATATAGTAGAAAATTAATGATCAGTGATCACTTCAACCAGATATTGTATGTATGAGGATAAAACAAAAGAAAAATATATTCAAATGTCTGAAGGCAAATTAAGTTATACCACATTTATCTAAATGCAAACCTGAGTATCTTAATGAGCTACTTCCACCAATCTCCTGTTTTGCTTGAAGCCTTGACTGTTCAAAGACACATGTAGTAGTATGAGTCATCAGGTATTTACAACAGTGTTATGATGCATGTGCGTTTAAGACTCGAGACTGCAGAAAACTGCAAGAGATCAAACTCTATGTTGCCAGACCATTTACATGCTGAATAGTTAGCTACATACAGATTCCAGCAAGCAAGACTTGAAGAGAGTAAAATATGGTGGCATTGCATTTGCATGGAATGAATGTAAAACAATAATCACATACCAGGATAGCTGAAAATTTCGCATTTTTGAACTATTTATATGAAAAGCTATTTAATACAAAAGTGGACCAATGCTTGATTATTGATGAGATATCTACTTTGAAGTGGTTGAGAAGTATGCCCTATACTAATGACCACTTGATGAGGTTTTATCTTCTTAATAGTAAATAATAAGTGAGGAGAAAATGAAGGAACTATTGGAGAATTTACCTTGACAACTAGTAATGGATATGTTGAGACAGTAGCTCCAAGTTTCGCTATTGCTCCCACCAAAAAGACCTTTTTAAAGGACAGGAGGATGCTTATTTACTGATATGCACAGCTAGGGAAGATATACAAACATGTGGCATAAAACAAATTAAAATGTTCTCCTACAACATGCTTTCCACTTATTTCATTTAAAAGTACTTTATACCTCCAAAGCAGATATACTTGTATTCCCTTGCTTCTTAGCAGCTCGTTTTTCCCTTAGATGCTTTAATGAGCTCTCATAAATCATAAACTGAATTGATGGATTGCATACCTGTAATGAAAATTCCCATACATATTGAGATTATATAAATATTTCACATGAACTTGATACATCAAATAAAGCAAATGATGAGGCTGACCATAATAAGGGCAGGGATGACTCCCTTCCAAAATCCAACTATACCCGCTTCATTGTAGACTTCGTTAGCCTTTAACCAAAACAAAGATTGGTATCAGCATGAACAAAAGTGTAAGTGGTTATGTAAAAGGAAACAAGACAATCTTAGGCATAGTATTAATGAAACTGCCAGGACAATCCTATTAATAATCTTTTTTTTTAAACAATATAACATATCTAAAATTCAACATGAAAGTAATTGCAGGAGGTAACTCACCATTTTTTGTTTGACAAGGATAATGGAGCATGCAGAATGTGAAACAATAGATCATTTCCCGAAATAAAAAAGCTGATTTTTTCTAAGATTTGGCAAAATAAAGCTCAAAAGATGTTCTTATAATTTAAATTTGTTGTTTCAACAGTAAGTCTAGTGATTAAGAGGAGGAAAAGGACCAAGAACAAGAAGAAAATCTACACTGAATCACTGACCAATGTATAGAATAAGTTATTATCAGAGAATTAAAGTGAAAATCGAAGAGACTAACTGCGTGTATAGTTCCATATGGCCGAGGTTTTATAGAGTTCAGTTCAGCCAATTTGTCTTGCAATGTTGAGTCTGCTATGGTGCTTTCAGAAGCAGCCTTCCTTAAAGCTTCTTTCTTTTCCTCCATGATTTTCCTTTGTGCTTGAGTATGAGTCTAGAATCAAAATATAATCACACATAATTGACACTGGACCCAAAACATGGATGTATAGTTTGTGTGTATCAACAGGACAATCGATACTGGCAAGTTTTAAGCATTCAATATCAAATTTTATAGTGCAGCAAAGGCATCCGAAAGGTCCCCTTAAAAACCAGTTCATAAGGGGATGGTCTACCCAGCTATATAAGCACTTATCATGTTCATGAATTACCCGATGTGGGACTATTCTTAACACGCCCCCTTGAGCCAGGGCTCGTCATCACAAAGCGAGGGCTGGCGGCACCCACCGAACAGAAACAGAATATGGCTCTGATACCATATTAAATTTTATAGTGCAGCAGAATATGGTTTTAAGATGAAATCTAACATTCAAAGTCTATGGATGGTTCCTCCTTTTGGTTTTATGCCACAACCTGGCACTTCCATGTGAAAAGTACTGAACTTTTGTTACACTTAAGTAGCACAACCCAGGTTGTACATGGAATAGCTTGAAAACATGTGCATCCATGTAAATGAACGTACCCTCCAAAGTATAGGAATCTTTATGTGAATTTGTATTTGTCTGTGTTTACTTATACAGACTACACTCATAAAAACAACAAAATCCTTATCTTTAGAGGTAAGGTTGGTTACATGGATCACACAACACTATTTAACTCAATTAAAGACCAAGCCAAGGTAAAGGAGAAGGATTTCATTGGGCCCTTGACACCCAATGTAAAACTCATCGATACACCTAATATGGATCAGTCGCAATAGACCACACTCATGGCACAAACAAAAAAGTTCAAATGAAAAGCAACCAGAATTATGTTTACAAACTGCAAAGCTTCAAATAAAATAGTCCAAGAAGAAAATGGAAACATCTGAAAGCACCTGCATCCGAGTCACCAAAACCCATATTGGGTTTGTGAACAACACATTCAGGGACCTGCAGAAATAGGACAATTGCAATAAGAATATGAATCAAGTAAATAGAAGCTAGGTTCACTATCACAAACACAACACAAACATGAGTATTCTGAAATGCAAAATTCAAATAAAAGTGGCATGATGATGTAATCACCCAGCAATTGCAGCCACAACAAGCCAACCAAACATCCCAACAGTACCATCTCCACGCCCTTTCACTTTCTGCGCAGCTGCAATGGTCACTGCCTTATTCTTAAAAACTTGATAGAAATAGTAGTAAATGCCCTGAAAGCATTGAAAAATAAGCATTTAGATAACAACCCCACAACTCACTGAAAAGCACATCATATATCATGTCTTTTTTTGTTTTTGGTTTTCCAAGAAAATCCTCTTTCAGAGGCAATATTGTTTGAGACACAGTCGATTACTAAATGTGGATATTCTTCTCACTGGTGGGTTTTAACCTTGTTCATCACGTTGTAGGAGGCTAGCCCCTTCTGGTTAGACCAAACCACCATTGATTTTGTCTATTATGTCTTAAACCTTAAATTTTGCATCCAACTCAATTATAGGGTTTGGTTAAAAAGTGAAACTTGATTACCTGAGAAGCAGCAGTTCCAAGAAGAGAAGGCTTGAGGCCACTATAGAGTCCACCCCAACCCTCAGTTCCAATGACCTGATAAAGGGTCACAAGCAATAATCAAGATACCATCATAAACAGAACCAACAAAAAGAGGGGGGAAAAGAGCAAAATTTGAACCTGAAAGATCTGAAGAAGAGTGCCAGGAGCAGTGGTTGAGTTGGAGGTAAAACTTTGCTTGTTCCTCTTGAGTGTTCTCTCAGTTTGCTGGCGCGTATTTACCTGAAAAAATTGCAATTGAATTGGTTACACAGCCATAGAGAGAAGCAAAGAGAGAAAGAGAGAGTACCGCTTGAAGAGGATAAGTTATGATTTGAGCAATAATTCCACCACCTGCACCAGCTAAACCATTTGCAATTGCGTTTGATTCTGACATGGTTGTTTTTTAACTCCTCCTCTTCTTCTTCTTCAATTCTTCATTGTTTCCTTAGTCTTAATTCATTTGAGCTTCAATTCACACATGCTTATGCTGCTAAAGAGAAGATATGAAAAATAGTTAGAAAATGACAAGACTTTGACTTCACAATTCATATAGTAAAATGTCTTGCAGTGAAACTATTTTTTTATTAGTACTAGTTAGTTAAATACGGTTATTATTATTTGTGGTGTTAACTGTCGAGCTGACATGGTGGTTGGTAGTTAGACGCCAGGTAGAAATTAGGAAAACAGCATTAATACACATTCTTAGAATGTTACAAAATTTGTAAATTATATTATTATTTTCGTTTTTTGTTTTTGGTGGATAAGCTAGGCGTAAGAGATCTATTAATCCCATGGAGATCACCAGGGGAGGTGCCACTAGGTTTCTAATGATTTGTGTATTATTATATTTATGGTTTATGATGTATATTGCTATTTTTGCATCAATTGTATTTTATACTAGAGACCTACTTGTAAGAATTCTAAGGCCACCTTCAATGGGAGGTGCTTATTTTCTTTTTTTCTCGGTTGAGAACTAGCTGGTGCTTAATAAGAACTTCTACAGGACTTGTTTCTCATTAAGAACTTGTTAAGCACAAGGTGTTTATATAAGTACAGGTGTCAAAAAAATCTGGGACATGACAAACTTTTTTAATTAAATAATAATAAAAAAAAATAGTAGTAATTAATGTTAATGATATGTAGTTATTCGAAGAATTTATTGAATAAATTTTTAAAATTGTTGAATTGGAGAGAAAACTGTTTTAAGTTGTAAAAAATAAAAATAAGTAATATCTAATAGTGTGACCCACTTAAGATATGTAAAAAAAAAAAAATCTAAGCAAGTGGTGAAACGAATTCATCTCAGGTGAAACGAATATGCATTGTTTGCAAGCATACACCTCTGTTCTGAATAATTTTAGTGGTGGTCAGGATTCAACAAAAATTTAACAGAGCAAGTGAATGATATCTTCAAACATGTAAGAAAATCTAAGCAACGTGATATAAAAAAAATGTGATCATAAGAGATGATCGTGATTAATTTGTTGTAGGCTTAAAATTGAATTGAGTCTATAAAATATATTCATAGTTACACATGTATAAATATATGTACACACACTTGTGGCTTTGAGAACTAGACTACACCAACTAGTCAGTACAATTTGTCCATGAACTGGTCTGGTCAAGGCTAACAGGAACAACAAAACTCCTTCATCACGTATCACTTAACCACTAAATATAAGAAAAATATAATTGCTGCAATCAAGAGCTTACCTTTCAAAGACAGCATGTGAGAGCGAGGAAGGGATTATCCATAAATCTCTTTTGCTTCACATCACTTGCTGGAGCCACCACTCAGGTATGGTGTGCACTTAATCATTCATTAATTAGAAAATTCTTGCATTTATTTATTCAATCTAAGAACAATTTGGATCTATCAAACAAACCTCACACATACTACTTATTTAATCAAATGACCAGAACTTTCATTTTGTCAACAATGAAGCCAACAATACCCACACTATACTGCCATCACCGTTTGGACACAATATTGGTGCACTGGCTACATCATAAGATCATATCATGCTGTTATGATTCTATTATTCTGCTGATTTCCTTTTAGATAATAGCATCTATTTCAAATACTTTTAGATGATAGCATTTGTTTCAGTTTTTGTGATGGACGTAACTTTTGAGTTGAATAAAACACCTTCTGTTACTTTCTATAACCTATGATATAGCCAGTGCACCAATACACAATACAGATTAAGATACCATATAAAAGAAAAAAGTAGAGTCCACGACATCAAGCAAAAATAGAAAAGATCACACAACAAGAACAGAGTCCTAAATTTTCATCCCAAAAGTAACTTCTTGACTCAAATACATGTAAAGTCAACACAACATACCGCACAGTGTTGCAAAGAAAAGTCAGTGTCCCAGCAGAGATTTTACAAGGTTCCTTCCTTTAGAGAAAGATAATATGAAACCCCTATAGCATGTCTAATATTCTTCCTTTATACTTTCTTATAACAGATTTCTATTCAGAATTTAAATGATCACGATAAACTGGATTAATAATAATTCAATTCCTGAGAATTACCACACAATATATCATGCCTGATAAATGATAATTCTATTCCTTCATTAATTATTCTGTAGTAATTCATATAATTTTATAGCTTAAACTCAATGAGCATGTATGATATCTATAGAACCAAATTTTAAGATACCTAATGTGCAGCATAAATCTCAGTATTAAAGCACCCTCGTTGCCCGCGCTTTTGTTGAATTGATTGCTTCTCTCTCGTTTGTTGGTTTGTTGTATTGCAATTGCAGTTGCTTCTCCTGATAAAATGGTTAGTGCCGTGACATCATGTTTCTAAACGATATAAAATCATGTTAACCGTGTTTGTGGCTAATTTAATTGGAAGTACAATAACTCGATTTTTTTTTTCCTAAACTACTTGTATTTTGCATTGGAGATTGTTTGAACCAGATAGTACCATTATAAATAATAAATCACTCTTTTTTAACACAGTTGTACAGCTGTACATTCACACCTTAAACTTCAAACTACTGGTTAAGCTATAACAAATTCACGTCAAATAATCTGTGTTTGGTTATAGCTCACATTTGTTTGATTAGAATTATGTATTCTTTAAATTAACTTTCTTGTGGATAAAATTGATTTTGGGAAAGGTAGATTTTATTTTTATTTTTTTCATTGATTAGAATTAATCTTGGGTATGAGACTCATAATAAAAGATTGATTATCTTGTCAATGGTTTCACTTTAATATCCTTTGAGTGAAGTCTTCTTGACTTAATTTCTTTATAAATGATTTACTTAATAACCCATTAATTAATCCAAAAGGCATCTGATAAAAGTTTAACAAAAATGTTAATTAGTATTCTTAATACATGAATTAAAAAATAAAAAATAAAAATACTTTTATTGAAATACAAAAAAATATGATGTTGATAACTTTTTTGCTTTTCTAAAAATTTTAGAATAAATACTTATTCCTTTTAATTCTTTAACTAATAGTCTAAGAAGATACTGATTAGTTAGCAAGACCCAAAGTTTAATCTTAATTCTTAATTACTAGCTGAATTTTTTTATATTCTGAAATAATTTTTTAGATTACTTATCCATCATGTGTGCTTTTATTCTTCTAGAATATGATACTCTTGGAGAATGTTGGAACCCCCTCCCCCAACCTCCACATAACCACACCACACCAGATTTGCATCTCTTCCCTCAGTTTTCATCTTCCTCACACCAATTTGGAAGGTGAAGTGTCTCGTGAGTTCCTTGCCCAGTATCGTCTCCAACACCATCAACGTTGCCCTCCTCTCCCAGTTCTATCGTCTCTCCTCCGACACACTCTACCACGAGTTCCTCCATACATGAACAACACCTCAGACACCGCCGAACATGTTGTCGGAGCCCAAGTGTAACGCTCAAACTAGCATAAACAAAATTTAGAAGAAATATCAGAGTGCTCATAAATTTATTAGCTGAAAAATGGATTCTCTTTTGTCTCCTCCTAATGCTATCTTCCCACCTTGTATACCCGACTTTTTGTCCTCTAGAAGTGCAAGAAGTAATTATTGGTTATTAATTTTCTTGGGTTGTGGTTTGGGTTGCTTCACATTCTTCATGGGTTAAGCCTCACATAAGAATAGTTATTATATCCTTTTATATAAAAAAAATGTTGGGATATATGTTCAAGATAATGTAAGATTAAAATTCAAACTTTGACCCGAAGGAATCACTATTTACAAGTATTAGGAATCTTATAATAAATTTAGGCCCCGTGGTAGTTGTAAATTTTTTATTTTTTATTTTTAAATACAATTTTTAAAACAAAACACATTCTGCAAAAATGAAAGTAAAATAATTTTTAACTCAATTTCAAAACAATTTTATATTCATTATCAAAACCAAGAAAAAAATTGTAAATTTGGATTTTAGTTTTAAAAGATATATTTTAACCACCATCATCATACTACCACCGACACCCCTATCACTGTTGTAGTTGTTGCTTTCACCACAATCATTACACCACAAACATCACCATCAATGTCAGCATTTCATTATTATTGTTGTCTCCACCACCAAACCTTTGTCGTCACCATCACTACCACCATTATCACTTATACCATTCCATTACCACAACTATTATTATTGTCACCACCATCACACATTTGTCGTCACCACCACTATCACCTACATCATTCCATTAACACAACCATTGTCACCGTCACCACCATCACACCTTGTCTTTGCCACCTCTACCACCAACACATTGTCGTTACCACTATCATCATTTTGTTGCCTCCATCTCTGTTGTTGTCGCTACTGCTACTATTGCATAATACTACCATTGTCATCGCCGCCACCACCACTATTATCGTTATTATCATCGTCAGCGTTGCTGCCACTGTTATTGCCATCACCATTTTGTCGCCTTCATCGTCATGGTCGTTGTCATTGTCACTATTCCACCCCACCACTACCATAATTTAAAAAATCTAACTGATGATTGACCTAGCCAAGGCATTGGGTCACTAGGTCAATGGCCGAACTAGTGGATCACTAATTGACCCACATGACCTAGTCTTTATTTAAAAAATTAAAATTTTATACTCAACCTTAATTGATCTGCATGATCTAGCGCATTTCTTCCCTTGGGTGTGACTCGGCTCGGGCCAGTGGATCGGTTTAACTGGAAACACAACCGGATTACACCAAGTTCAACGCAAGGTCGATCCAATAGGAAACTTGACCCAACCAGACCTCCGAATCGCGGTCAAACCAGTCCAACCGGTCAGGTCAGTTTGGTTTTTAAAACACCGCCATCACCATTTCATTACTATTACCTTCACCATTTCATTACTATTGCCATCATCATCACTATCATTTCACCCCACCACTGGCATCACCACCATTATCACTATCGTCACCACTATTGTCATTGTCACTCTCATACCACTACTTTTGTCACCGTCATTATTTGATAAGACAAAATGGTTGACTTATTTTATTTATCTTTCATTTGTAATATCTTTTTAAATATTAAAAAAAAAATTGATTTGATTTTTTAAAAATAATTAAAACTAGAAACAAGAAATCATTTCAAGGGGAACTTTACGCTAAAACAGGAATTACCATGATGCATGACCGATCCGAACGGTTTATCTTCATGGGCTAAGCCCGTAGAAGTTACCATGTCTTTTTATAGAAAAATTGTTGAAATATATCTTCGTGATGATTTAGGATTCCAATTCGAATCTTGATACAGAGGAATCACTATTCACAAGTATTAAGAATTTTATAATAAATTTAGATATCAATATCAATGCTCAAACAGGAAACATAGCTTCCCCAATTGGTGTGGGCAGACATTCATGTGAAACCAATTTTTTAAAACGGCTGCTAAGCGGGGCAACCAATAACCAAGCCATATATATATTAATTATTATTACTAAAAATCCTCACTGAAACTAGTAATTTTCTTTTACCTTATGTGGGTGAACCTTCTCCCAATTTAAACTTTTACATGCTGAAAAATAAGGCAGTTATTTTATCTATAGAATCAATAGTTTATGTTCTAACAATATAAAAGATTTGTATATTATTATTTAATCATAAGTTATAATATATAATAAAAAAATTTACTTTTATTTTATGAAAAAAAGGATTTCTAATTATTTGATAGTGAAATTTTTTATATTAATTATGTATAAAAACTAAACCATATATGTTACATTTTTTTCTTTTTCAACAGATTTATTTCACATGAAACTAGCAACTAAAAAAAATTCTAAAACATATTTTTCATAAATTTTAAAAGATATTAATTAGTAAGGTAAGGTAAATGACACTATGTTGTTAAAGGTAGTTGACTAGATTTCTTTAAAAAAAATTATCTACAAAATTAATAAATATTCTATATGGATATTATAAGATACTGTGTAGTATGAATATTTTTATACACACATTTAGTAAAAATTTATTATATCACCACGTCATATTGATAAATAGTATAATGTGGTACAATGATTAAATTTTCGTGTAAGTTTTAAACTGATAATGTATAAAATTGAAATCAATATTATTTTTCTTGATAAAATATTTTTATGTATGTGAAATTCCGTTTAATCTAATCACAACTATAAACTTAGTGTATGACATTGTGGAGTTTAGTGGACAAAATTTGAGAAATAATCTGAAATTGCTAGTCTTATAGTAGTATTAGATATATGGCAAGAACTGTATGTTGTATATTTTTTTGTAACCACCAAACTCGTAATCAACTATCATAGAGTTATTTTAACTTAGTAAGTAGTAATATAATATTGGTCTACCAAAAAGGCAAAAACATACTTAGTGTTTTTTTTAAACCAATATTTTCTTTTCACTTTCTTTAAGAAACAATAATGGATCCCAGGGTCCACTTTTAATGTCCATCTTCACATGTTCAGGAAGTACATATATGACTCAAGTAAATCCAAACTCCAAAGCCAAGGCATGCATACGTGACACACAACTGAAAATTATTTAACAATCACACTTCTTGACCTGCTGACCCTGTCAGACAAACCTTCACATACTACATTGCCATTCGTTGCCCCAACATGTTGTTTTCAACAGCAAAAAATCATTGTCATTTTGTTTTATAATCTATCTCATTTGGCAATATAGGACAACTTGTTCATACAAGAGGACAATTTAGCCACATAAACATTAAATAACACACACTCCTGCATCATCAATAGTTTACAAATAATGCTTCAGAACTTGTCACTCATATGGAATCTATCTTGAAATAGCCAAAATCATATAACATCATACTGTGGACGCACGGTAGAGATGCACATACATTAGAAAACCAAAATAAAATATTATATTGAGAATAAATAATTAAGAGACAAAAGAAACAAATGGGGTTCAATGAAATTATTGAATAGGTAACTCTGTATTGGGTAATTGTAGCCAAAACTTTGTTCATAGTTTGATTTTGATTGGTTGTTATTATTCAGTGAAAAGAAAAGAATAGAGTCCTACAAATACTTAAAACAATTGCGTGACATTTTAAAAAGAGTAAATAATACACGTATTAATAGTGCAATAGTTTTTATACTTATATTAATCACAATCACAATCGTATATATGATAAAAATTAATGATTTTTATAATAATTATATCAATTATACATTCTGATTGGTTGATAGAATACATTTTTTTACACTAGTTGTACATAAAAATTTAACTTAAAAAAAAAAAAAAAAAAACTCACATACATATTTTAGTTTTAAGTATTCATGATAAGATTTAAAAGCCGATATTCCTCTCACTCGTACATATGTAAACATATATAATATATAATCATTCATTTCCATTTTTCCCAAAAGACAATTTCCTCTGTCTTTGCTCAATGCAGAAGTAGCAGCTATGCCGAAGCACAGTGACTTGCAAATCCACATCAATGATGAGGAAGTATTCCTTTTGGACAAGGTATTCTAGGAATTCATTAGTGTTTTCTTTTCTTATTCATCCTCTACTAACATTTGTTAGATTCAAAGGAAAAATGATGCAGAATCAAATGTCTCATCAGGTGAATCAATCTAGTTCATTTATTTTGCAGAAGTTCATATCAAAATACTGTGGAAGAATAAAGAAAATCTTGAGCCATGAAAAGAGAATGTGCATTGAAATCAATGATTTCCCTGGAGGGCCACAAGGGTTTGAGCTGGTTTCAAGATTCTGCTACAACAACGGCAAAATCCCTATCAATGTGTCCAATGTGCTTATCCTCCATTGCTGTGGCCTTTATCTTGGAATGACTGAGGAGGTCTTCACCAACAATCTCTTGCAACAAATAGAAACATTTCTTGAAGGAATCCACTACTGGACATGGAATGAAATACTTGTAAGTCTCAAGAATTGTGAGTTATTTTACGCACATGCTGATAGCTATGGTCTATTAGAGAAGATTATTGGTGCACTCTTGGCAAAAATGGATCAAAATCCTGAGGCGAACCTCTTCACCTCCTCATCTTCATCATCCCCATCATCTCCTGAAAGCAATTCTGCCAAGAGATTTTCTTACTCAACACAAGCTACTCCCAAGACTGTAAAGTCAACTTTGCCTAAAAAAGCATGGTGGTTTGAGGATTTGGCTACTTTACCCCCAAAGATCATTGAGAAGATTCTCCAAAGTATTGGAGCTTACAAGACAGATAACAAAAACTCAACTCTCACAATATTTCTGCTTCATTATCTGAAAATTGTGACTCCAACAAGAGAGGTTAATTGCAACAACAGTGTTGAGTATGCTGGTCTAGCAGAAACAGCTGTTTATGGGGTCATATTTGTTGGCAACAAGAGTTTTTCTTGTAGAGGCCTTTTTTGGGTATTAAGGATTGTGTCAAGATTTGGTATGAGTAGAGATTACAGAATTGAAATTGAGAAATTGATTGGGGGGGTGCTTGAGCAGGCAACTTTGGATGATCTATTAGTCTCTGGGCATCATATGGGACTATATTATGATGTAACATTTGTGATAAGACTGATTAAACAATTTGTTGATATAAATGGCTCTGATGGGGTGTCCGTACAAAAGTTGAAAAAAGTTGGTAGATTAGTTGACAAGTATTTGATTGAGATATCCCCTGATCAGAACCTCAAGGTCACTAAATTTCTTGCAGTTGCTGAATGTTTGCCTGATTGTGCTAGGGATCGCTTTGACGGGGTGTACAGAGCCATTGACATCTATCTTCAGGTGAATGTCACATATCTTTTTTCTTTTCTTTTTTTACTATTAGTAAAAATCAAAGACAAAGTATAGAAGATTTACAATAACTCACACATCATGTCTAACCAACTAAGTAATCCCCTTGGTCGCATTCCCTTTTTCTATTGCACCTGTTATGCATTATTAACTTTCTAAAGAACCATAAGAATTGTGAAATTGTGAAATTTCTAAAACTAACAAAAATAATAGATAAGGGGAAGTGCCCCGACCAGATGGGAAGTGACCTCGGCCAAATGTTGACATTACTATAATTTCTTTTGTTCTTATTATCTGTAACTTTGACAGGTTTTGGCATTATTATAGTATGTGTGTTTTTGTTCGTATCTTGCTATCCACACAACTTTTTAAGTGCAAAATCAATTCTAGATGATGAAATTCCTCAGGATAGCTACAAAAATTATGGGTAGAGTATTGAATTTTCTTTCTTTTTTTTCATTTACAAAAATTGTCTCTAGAATTACACTGTCAGTGATGTTACATTGACACTATATAGAAATTAAACTCTTCTTATTAAAGTGGTCTATGGAAATTTTATTTTTGTATTACCCAAATAATAATAATGATATAAAAATGTAGATTCTATATTCCATGTTGATGATGTTAATAATTATAAAATGTCATCTTAAATTTTTCAAATTTTCTCCCTATTTTTGGTTCTTCCAACTCTTAGATATGTCCTTGATAGAATATTTTTTTTAAGAGGCCAAAAGAAAAATTTATTAATAAAATAGCATGATTGGAACACAAGGTGTGTCCCATCCAAGCTAGTACTATACAGGAAAATCTCTTGACCTTAGCAGAAAAAGAAATTACATCCAAAACATTGCTAAAGTCCTTGATAGAATTTTACATAGCAAGGTTTTGTTACATTTCCATACTGCCAAGTTTTTACTTCCACAATCGTATAAAATTCTCTCATTTTAGAACAAATTATGAATTGCAGTCGCATCCAATGCTGGCATTTGAGGAGAGGTCAAGATTGTGTAGATGTCTTAATTACAATAAACTAAGCTTTGAGGTGTGTAAGGATCTTGCAAAGAACCCCAGAATACCTCCAATGATAGCAATGCAGGCTCTTATTTCTCAACAAACCAAGATTCCATCAAGTGACTTAATCATTGAGGAAAGTGAAATCATAAACCCTTCCCAAATCATTTTGCACTATGACAAGACAGATAGCTTCTTGGAAGAGAAAGAAGATATGCGACAAAACCTTGAGAGAATGGAATGGAGAGTGAAGGAATTGGAGATATTGTGCAAGGAAATGAAGGTTCAGATGTCAAGGTTTCACTAGCCATAATGTCTTAATCTCTTATGCAAGCCAAGATTTTTAAAAAAATGTGCTTTTCTTTAACCATTTATCAATATCCAAAATACATTGATATTTCTTTGATTGTAAAAATATGTAATTCTTTTGTTTTGATTTTCAATGGCATATAATAGAAAAGATTTCTTCAATATTGCATCATGGAACTTCCTTCATACACAATATACATTGTGATACAAGTATTTGGAACCTCATACATAATTTCACATTAGAATATTCAAGCAGTAAAAGTAACATATGTTCTATTGGAATTACCTCATGGCTGTACTTAATTAATGTCATAATTGTAACAAACTTGTAATTTTTCTTTGTTATCGTATTATTGATACGGAGTACTTATTGATTGTGTTGATAACTAATCTTAGTCCTAACTAATCATCTTTAATAAAGTTCTTTTCTTCCAATCATGTTTTTTTCATTTACAATATTTAAAGAAATTGAATCCAGTAATACATATATTGAGTCTAATGACAAACGTGTATTTAAGTGTGAATATTATCTAGTAGACACTTTTTATATACTCTATGTTAGTTTACTAGTGACTAACTTGAGGGTTAAAACTTAAAAGTATTTTAACACACCCAACACCTTTTCCAAGGCTTAAGACCAACACTTATCTCATCATCGTACAAAAATTTAGTTGGCTTGAGCCTTGAGGAACCTTGGTTAGATCAGCATACATAGGTAAAATAAATTATAAAGTGCTAAAAAAATTTATCCTTTAATTTTCTAATCAATTTCATATTTTTATCCTTTAAAGTAAATTCCACTTTTCATAATTCAACATCCAATAGAGAGGGATGTAAAAGCTTCTCATTATTGTAAGAATGTGAAAAGAAATTGCAATTCAATAAGTCAGCCCACATAGATCGTTGAGTTCACCCAAAAAAAACACAGAGATTGGTCGGCACACAAAAAGGGTTAAGCTGGCTATATAATTTCGTAGGAGCGTTACTTTTTGCAACTTTTAGTTTTCAAAAAGTCAATTTATTTTCATAATTTTCGAATTTAAATTTTAAAATTCAATTTTTGATATTCAGGAATTTTTTTCTAAAATCTAATTAAATAATTCAAAAACTAAATTTCCAAAGTTTTCCGTAATGAAACAATGGCCCAGTGGTATCATGAATCATGGGGTGTGCACAAGGCATATTGTTTGTGCACCCAGCATAGAAAGTGAATTTCCCAAAATTCCCAAAAATAATAATAAGTTTTGTGACAATTAATTTGATATAACTTGTATGATTAGCATTAAATATACATTAGAAATTTTACTGTTATATATAACAACATTATTTATTTTATAATATAATTGATCTATTAGCTCAGTTGGTTAGAGCGTTGTACTAATAATGTGAAAGTCACAATATTTTCAAAATTTTAAAAAAGAAACACTTACGGATCAGGTGACATTAGAAAAAGTGACAGTGCTAATAGCAATACCCAAAAAATGTTTAAAAAAGCAATGACAAAAATAATTTTCCGAATTAAATTTGGCCCAATATGTCCTGAACCACATTGGGTTTGTCCTAAATTGTCATTTTTTTATTATTATTCTCGCATGTATCTTGAGGTAATCCTACTCAAGATATGATTTGACATTAAATAAACACATCTCTTAGCAAGATTCAAATCTTGGTTTATCACAATATGAGAAACTAATCCCTTCAAATAGACCCAACGTCTTGATAGAATAGTTCATTAACCAGTTAAATATTTGAGTTACAAAAATATTAATGATGCTCGGGACATAATCCCACCAGCAAAAAACCAACTATACTAGTCCCGTGAGAACTTAACCCATTTTCCTTCACAAGGGTTGGATATGGTGCTTTCTGGTGGAATCAATTTTATTTATTCACTACCACCAATCTGCTTGCTTTTATTCCTAACCACTTTCCTTAATGCTCATCAAAGGGTTAAAATTTTTAGCATCAAAGAGAAAGAAAAAAAAAGGACAATAAATAAGCATGTCAAAATCATATATTTAACATCCAACAAAATGGGTGTCAATTAAATTGTTGACCCTTTAAGGCAGAAGCTGTTAGCTGTCAGGCAGTACAACAAAATGCAAATGACTCATTTTGTTCCACTCATGTACAACCAAGGATGTAAATAATGATTTCCCATACAAATTACAAAACAGCTAATAACCGTGGCTAACTAGCACCATAGATTTACATCAGTTTTCATTACCCATGATACAATTACCAATAATCCAAAACCAAATGAATGGTAAATAAGCTCAAACCATTGCCAATTGATTTCCTATCCTTTTCCTTTTTTTTCTTTTTCTGGCAATGGAAATGTTTAGTTTATTACAGCAGGAGTCCAAATTTACCAACAAACAAAATAAAATTATCGAGAGAAGATCAAACATGGATGAGAAACTCTGGAAAGACCTGAGATAGTGTGATATCAGTTAGTCTGCAGCTCCTCAATTGCATGTGGCACCAAAAATATTGCAGCTAAGATTTCCATACAAAAATGTCAACATCTCCAAACTAGTGTGCACTTTCAATTGGCAATCTTGAATGGGGTCAGTAATTTTCTGCCTTGAATTGGGAATAAATAACTAATCAACTTTTATACATGACTTTCTGTACTTCAGTTCACAAATCTAACTGAAATAAGAGCATTTTAAGAACCAAAATTGAACAAGAAAAAAGGTCTGGTATAGGATGTAGAGCTCAAATGTATAATGGATATTTTATCCATCTTCAATGAAACTAAGAATTACCAGAATCATCAAAAAAGAAGCTCTGGCAATGTAGCTGTGACAGCAATAACACTAAACAGTGATTATTAGGCCACACTAAGACTCAACCATTTTCAATTACTCCATATTGAAAAACTTCAATATTTCCAAACTAAACCAAACTGTAATTTGAATCTTATTGTGGTTTATAAATATTTTACTGCAGCCAGACAGATCAAGTATATCGTTACATTAAGACAAGAAAAGATCAATGCTTTTGCTTTACAAAATACAAATATTGTGATGGGTATATGTAAATATGTAATAATCAATTTTTCCAACCAAAAACCCTTATGAAACGCATATTAGCAAGTAACGTTACTCTCTGATCATGAGTAAAAAAAATCAACCCAATTTGTGATTCTTGGTTAGCAACTTCATCCTTCATGATTTATTTGCTTTCTCTATTTCCATTTTTCTATATGTTCAAACTATTGCTATTTGTATATGGACAATGAGTTTAACAATACACATGGAAGCATGATTCTATACTTTGAATAAAGGAATACATGAAACAAGTTTAGTTACCCAATAGCTTACCTCAGTTTTATTGGGGAATATACTACTTGCAAGGTCCTCATTAACGGAAACAGGAAAAGGGGGCATTTGGCTCATTATGCCCGGCATCTTTCTCATTCTGCACAAACTTAATGAGCAAACTTCAAAAGGCAATACACATCAAATCAAACTCTAAACAAAATGGATTTGAATGATATTAATATTTAACTTATTATAATATTCACATTACATACTCATTAAGAACGGTATTAATATTGTGCCTTGTCAGACAAAAGAGGTCGATGTTATCCTGAAACTGTTTATAAAAGAATGTGATCATTAGCACAGCTTGGAGGCCAAACACTATTTTATATATGAACAATATGATGAGAACATGAATATGCACTGAAAGAACTTACATCATTAAAGGAAAATGAAGAAAGTATGAATTTATTTACCAACAAATTGTTAATCAAATCAGATTATCAATAACTATGAACATTTAATGTTTTTCCCCCAGTACCTTATAACAGACTGAAGCTTATCTATCATATTGCTGTTGTAATGCAAGCTACAACTATTTTGTCCAAGGTTCAGATGGTTTGACCCCTTAAACAAAGTGAATGTTGAATCACTCTTTCAGATTATAGAATGCAGAACAAGGTTATGTTAATGTAAAAGTGAGTTTAAAGACGGTCATTGATGCTATAAGTGTCCACAGTAATCAAAGGCACACTTGGAAATTTACAAAAAAAAAATAAAAAAAAATCAGAGCATTTCCATGCATTAAGAATGCTTTACAAAGACAATTCAATCATTCTGTCTTTAAATTTGGGTTTGGGGTCTAACTCAACCCTACAAAACTGACTTGTAGGGCGAGCCGGTGAGGACTGCCCAAACTTTAAAAGCTCTATTTAAGTCATATTTTTAATCGATGTGGGAGTAAACCATCACCCTTGAGGCTACACTTAAGGCAATCCCCAAAGAGACCGAAACCACAACTAAGATAGGCTAGGGGTGACTGCAATTAAGGCAGTTTTCCAATCTCCTGTATCCATGGACACAGTAACTGATAACCATTTAATATCCTAGGTGAATAGATACCTTTCTTCTATGTCCAACAACTTTCTCTTTTCCTATATAAGACATCAATTAATCATCAGCAGAGAACTGATAGGCAGGTGCAATGTCACATATAGTTAATTTTTAACCATTAAATTATTCGTTAGCAACAGAAGTAGATTTTACAGCATTTTAAAAGGCTTATAAATCATCTTTTGCACCAGTATTTAGGAACGTACAAACAAACACCAATAATAATTAAAGTTGAGATATTCACCTTCGATGTAGATAAATTGGCAGAAATTTGACTAAATGCTTGAGCATTTTGCTCCAAGAGTTGCCTCATAGGACCAGAAATTCCTGACAATAAAAAATGGAGGGGGAAAAAAGAAGGTAATTGCCACAAAGAAAGACAATAAAATCTAGGAAGAGAGTGATATTGAGTATATAAAGTGACTAGAGTTGGGGAACTAAGAAGAAAAATAGAATAGATAAGCTGAGTAATTCATCTAACTGTAACAGAATTTTAAGTATAATGAATTACACCCAAGCCTACCAAAAAGACATAGTTATAGTTAGATTTACAATTTTTATATTTAATATAAAAGTATTTGTATTTCACAGACTTTAGTGTCTCATATTTCTAACAGCCCCAATATGCATTCAAAATTTCCGTATATGTTTTAATTTCAACAGAAAAATATTACTGAAAAGAGCTCAAAAATATGTAGTTTCTAGAAAAACAAATAAATTAGTAGAAAGAAAGAAAACAAGAAAAAAAAAATGAACCCCCCCCCCCCCCCCCCAAAAAAAGTGAGTTGACATAGACAAACAAGCATAGAAAACCACTAGGTATGCAGAAAGATGAAAAAGGAGAAACATTTTGTCAAAAAAATTGGCTTTATTTTCTATCCACAAATACCAAATGCTGAAAAGTGACAAGCGGAGCACAATACCAGTGAATAGGAAAAAAAATTGGACCAAATATTTAGTTATTTTCATTTTAGAAACACGTCATGATTTTTTCAATAATTCCAATATATAATTATGGACTATAGTAGAATTAATAACAATTAGCGAAAAAGATTATATTGTAAGAAAAATAAAAGAAAAACATGCATGCATACAAGATAATATCTGGTAGTAAAGCCAGAGTTCATCAGGAGGGTTTATAGGGCAAGCACCTGTCAATCAAGGCATATAATTCTAAAATGCAAAACCCACAAGATAACTTCTTTCTTCTTCATCAAACATTTTGTTGGAGAAAAACCTGCATTCTTCATAGTCAGAAATCTGCATAAGTGCATAGTTTCCTCCTCCTTAGTTGAAAAACATTAGGTTATTCTTACTCTCTCTTTACCACCTCAGAAAAGCTATATATGTCCAATCTGATCACACATACTCTAGGGGGAAATTACCATTCAAGTAGGTTCTCCTCCAACTATTGAGTCAATATACAATTTGGTCCATGAAAGTGGCATGTTTAACTTTGATCCCTAAAAGTGCATGTCTATATAAACTGATCCCTAAAAGTGTCAACTTTCTACCAAGTTTACCCTCCAAAGTTGTCAACTTGTAAACAATCTCAGCCTCAAAACTCAAAAGATTTTGTATAGATAAAAACTCTCAAAGACCAAACTCCAAAGAGACACAAGTTGCCACTTTCAAGGACCAAATTGTATATTAACTACCAACTATGTTATCAGCACTTCTTCTATAATAGAATGAAGAGTATATGATGAGTTAAATAGTAGAGGAAGGCAATGTACCAATCCTCCTAAAAAATTGAACACAAAAGGGGAATAACACACTAGTAGAAAATGTGCAGATAAATTTGTACATTGAATGTGCAATTTCGTGCATCCTAATATTTCAGTATCTTATGCCATCTTTTTCATGTTTTCAGTAATTCAGCAAGCTTGAAATAATAAAGAAAAAAAAAGTCACAAAATGCACCAAACATATTCCTCTGCAAAGATTTGTTAACTGCTTATAAAATATAAATAGATTCTCATACTGCCAGACAAACAATTTAAATTAAAGTTTTGAAACTTGTTAAACATGTAAAAACAATTTCTAAGCTTCGAGCTAATAGCTTAAACTTTTGGGGAAGTATTCCTTGACATTGTAACAGAGTTTCTATGACCAAGTACTTAAGAATTTGTTTCCTTCAACCCCCATTCTTCAAAATTAAATTAAGTTTTATCAAACAATAGAGTGACTCATGCATTGTTGATGCTTCAAGCACAAAGGGATTTCACAAGAAAATGCATGTTAAACCTATAAAATCAGTTTTGGGCTTCCTCCTAATAGTTTATGCTTTTAGTTCGTCCTTGACCAAATTGAATGGGAACTTCAAAATCGAAGAGACTGGTGTTGCATTCACGATGATGAGAACTTATGATATACTTACCATCTTGCCAGGGTATCCCTTGACTTTTGTTCATATGGTTTGATATAAGAGAATATGTGGTCATGCTTGGGGTTGGAGTTGACTGACAATATTGCTTTGAAGATGACTTCACTAGCTTATCCTGAAGAAGCATGATTTTAGAATAATGGTTCATCAATCAACACTAAATCCTAAAGACATTAATTGATTCAATGTTATATAAACAATAGTCCAGTCTACGGTTTGCAACATAATAACTTGTAAGTTATCACCAACATCCAAGGAAGCATTTGCTATAATAGCATAACTATTGGCCTTTTTTTTTTTAACTCTATGGCATCCCTATTGATATTTGCTTAGGATTCTATAGAGTTTTCTCCAATGGAGGTGCATGCATAGTTTCCTATGCTGTTTCTTTGAGTAAATATACCTTGTAACATTTTTTTCCTCTTCCAATCAACTCTTCTTTTATCAAAATGGATGAACAGAGAGAGAGAGAGAGAGACTATACTTTTATAAGATTGACTAGATTATTCTTCAAGAAACACTAAAATATAAGAAACATAATATACATACATCAGCTTCCTAAATTTCACATACCTTCCTATTGTTAACCATCTTTACCATGGGTTCTTCTGGCTTCCTTCGCTTCCTCTGCAAAAAGATTTAAACAGTATTTTAAGATCCTATATATAGATTTTAATATACTACTTACATAAGCATCCATGTACAGTCATTTCCAAAAAAAAAAAAGTATCCATATACAGTATTCCACATAAAGTATTGTTAAAAGAAACAGAGCTTACAGTCATAAACGTACACCTCAAAGCAACATCACGAACAGTTTTATCATGCAATGTAGAAGCAATTTTGATATACTTCATGAAACTTGGCTCATCGTCATATCTAGCCACGATAGAGGAAGAAAAATGGAAAGAAAACATGAGTTATGCAATACAAACTATAAAAAGAGAAAGAATACATCAGCACAAGCATATAAATATACTGTGTGCCAATAGCACAAACATTCTAATCTAAGCACTTCTAAATGAAGAGAAAAGAATAAGACTAACCAAATGTAAACAAGAGAAAAGAAAATGAAAAAATAGCAGAATTTGAAGCAGGAATTGAGAAAATAATTTTGGGACATCACATCAGAAATTATATAAGGAAAGCATGCAGTTTCAGAAAACAAAATAGGTGGCCTAGCAGACAACCCACCCGTCTTATTTCTTAATAGGACTCTTAAAATTTTGCTGATCTAAGATCTGAAATGTGAACAGCGACCCCACAATTCCCCTTGTTCACATGACAGATAAGCTATGACTTACAGAATTGTCAGCAGTTGACTTATTGTATTTGAAGCATTCTCTAAATTATGGTTCAAAATAGAGCACACATTGCAGGCATATAAAGTTGGTTTTTGAAAATAGAAAAGAAAATACTGTCACAGAAAATAACTAGATAAGTATAAGTATTATTAACAAAATAGAACATAGCTTCAGAGGTATGAAGATACAGCAAGAAAAGCAATGTGTTCATGCCCCTAAACCTGTTAGGATATGATGAGTAAAGTACCAAATTAGTCCCTCACTTTTGAAGGTGCTGTCAATTTGGTCCCTGAGATTTAAAAAATATCAAAATGATCCTTCCCGTTTGCCACGTTTAGTCCCTGCCGTTAGTAGTCTCCTATGTGGCACGTTAAGTGCCACCACCTGACGCACACGTGGCAAGCGTAATTGGAAAATAAGCAATGCAACATTATAGGGACTAATATGACATAATTTTAAATGTTATATTGAAAAATGAAGAGTCAATTTTTGTATATAGTGTCAAATTGATCCCTAATAGTTTTCCGTCTAATTGAAAACATGATGAATTCCCTCTCACCATTTTCTCCCTCCTTTGGTTGAAGGATAGCGTTCCTGTGCTAGGTCCATGTTGATCATCGCTCTCCCAGTAGTGGTGGATGCCGTTCTTCGTCATCCTTCATTGACGCAATCAATGCTTTTGTGTGTTCCACGTCGATCATCGTCACCCTCCAGTGTTGATTGATGCAATCGGTGCTTTCAAGTAGAGGTAAGGGTTTTGTTTTTCACTGCATTTGGTCTTCTCGTGTTGAACCAGCGTAGTTGAACCGGCATTATATCATTCAAATGCGTTGTTGTTTACGTTTAAATCGTTGGAGTAGTTTTTGAGAATGAAGGGTTTGGGATTTTGGTTTAAGAGGTTATTGAGAATAGGGTAATGGTGTAGTGTGAGATGTGAAGCTTTTGAGAGAAGGAAGTGTTCTCTATTTGAGAATACAAAAAACACCATTAACATTACTTACTTGTGGTAATGGACAAGCATAAAACAGTCTCCCATTATTTCTTTTCGTCCTTGTTGTTCGAATGGTAGCTCTTTTACGACAATAACAAAGACGATTTGACGTGGCATTCCCCTTTGTGCTTGAATTAGCAGACATAGTAGACCATAAAATAATAGAAGAAGAACTACAAAGATGGAGAAAGATGAATAGGAGAAGAATAAGAATTGGATGAGAGTATGAGTAGGAGGAAAAATGGAATGAAAGCGTGAATGTTAAAGTAGCCGTTAGGGTTTTAACATTTTAGGAGAAAAAATTATCACCTAAATTATGTCATTTTAATCTCTTTAATGTCAATTTAGTCCCTCCTTACGTGACAAGTAGAAGAAACTAATGTGGAAGTTTCACGTGTGCGTCCAGGTGGCACTTAACGTGGCACATCACACATTTACTAATGGTGTTAAGAGACTACTAACGACAAGAACTAACGTGGCAAACGGAATGTAAAGTCGAGGATCATTTTGATATTTTTTAAATCTCAGGGACCAAATTGACAGCGTCTCCAAAAGTGAGAGACTAATTTGATACTTTACTCAGGATATGATTGTGCTTCTTTTTTTTTTTGCTGAATTGGATATGATTGTGCTTGTGCCTTCTATTTGGTGTTCTACAATAGTCTAAGGTGAGGGGCTCCTTCTGATATGCATAGAAATGAGGTATCATAGCTGTATTCCTTGAGTTTTTCCACATTCCTAGTTGTATCTAATGTTTTCTTTCCATTACAATTTCTTGTCCTCCCTCTAGCTGTGTTTCTCCTTTCTCTCTAATAATTTTTCTTTTTCCACAAAACGAGAAGTTCACTGAACATTAATGCCATCTTTCTTAAACAAATTTGTAAAGTAGTAAAAAAGATAAACAAAGAGTCACATACACTTTCACTATAAAATACTTTTACACAGACATCTCATAAGAATTTACCTCATTGTTACATCGTATTAATGGATAAGAATTTACCTTATCATGATATTATCACATCTTATTAACAAATAATGACTAGGTAAAATTATCAAATCTTATCAGATGTCAATGTAAAAATGTTTTACATTGACGGTGCGCATAAATTAAATTCTAATAATAATAACAACTAAGGGCAACTACTAAAATGAGTTCTCTAGAAACACTTATAGGAGAAGAAAATGAAATAAGTTTCTCCATAAGTTAAAATGAACTCTCCATTAGCTAACCATTAACTTTGTAAATATTCTCTCATCTTTTAGAGAAACTATATGAGAGAGCTTCTACAAATTAATTAAAGGAGAGCTCATTTTATCTTATTCTTATTTTCTTCTCTTAGAAGTACTTCTAAAGAAGTTTGCCCAAACAGTCCTAAGTACTAACAGTAAACTACTTACTTGGCAAGGCCCTCCTCCAATTTGCACTGTTCATCAACAGACCACTCAGCAGCCAACCTTTCTTCATGCCTCAGTCCAGGGACTGAATCAAGAAGCAGAGAAGAACCAAATGCATTGCTAGGTAGACTTGTGACAGGTTCATAGACATTGTTAATGATGCTTGAATTCCCAGAATACATCATCATCCCAGAGGTGTTACTATTCAACCCAAAATAATTCCCCATTGGAACCATCTCAGGTAGGCTACTAACAGCACCAGACTGAAAAGATACCCAATGCCAGTTCAAAGCAGAACTCATATCATCACAGTGAAAACCAGTGTTTGACCCTGCAGCCATCACTACTTTTCCCTAATGGTTTGTTTCTAGAAGCATTTTTCCAACAAACAAAGCATGCACCAATTCACTGACCATTATTATCCAATACCAAAATCATTCAAATTTCTTGGAGGAAAAGAAAATCCAGAGAGAATCAGATCCCCAAATGCACAGCCAAAAAAAATGAAATCTTGCCCAGTTCAACTACAAGCATCACTGATAAAAATTCAAACTTTGGCTAAGAAATGGCGAGGGCAAGGTGCAAGACAAGTCCTGAAGCCTCAACAAACGAAACCCAAATCAGTGTCTACGTGGAGAGAGAAAAGGAGATAGAAGGAAACTTAATTGGTACAAAAGTTAGCAACTTTTGGTGCACACTTGGTGGTGCTGGTACCTTTTCTCAGAGGAAATGTGTGCAGACACTGTTGAAGTTGTTGTGGCTGCAGTGGTGGCAGTGCCACTACAAAACCAGGTTGGCATTTGCTATGTTACAACAGATTCTGACTTGCTCTCTCTAGGAAGCAGAGAGAGAGATGAGTTTGAGCTCCAACCAACAAGGAAGCAGAGAAAGGCATGAAACAGAAGGGGGTGTTTCATCCATGAAAAATGGTTGAAACTGAATGGATGTTGTGGCTATTGGAATTTGGCAACAGTGCGTGAGTGCGAATCCCAATAACCATTTTCATTTTTTTTCATTTATGCGCCAATCATTGATGTCATGCCACCCTAACATTCTTCTTTTTAAAAAAAATTATTGTACATTAGTTTAGCTATTTAATAGTATAATAACACAACAAGTATTTTAACAGAATGAATGTTTATTTTTATATAATTAAAATATACAATAAATAAATATTTTTAATATATAAATTAATTTATAGTTAAAATTTATAATAAATAAATATTTCTAACATATGAATCTTTTATATCTCTATCATATATAAATTAGAATAACCATGTTAAATGAATTATTTTTCAATGAGATATTTTATAATTTTTTGAGTCACCACGTTGTACCTGAAAAATATTTATCAGCTTTTGTCAGGAACATGACTAACTACTTTCCGTAGGATTTCATTTCTAAATCATATTTTTGTTTTAAATTTTTTTCAACCATGATATTTTTAGAAAAGTTTCCTAACATCTTATTCATTTAATCTATCGTTTTATCTTTATTTATAAATTAATTTTAAATATTTTAAAAAATAAATTATCAATATTTAAAAATAACCTTCAATTTTTACTAAAAAAGTAACCTTGTATCATAATATAAAGTATTTATTATAAATATAATATAATTTACATGTTCAAAAATATTTGTTTTTAATGTAATTTATATATTCAAAATTATTTATTTATTATAAAATTTATATGGTGCGTTGCACGTGTTTTTTTTGTTTATATTGTGTATTGCACATGTTAAAATACTAATATATACTATTATTAATGGTAGTAGTTGAAATAAATTTATTAAAATATCCTTACTCTTCAAAAATATTACTTGTAACTATTGAATGATTAATGGTAATAGTTGAAAAGATTAATAGGCACGATACTAAAAAAATCTATTAGATGAAATTTATTTAAGGCAAATTTTGAAATATTTTTGTTAATATCTCATAGAAAATTCATCAACATATGTCAATTTAAATTAAAAAAGTTTACCTCGATACATTAAATATTATGAATTATTATAAATTTTCTAATTTATCTTCTTTGATTTTTGTGGATTAAAAAAAAGTCTATCTGACTTTTTTTATTTTTAACAATAAAACATCTTTCATTTACGAATGGAGGGAGGAATAATTCTAATTTCAAACAAAACATCTAAATAAAATCCCTAAGTTGAGATGACAATTCTGCCCAAACTATGAGTATCAGTAACAAATACTCAAAATTTAATGGTTTATTAATTTCGTCGTTAACTGAAATCGATTGTTTGTTTGTTTGGATAGGTTTAGGGTTTATTAAACCACATATATGCAAAGAAACACAAGCCTACCGAATCGTGCGACTAAGTTCTTAAGCCCATAAAGATGAGGACAATATTTGTTCCTTGTTGCAAAGATCAAAGATTTTTGTCAGTTGGGGCATAATAGCATAGTATTATGCCTTGAGTTAATTCAATCGGATTACAATTAAAGTGATATTACTGCAATAGCATAGTATTATGCCTTGAGTTAATTCAATCGGATTACAATTAAAGTGATATTACTGCAATAGCATAGTATTATGCCTTGAGTTAATTCAATATTAGCTTCCGGAACACATTTTATTGCTAAAAAACATTAATCCAGAATATAAATCTGGAATGCATATAAATGCATATATTTCCAAAGAACTAAAACTGAGAAGAGAATGAAGGTGAACCGATGTTTTATAGGTTATGTTGTACAAGTTAGTTTTTATCTAAAAAATTGGTTTGATTGTTTATTAAATAAGTTTTTTTAAGTATTTTTTTAGTAATTTGTAGTGTTTTTTAAAAGCTATTTAAAGTTGTATTTTTTAAAACGCTAACTTCTAATTATGTTTAACAAAATATTTCAAGTTACCTTTTACCTATTTTTACTACCTGAAAAGTTTGTTTAACTTTTTGATAAACAAGTTTTTTTACCAACTTTTAATGTTTTTTGAAATGTTAACTTCTAACTTTTTATATTTTCTTCTATTTTACCCTCAATACATTTATCTATTTTCCCCAATTAGTCTTTTAAAATAAATCATGTTTTATTATTTTTTTTTTGTCATTTTATACTTTTTAACTACTTTAGCATATAGTTTTACCTGACACTTATAATTTAATAAGATAATTTTTCAAATTTCAGCTAACTTTTTAGACTATGTTCAACAAAACTAACTAAAATTTAGAAAGCTAATTGGTAGCTGAAAGTTGAAAAACTAACTTATTGAATTAAGCATTCAGTAAAAACAAGATATTGAAATAGCTATAAAGTGCAAAATGACAAAAAAAAAACATGATATATTTTAAGAGGGTAATCAGGAAAGAGGATAAGGATATTGAGGGTAAGAATGGAAAATACTTCAATAGTTAGTTTTATCAAATACTTATAATTTAATAAATTAATTTTTCAACTACCAACTTCCAGCTAATTTTTTAGCTAATTACATAGCCAGAAGCTAACGTTTTAAAAACACTACTTCAAATAGCATTTCAAAAAATACTAGAAGCTACTAAAAAATTTATTTATCGAACAGTCAAACAAGTTTTTTAGCTTGTAAAAAAAGATAGAAGCTAATTGAATTGTCCTGCCAAATATAATAGCATTTTTAAAAATACTAACTTCTAATTTCTAACTTTTTATATTTTTTCATTTTTATCTTCAATATATTTATCCAATTTCCTTATTACCCTTTTCAAAATAAATAAATTTTATTATTTTTCATCATTTTACACTTTTCAATTACTTAAACAATTAGTTTTACTAAACACTTATAATTTAATAAATTAGTTTTTTAGTTAATTTTGTTGAACACAGCCTTCAGCTTCCAGCCAGTTTTACTGAACATAATCGTAGTGTAATGTTAGTAAGGTTATTTGTGTAAAATTCATTAAAAGAAAAATGGGAAGGGGTGTAGAAAGTAATATAAGCGTGCTAAAAGCAACTGCCTAAACATTATGAGTTCTAAATTTTGTAGCGTGGGCTAAGTTCAGTCTCCCTCCTAAGCTTGAAATCTAGCCCACCAACACAGGCCTGCAGCTAAAGACTGTGCCATTAGTGAAACCCGACTCAATGAAGCACTTTTTTTTTTTTTATAAATTAAGGATAATTTTAAATGGTAGAGCTTAATTAAAAGATGACACTGTGATTTTTATATTTTACATGCTGTTAATGGTGTTGACTGTTGAATGAGTATTTGATATCAACATTACTTTATAATAATAAAAATATTTTTAAATGATTTTTTATCAATCCACATGAGTATGTAAGTGATATGATAGTCACAATTCGCACACATTCACATGCACAATAAAGTAGAATATGAACATGTGATGGAGTAGATTAATGAGGTGTGATTATACGTCGGAATAAAATAAAATACAACTTTTATATTATCACTTCGCTATTTTAAAATCAAATAAAAGAAATTTTTATTCTATTATTTGAAGCTTAAATAAAACAATACCCGAGTTAATAAATAATAAATTAATGCCATTTTATGATTTAAATTTAAAAAAATATTTTTATGAAATAAAAGATAATTTGTTAATATAAGGAGCTAGTCTCCCGTAATACGATCAATTAAAATTTATTTTTTTTAGATTAAAAAAGATGCTCACGTTAATCAGTATTCCTCTCGAACAATTTAAAATTAATATTATTAATTGTATAAGATTCAAAATTCACATATTTCTGAATAAAGATACATGTGATAAATATATTTATCAAATTAACTATATTTCATTCCAAAACATTTAAAATGAGCCAAATAATAATAATAATAATAATAATAATAATAATAATAATAATAATGATGATGATGATGATTATTATTATTTTATTTACAATTCCATTCAATTTTATCAATTCAAACATGTACTAAATTGATATAACATAAAAAATTTAGTTGAGTTGATTAAGTAAGATATATGAATTGTTATAAATCCTTTAATATTATCTTCCATTCTTATCAATAAAAAAATTACACAAAAATGAAATAAAGCTGTCTTAGTAAAAAAACATTACTTTTATAATGATACTATTTTTTACTTTAGTAACAAAGCTCAATGATACTAGTACCAGATACAATGGCATTAACTTGGTAATATATACTTACCGTAGAAGGTTGCTTCATGCTTATCACTAAGTTGAAGAGTAGGTTTATAACCTTAAGAACAAGGAATGAGTCTTATAAAAATCTAGTGGACATATCCCCAAAAAATGGTGGATATCGCCCACGAGCAGGCTCAGTCTCTGTATATCCTTTGATTATATGAGTATAATACTCGAAATAAATAAACACATCATGTTAGATATAAATGTGCTATATATGACCATTTGAATTTGATAAAAAAAAGGTTTAGATTTTACATTTTTTTTTTTATTGCGAACTGCGAGGGAATCATTAAACGGTGTTGGCAACAACTACAAGTTGGTTGGAAATGGATGAAGTGTTTGATAAAATTTAGATTAAGGTTTTATTTTGATCAGATACGTAACTTATTACTTTATTTCTTCAAATTTTTGTAATTTGTGTTAACCCTTCTTTCATTATATTTTAATAATGCTAATGTTTAACCACTTACTGCCTTGTCCTTGGGGCTGAGTCGATCCCTGATTTAGGTTTGACACGTCATATTTGAGATGTATAACAAACTAGTTGTGTACAATATCAAATGCCCTTAGTCTAACTTGTTTGAACTGAGTCTATGATCCATTACATTAGATTGCATGTGGATGTGTTAGACTTTTTTTTTTCCTTTATCCTAACTTTAGAGTAGAGTTTGTGCAGAAAAAAGCCAATGCAATTGTTCATTTTCTTGCAAGAATTGCTACTAATTCTGCTAGTCCCAAGTTTTATCATCAAATTCCTCCTTTATTTAGCAGTTAATAATCAATTAAATGGCTTGATATTGCTTCCGTCAAAAAATAATAATACTACTGTATTGTTTCGAACTTGGGTCCCAATAATAGTTTGTTTGTCACATTTTTTATAGACTTTTTTTTTTTAAAAAAAAAAAACATGATATGTCTAATTCAACCAATCTAAATTTAAATGATATAATTTGACCAGCATGCATCTATAAAAAGGCTATTACAAAAAAGAGTGTAAATTATATCTGTTGATAATATAAAAGATTTTTATATTTGATATTATATGTCCTGGAGATTAAAAATCAACGAAAAAATTGAATTAAATGCTACCTAAAATCTAAACTATTGGGAGAACGTAAGTCAAATAGTGGCAGTAAAAAAAGAGTCAAATAGTGAAATAAATTATCTCAATTTTGTTTTTAGATTTATGTTAGTATTATTTCTCTCCATGTCAAATTCTTTTTTATAACTACGGGAAGATTCTTCTAGTGCATTTATCCCTCAATTGATTACCACTAAATGTGTACCTTTGGTTTTGGTTTAAAATTGATTTGGTGGAGTAATTAATAACACTGATCAATTATATCAATTATAGACGAGTCTAAATATTGTGACACAGAGGCAGGCATATGTATTATGAATTATATATTACATATATTTGGTGGAGTAATTAATAACATTGATCAATTATAGACAAGTTTAAATATTGTGATACGGAGGCAGGCATATGTATTATGAATTATATATTATATATACACTTACACACATAGTGACAATGTAAGTGATACCTTCAGATATTTTATTTCTTTTCAAAAATATATTATGAGAATCAAACTTAGTTCTCTTCGTAAACTTAATGTGTATTATCAATTAAAATTAAAATATACTCATCAAATAAAAGAAAGATGAATTCGATTTAAATATTTTAACAATATAAACAATTTTTACACTATTTAATCTTAATTTATTCGATTAAAATACACTTTTATTTCCTTGAAGAAAAAAACTAGTCATGCATAACAGAGGTTTTACATTTACCTTTATATGGTTATATTTGTAAAACATTTCAATTAATTTCTAATTTTTTTATATTTTTATCCTCAATATATTTATTTAAATTTTTAGTTACCTTTTTAAAATAAATTATAATTTTATTATTTTCTCACATTTTACATTTTTTAATTACTTTATCAATTAATTTTACCAAACACTTATAATTTAATAAACTAATTTTTTAAATTTTAATTTTCAAATAACTTTTTAGTTTTAAGTTAACTTTTTGTCTAGTTTTGTGTAACATGGTCTATATTACTTATTAATTTTTAACATTTCTGGTTAATTAATACATTAAAAAATAAAATAATTCCTTTTTTTATAAAAAAAATAATAAAAATAGCAATACCTAAATGAGGATTTTCAAAGTCTCAATCCATGGGGCCAACATAAACCCATTTCTATGATACTGTTGGTTGAGTTGAGACCCCCCAAATCTTTGTGCTGACCTTTGATTGTGGCTTAAGAAAAAAGGAATTAAAATGGAAGAAGTCCTAATTTCACATAAGGTCCCCACTTGGACCCAAATCAAAGTAATTTGGGTATTTTTCCTTTTTGACCCTGTCAACACTGGAACTCAATCAACCAGTCCAATCTCCCTAGATTATCGCCACATTCCATGATAGTAAAATTACAAACACACCCTTGTTGAATGCAATACTTTCATCCATTGTTATTTGGCTTGGGTCTTAGTTTCAAGTTGAATCAAATTTGTGATATAAAATCATACGATCTGGTTTAAATCAAATTTGAGGTATAAAATCATAAAAGATCTTAAAAAACTTGTGGTTTAATTTAGATTATTTTGAGCATGATTTCAAAATTGAATTAATTATTTCATTAATTTGTCTTATACTTTTTAATTTTTTAATGATTAATATTTTATTTTTTTATCAAACAAATGTATTTCATTAGTTAAAATATGATGTAACATAATTAAAAAATAATTTTATCTTTCAAATAATCAAGAATATTTTAACTTGACAACAATAAAAAAGACTAAAACTCTAAAGAAATACACATTACATACATTTTTCTAATAATAAATTCTTTACTTAACAAATGATATTTACTAAATAAAATATAAAAAAATAATAAATATAAAAAAATTGTTTATAATATTAAATATTATCATATGTCATAATTCGGTATAAATTTCAAACAACTTAAAATTATATTTTAAGTTTTCTAAAGTACATTCAATAACATTTCAAGGACTATGTCGCGGTGATTTTCGGATATCAAGCTATTGATTAGCATTGACTCGCAATTTAAGATCACCACCGATCTTTTATTTTTCCGAAGAAAAGGGAGAAAGCTCGAAAAAACCCTATTTTTGAGAGATCAAAGGTCCGGGGGTTGGTTATGCAAAGGGAAGGTACTAGCACCCTAAACGTCTATAGTACTCTATAGGAACCTCTTGCTTATTTTATCTTTATGCTAAATTAATTATTTGTTTTGAAATAAATGCTCAAGTGTGAAAAGATTAAAGAGATAGGTTCGAGGGAAAGGAAAAGAAATGTTTTTGTTATTTTTATTGATTTGGAAAGACAAAGTCTTTTGCCTACATACCCGAATGGGATCAAAATCATGTAGTTCGGGGTAGAAAGTCAAGTGATTGGTTTTGATTGATTTTAAAGTTCGAAAAAAAAGAAGAGTTTAGGCAAGATAAGAGGCCGAAAAGGCATAGAAGAAATAAAAGAAGTGAGTTCGATTGATTTTAAATTGAAAAAAAAGTTAGATTGATTAAAGGTTGATTAAAGATTTGATTAAGAAAGAAAGGATAAAGATTGACCCTTTTTTTGAAATTTCGATTATGGAAAGTTTTTTTGGTTTTTTTGTTTGACTCTCTTTTCTTTTTTTTTTTTTTCTTTTTTTTTTTTTTTTTTTTTTAGTTATACGGAGATAAGTCTAAACGCGCCGGATCCCTTAAAATGACGTTGGATCAAGTGAGGGCCCTTTTCCTCGGATACGGTTCAAATCACATGATCGTCCACGGCGGAAAACATAAAAATAAATGTGAGTGTCGGTGCAGATTCTCATTTTTATTTTTATTTACATTGGACCTAGATACATTCTAATTGACAATGATAAATAAAAATGTCAAATGCATTAAAATAAATATGCTAGAAGAAATAATAAAATGCATGAAATACAAAACAATAAATACATATGGTGCATAAAATAAATAAAGAAAATAAAATGCAAGACATAAAAATAAATATGATGCTGGAAATAAATAAAAGAAAATAAAAATGCAAGACATAAAATAAACATGATGCTAAAAATAAATAAAAAAAATGCAAGACATAAAGATAAATATAATGCTGGAAATAAAATAAAAAAAAGAAAATAAAAATGCAAGACATAAAATAAACATGATGCTAAAAATAAATAAAAAATGCAAGACATAAAGTAAATATGATGCATAAAATAAAAATAAACAAAATAAAAATGCAAGACAAAAAAAAAATATAATACTGGAAAATAAAATGCAAGACGTAAAATAGATATGGTGCTGGAAAATAAATAAAGAAAATAAAAAATGCAAGGGCATAAAGTAAATATGATGCATAAAAAAAAAGTAATAAAAAAAAAAGAAAAAAAAAAAAAAAAAAAAAAGAGAAGAAAAGGGGGTGCAGAAAGTAAAATACTAGAAGGAACAGAAAAAAGGAAATGGGCTCAAAATAAAAAGTGGGCTTAACAGATCAAATCTGAATCGTCAGATTGATCGAAGCGTCCAGATTTGATCATGGGGAGGCACAGTCTTAGCCATTAGATCTTAATCAAACGTCACAAGAGAAGAAGAACAAAGTAAAAACCAAGAGGTGAGACGCATCTGATCAAAACAGGGGATAACATTGGCCGTTAGATCTAGGATCTAACGGTTCAACCCTGATGGTCCATGGGGACACAGAGATCCGCGTGCACCATAGTATTGGTCATGGCAGCAGTATAAATTCGAAAATAAACCCTAAAATAACATAAATCCAATTTCTTCCTCTCTCTAAAGAAACGCTTCAGAAGCTCTCTTCTCTCTCTAACCACACACCGCCGGAAGCTGTTTACCGGCGCAGTGGCTGGCCGGCCATGGGTGGCGGCGCCGCCGCGTCGGAAAAAGAAACTCCTCCTTTTTTAAAAAAACTACATGTTTTGAATTCCTTTTTTTCCCTAGTTCTCAAATCCACCGTTATTTTTTGAAAACCAATACTGATAAAGCCTAGATCTAGCCTTGAATCTTAGAAAGAAAAAAAAAAAAAAGTGAACTACCTTTGTTCTTATGTTATCGTTTAAGCTTCAGAGTGGAAACGGTTACAGTTTGGGTTGTGTGGGTGTGGGTGTCGGCTGATGGTGGTGGTTGGTGTAGGCTTTAGGCCGCGTGAGTGAGTGGGTTACTGTGTTCGCGTGGGTTTCTGTTCTAACGTTTCGATTTCTAGGGAAGGAAATGAATAGTATGAGCAAGATGATTTTGGTTTTTTCTTGTGTTGGTGGTTCACGGAGGGGGGAGGGTGGCGCTGAGTGGTGGCTCTGAGTGGTGGCTCGTGGTGGCTCTGAGTGGTGGCTCTAGGCCGATGGTGGTGGTTCGCGGAGGAGGAAAGGGGCTGTTGAGTGGTGGCTCGTGGTGGCTTGGCTGTTGGTATTCTGACTGTTCGTATTCACCTCTGCCCTCTCTCTCTCCCTCTGACATGCACAGTAATTAATGCAGCATTTAAAGGACATAATTAGGGTAAAAAACGAAGAGCCCCTCTGGGCCTGGACCAAAAAAAGAGACAGAAAAGAAGAAAAAGGAAAAAAAAAAAAAAAAAAACAAAATATAAAACAGCAAAAAAAAATAAAATAATAAAATAAAATAAAAATAAAATAAAAAACGAAAAAAGGATACTAATAAAGATATTAATAAAAAACGGAAATAATAAAAACACTTAATAAAAAAAAAATAATAATAATAATAACTAAAAAAAAAAATAATAATAATAATAAAAAGGTAAATAAATAAATAAATAAAAAAAAGGGGGCGTCTTCAAAACAAAAATGAGGTATTTTAAAATACCCCCCTGCCGAAATTTCATCTGAAATGATGGAAATTTCCGAGAAAAAAGAAATAAAACGGGTCAAAAATGGGGTATGACAGATGCCCCTATTTAAGTCTCTTCGTTACGGAGATTTAAAAGTGAAACTTTTAAAGCGACGGGTCGAAGAGATTTAAATACAGAGTACACCATTTTTGACCAATTTCAACTACAAAATGCTATGAATGCACTGTTATGCACGTAATGTTGCGAATGCTTGCGATGCAAGTATGAATGCAAGACGAGGTAAATGGCTTGACTGGGAATAACAAAACCAAATGGTACCCGATTTTGTTAAAGAAAAGGGGTCCGACTGGGGATCACATGGTTTTACTGGGGGTAAATGTCAGCTGTTCGGGTTATTGCCAAACTAGCCAACTGATAAGGAACAAAGATAAATGTCAACTGTTCGGGTTATTGCCGAACTAGCCAATCTGACAAAAACAAAGATACATATCAACTGTCCGGGTTATTGCCGAACTAATCAACTGATAAGAAACAAAGATAGCTGTCAACTGTTCAGGTTATTGCTGAACTGATCAACTGACAAGAATTGAAGATAAATGTCAACTGTTCAGGTTATTGCTGAACTAACCAACTGATAAGAAACAAAGATAAATGTCAACTGTTCAGGTTATTGCCGAACTAGTCAATTGACAAGAAACAAAGATAGATGTCAACTGTTCAGGTTATTGCCGAACTAGTCAACTGACAAAAAGACAAAGATAAATGTCAACTGTTCAGGTTATTGCTGAACTAGTCAATTGACAAAAAACAAAGATGAATGTCAACTGTTCAGGTTATTGCCGAACTAGCCAACTGATGACATGAAACAGAGGCAAATGATGCACAAGCTGTTCATTAAAGAAATTGCCACTTGGCGGAGAGAGGGTGACACCTTTGGATCAGACCCATTGGGGATGACACTCGGGGAAATAGAAGGTTACAAATTATTCATGATTGATTGAAATGAAAAGATAAATGAAGCAAGACTCATGATGGTTAATGCAGCCATGTACGCATGATATTGTCTTTATTGTATATGCATGAATGTGTATATGTATGAATGCCTGAATGACGACACGACTTGTATGACTGTATGGAGGATTGACTTGTATGATTGTGTGAATGATAGATTTGATGGAACAAGATTGGACCGGTAAGATGGAAAGTGACCCGACGTCGCATCACAAACACTTGGCAATCTTCAATGGGGATGATGCCACCAGGGTGTATCAAAATAGTGACGGGGTAAAGCCCGGCGTATGCAGCAACTGATGGGGAATAAACATTTCTTGGGAGAACGTGCCAATCCCAAAATACATGGTAGAAGAGCTGGTGCTTCTGTGGTCATGCTTATTATTATCATTATTTTTTTTTTTTTTTTTTTTTTTTTTTTTTTGAAAAAGAACAATTGACCACGTGCAACCTGCAAGGTTTATCCATTCTCAGGGTAGCTGTTGACACACCCTTCATCTATTCACGAGTTCAAAGAAAAAGTGTTTTGTTGTTTGTGCTTCTCAAAAAGACATGAAAGAAAATTTATGATTTTGAGAAATGTTTTGTTTCAAATGCTACCATAAAAAAGGAAAGGTTTTATAAGCTGAATAAATGAGAATTCCAAATGAAAGGCAACAGGCTCAAATTTATTTGAAAGAGTGGTGACCTGCCAATGGCATGGCTCCACTGATCTTACAAAGTTTGGAAAATGATAAATATAAATCGAAGGTTCATTGAACACAATAACCGTTGTTCCCTCTGACAACCTTGAATTCCACTGTTTGGATGCTTCAGATTCAGGGTCTCCCTGACATTCCATTGTGCCTCAAATGAACGAAGATCAGCTCGATGCAGTTACTTTGTCTTTTGGTCCTTAACTTTTGCATAGGTCGCCCTTTCGGGTTTTCGACCTATCAGGCTAATTATTTTTTCTGTTTGATGTCTCTAATTTTTGCCTGGGCCGCCCTTTCGGGTTTTCGACCCACCGAGACGCTCATTTTTGCCTAAGCCGCCCTTTCGGGTTTTCGACTTACCGAGCTGTTCTTTTATTTTTAGACAAAGTATTTCTTGACTGCATCCACATTCACGGGACGAGGGAGCTCATCCCCATCCATAGTCGTAAGAGTCAGTGCACCACCAGAGAAAGTTCTCTTGACGACATATGGGCCTTCGTAATTAGGCGTCCACTTGCCCCTAGAGTCGGGTTGGAAAGATAAAACCTTCTTGAGAACAAGATCTCCTTCTTGAAACACACGAGGACGAACCTTCTTGTCGAAAGCCTGCTTCATCCTCTGTTGATAAAGTTGTCCGTGGCACAAGGCTTTCATGCGTTTTTCTTCAATTAGATTCAACTGATCATATCTGCTTTGGCACCATTCAGCTTCTGATAACTGGGCCTCCATTAGAACTCTCATCGATGGAATCTCAACCTCCACAGGGAGTACTGCTTCCATACCATACACCAAAGAGAAGGGGGTTGCCCCTGTTGAAGTACGCACTGAAGTACGATACCCATGCAAAGCATACGGTAGCATCTCATGCCAGTCTTTGTATGTGACCACCATCTTCTGCACTATCTTCTTGATATTCTTGTTTGCAGCTTCAACTGCGCCATTCATCTGAGGTCTGTAAGGAGAGGAATTGTGATGCTCAATCTTGAACTCTTCACACAAATCTTTCATCATCTTGTTATTCAAGTTCGTTCCATTATCTGTAATGATTCTGTTGGGCACACCATAACGGCAGATGATCTGATTCTTGATAAAGCGGACCACAACTTGCTTAGTCACATTTGCATAAGATGCTGCTTCAACCCACTTGGTGAAGTAATCAATAGCCACTAGAATGAAACGATGCCCGTTTGAAGCCTTCGGTTCGATTCTACCAATCATATCGATGCCCCACATAGAGAAGGGCCACGGAGAAGAAAGAACATTAAGTGTAGTTGGTGGTACATGAATTCTGTCAGCATAAATCTGGCATTTGTGGCATTTCCTTGCGTGTTTGCAACAATCTGTCTCCATCGACATCCAGTAGTAACCTGCTCTCAACAACTTCCTTGCCATTGCATGTCCATTGGAGTGAGTACCAAAGGAGCCTTCATGTATCTCATGCATCAAAAATTCTGCTTCTTTCTTATCTACACACCTGAGTAGTACCATGTCAAAGTTTCTTTTGTACAAAACATCCCCATTTAGGAAGAAATTACCAGACAATCTTCTCAAAGTTCTCCTGTCTTTGTTGGATACTTCGGGTGGATATTCCTGGCTTTGAAGGAAACACTTGATATCATGGAACCAGGGCTTATCATCAACAACCTCTTCGACTGCAAACACGTGGGCGGGCCTCTCGAGGCGCTGAATTCTGATTGTTGGCAAATTGTTCCGGTGACTCACTTCGTACATGGAGGATAAAGTTGCTAACGCATCTGCCATCTGGTTCTCATCACGAGGGATGTGGTGAAGCTCCACTTTGTTGAAGAAGGTTAGCAAATGCTTCGCATAATCTTTGTATGGAATCAAGCCGGGGTGGCGAGTTTCCCATTCTCCTTTGATTTGGTTGATTACGAGAGCTGAATCCCCGTAAATGTCAAGGTTCTTGATTTTCAAGTCAATGGCTTTTTCAATGCCCAGGATACATGCTTCATACTCTGCCACATTGTTGGTGCAATCAAACTGTAACCTTGCAGCGAAAGGGAGATGATTGCCTTCAGGAGTGATAATAACTGCCCCAATTCCATTGCCAAAGACATTCACGGCTCCATCAAAAATCAAACCCCATCTAGACTCGGGATCTGGACCTTCTCCAAGCAATGGTTCATCACAATCCTTCATCTTCAAGTGCATAATCTCTTCATCAGGAAAGTCAAACTTGATGGGTTGATAGTCCTCAATTGGTTGGTGAGCCAAATGATCAGCAAGAACACTTCCCTTAATTGCTTTCCGGGTGCGGTATTCGATATCATACTCGGATAACAACATCTGCCAACGAGCAATTCTTCCTGTCAGAGCGGGTTTCTCAAAGATATACTTGATCGGGTCCATTTTGGATATTAGCCAGGTGGTGTGGTTAATCATGTAGTGACGAAGACGCTTGGCAGCCCAAGCTAGTGCACAACAAGTTTTCTCAAGTAGGGAGTACCTGGACTCACAATCGGTAAACTTCTTGCTCAAGTAGTAGATGGCATGTTCTTTCCTTCCGGTCTCATCCTGTTGTCCGAGCACACAGCCCATAGAATCTTCTAACACAGTCAAGTACATAATCAGAGGCCTTCCTTCGACTGGCGGTATAAGAATTGGAGGTTCTAGCAGATAATTCTTGATACTATCAAAAGCCTTTTGACAATCTTTGGTCCAAACAACCCCTTGATCTTTTCGAAGCAACTTGAATATAGGTCCGCAAGTGGCTGTCATGTGCGAGATGAAACGAGAAATGTAATTTAGACGCCCAAGAAAACCTCTCACTTGTTTCTCTGTTTGTGGAATCGGCATTTCTCTAATGGCCTTGACCTTGTCAGGATCTACTTCGATGCCTTTCTGACTGACAATGAAACCCAAGAGTTTTCCAGATCTAACACCAAAGGTACATTTGTTGGGATTCAGTCGAAGTTGGTACTTTCTCAGCCGTTGAAACATCTTCAGCAAGTACTCGACATGTTCTTCTTCAGTGCCTGACTTGACAATCATATCATCCACGTACACTTCTATCTCTTTGTGCATCATGTCATGAAAGAGAGTGGTCATGCCTCTTTGGTAAGTGGCACCTGCATTTATCAACCCAAAGGGCATTACCCTGTAACAAAAGGTGCCCCAAGGCGTGATGAAAGATGTCTTTTCTCTATCTTCAACTGCCATCTTGATCTGATTGTACCCAGAGAAACCGTCCATGAAGGAGAAGACCTTGGACTTTGCAGCGCTGTCAACCAATACATCGATGTGAGGTAGAGGAAAGTCATCTTTCGGACTAGCCTTGTTCAAATCCCGGTAGTCAACGCACATCCTGACCTTGCCGTCCCTCTTTGGAACAGGCACTATGTTGGCTAACCATTGAGGATACTCTGATGTGACAAGAAAACCTGCATCGATCTGCTTCTGTACTTCCTCTTTGATCTTGAGAGCCATGTCAGGGCGAGTTCTTCTCAATTTCTGCTTGACCGGTGGGCATTCGGGCTTCAAAGGCAAACGGTGCTCCACAATACGGGGATCCAAGCCGGGCATATCCTGGTACGACCATGCGAACACATCGGCATATTCTTTGAGTAATTCAATCACCTTTCGTTTGACAGTTGCCTCAAGCGATGCCCCAATCTTGACTTCCTTCTTATCTTCCTCGGTTCCCAAGTTAATCACCTCTACTAACTCCTCATGAGGCTGAATGGTTTTCTTTTCATATTCCAATAACCGAGCAAGTTCCTCCGGGATTTCATCATCCTCCACCTCTTCAGCCTCGTAGACAGGAGATTCGTAGTTGGGAGAGAGTGCAGGGTTATTATGTTCAACGGGCTCATAAATGCCTAGTCTGCATATGATTGATGATTGATTTTAGAAAATGAGTGAACAATGCGGACTTTTTATAATTAATTGAAATCAGAAAACAAAAATAAAATATTTTGGGTTTTTTGTGTTACCATTTTCCAGAAAGAGCAATAAGCATAGATATCGGGATAAACCACATTTTCCATTAATAAGAGTAGTGCTTGAAACAAAACAGCCCTACATAATTGCGCTTTCGTCCTGGGCAAGACGAAAGGATCCTTTTTTGAAAAACAAACAAACAGAAAAACAAAGACACATTACTTTGATGCATGAACCACTGAAGGGATGTCAACCGCGTCCCAGTTGCGAACAAGTTTTCCAGGTGTGACAAATGCAAGCACTATCTCTTCAGGAGCATCTTCCAAGACAGCATTGGCTTCTGGCGAGTTGTTGATGAACCCGGCGCTACAAAAGGTGCTAGTAATGGAGCTTGATCCAACACTGTTCGTTGCGGATCCTGCAGAAGAAGCAAATCCCAGTCCTTCACGGTTTTTACTCTCCAGCAACTGCACAACTTTTCCCCATCCTACACCTGTTCCTTCCTGCACCACTTTTTGTGCGTTCTTCCAAGTAGCAAAAGATACTTCATTTTTCTCTGGCTTTTTACCCTCTAAAGTCAGGCCTTGGAAAGAGGTTCCTTCTGTTTCATCAGCACCAATAAAGGAAAAAGCTGACAAATGACTAACCAACAAGGCTTCCTCTCCACTCACAGTGATCAATTTCCCATTTCTGACAAACTTCAGCTTTTGATGCAAGGTGGACGTCACGGCCCCAGCTCCATGGATCCATGGCCTACCCAAAAGGCAACTGTATGCGGCTTGGATATCCATCACCTGGAATGTAATTTGGAAAACAAACGGCCCAATTGTAATGGGCAAATCAACCTCCCCGATAACATACTTTCTTGATCCATCAAACGCTTTGACAACCACCCCGCTTCTTCTCATGGGAGGCCCCCGGTAGGAAAGTTGATCTAATGTGGATTTGGCCATTACATTCAATGAGGAACCAGTGTCCACAAGTACATTCGACAGAGCATCTGACTTGCAGTTCACCGATATATGTAACGCCAGATTGTGGTTCCTCCCCTCCTCAGGAAGTTCTTCATCACTAAAACTCAAATTATTGCAGGCAGTAATGTTTCCTACTATACTGTCCAATTGATTAACAGTCACGTCCCTCTCCACAAAAGCTTGGTCCAACACCTTCATTAGAGCCTCACGGTGTGCTTCTGAGTTCAATAGCAGAGACAAAATGGATATCTTAGAGGGAGTTTGCAGCAGCTGGTCTACTACTTTATACTCACTCTTCTGGATCAGTTTCAGAATTTCGTCATGATCAGAATTCTTACTAGTCCCATTGGATTGGCCTACTTCCTTCCTTGTACCGGGGCCGTTCACTGTCACCTGTTTAACTGCCGGATCATTCACTTTCTTTGCAAACAATGTGGGGATAACACGTCCATTCCTCAGAACTTTACCGTCGTTAGCAACGTTGTCCACAGAAACCGCAGGAGTTAGAGAGGGCAAAGGCACCTCCTGTCCACCTTCCAACATCGTGGCACTATACTTGTAAGGGACCGCTTTTAGAGAAGCATACGGCATAGGTCCTGGCAAGCTAATCACCAGGGGAGTAGTAGTTGATTCCCCACTGTTATAGCTTATTTCCAACCGCTGAAACTCGGGGGTGATGACGCACACTTCTTTGTCCTTCCTCGTGATGATAAGTTCTCTGCTGTCTATCAGCCCTTGTACGTCCTCTTGTACCTTAGGGCATCCTTTTACATTCACCGGACATATTTCACACGCTGCATGATCATGGTCAAACAGAGCTGCCTCGCACATCTTGATATGTATTGGGACCAGGGGAGTTCGAACGTGCTGGACGTTCAGGATGACACCGTCTTCATCACAATCTTGTATCATGTTAACAGCAGGCCCATGGTTCGGTAGAGGGTTCGCCTGAACATTGGGATTCTGATCTTTAAAGGATAGCAAGTTGGCCCGGACTAGTTTTTGCACTTCATTCTTCAGGACATAGCAGTTTTCAACGTCATGACCTGGGGCCCCTTGGTGGAAAGCGCAGGTTAAATCATGACGAAACCAGGGAGGTAAAACATCTGGTGTACGAGGGGGTGTTCTGACCTGGACAAGGTTTTTGGCGAGCAGGGCGGGGAGTAAGTCAGCATATTTCATCGGGATTGGATCAAAGGTTGTTTTCTGGCGGTTTTGTGAGTGATATGGTTGTTGGGGGGGTTGCGGGCGATTTTGTTGTTTTTGAGGGTATTGTGGCTGATGGTATTGCTGTGGAGGGTATTGTTGTGGAGGGTATTGTTGTGGAGGGTATTGTTGTGGAGGGTATTGTTGTGGAGGGTATGGGTAGGGGTAATGTGGCCTTTGTTGGTGATATGATGGGTTTGGGATAGCGGATGCGACATTCGCAACCTGACGATATGGGGTGAAATTCTGCTGAGGCTTACCATGAGCTACCATCCCCACCTCTTGATCTTTCTTCTTCGCAAAGTGGCCTCCAAACTTCTTGGCATTGCTTGCAGCAGGGACACTTTCCCCAGTCAAACGTCCCTCTCGGACACCTTCCTCTAATCGCACCCCCATGTTGACCATTTCGGTGAAGTCTGTTGGTGCACTTGCAACCATTTTCTCGTAATAAAACTGGCTCAGGGTCTTCAAAAATATTTTGGTCATTTCCCTTTCTTCCAACGGCGGGACAATCTGGGCAGCCACTTCCCTCCAACGTTGGGCATACTCCTTGAACGTTTCCTTCTCTTTTTGTGTCATCGCACGGAGCTGATCACGATCTGGGGCCATGTCCAAATTGTACTTATACTGCCGGATGAACGCTTCACCCAGGTCATTGAAAGTACGAATGCTCGCACTGTCCAAATTCATATACCACTTCAGAGCGGCCCCAGTTAGGCTGTCTTGAAAGAAATGAATAAGCAGCTTATGATTGTCAGTATACATGGACATTTTCCGCGCGTACATCACCAAGTGACTGCGGGGACAAGAGTTCCCTTTATACTTCTCGAAGTCTGGCACCTTGAACTTGTGAGGGATAGTAACATTTGGGACCAAGCATAATTCACAGGCGTCCTTCCCGAACAGATCTCTTCCTCGGAGGGCTTCGACTTCCCTTTGCATACCATCAAATCTTTCTTGGAGTTCTTCCATCTTGTCGAAGGCTACAACATTTTCAGCTTGGAAAATTGGTTCAACCTCTTGTTGAATAGTGTGAATCAGTGGAGCTGAATAAGTCATTGCAGCTTGGGGGAAAGAGGTACTGGGTTGCGGAACTGGTGCTGACTGCTGAGCAAAAGGCGGTGGAACTTCAGATACAGCGGGCTGGGGGCTTCCACAGACTGGAGGTGGCATTCCCCATGTACAACCTGGAGGCAAAAAGAGGGGTGGAGAAGTCACCGTAGATAGCGGGGTTGTGCTCACCAAGGGCTGCTCTACAGTAGCGGCGGCAGCTTGAGAGTTCTGGGCTGACAGGAGTGCACTCATCATGGTCGTCAACCTATCCATTCCCTCTCGTAAAGTGGCAACCTCCTCCCTGAGACTCTGATTTTCTTGTTCAACTATATCCATCCTCTTCCGATTGGCCCTGGTGTTGTAAATGCGGGTGGGTTTGTGGAGAATTCGTCGGGCCACTTTCCTTGGGCGGCGGTTGATTGACTCCCCCCCTTCGTGAAGTAGTGAACACAGTGTGAGACTCGATTTAGAAACCACGAATGCAACATGATGCATGCTTATGCTTATGCAAAAAGAAAGGGAACAAATTATTATCGAAGAACTTGTTAGAGAAATTGTAAACATCATAAACTGAAACACTTCACTTAAGCATTGGAATATTACAAAGAAATTTATTTATTTATTTATTTATTTATTTTTTTTTTTTTTTTTTTTTACAAGTCGAGAGATTTCGGGAGCTAAAATCTAAACATAAGGTCCTAAGAACTTCAGACTCAAACTCCCGGAGTAGATGGATCCTCGGAATCTGAATGTGCACGGGAGAACAAATCCATAAACCTCCTCTTCCTTCTAGCATCTCGGTGGAGCAAAGCGTCTTTCCGACGAAGCAAGTCGTCCTTCTCAATCATCCTCTGGTTCTGGATAAAAAGCTCACGGCTCTGTTGGGCTATCTTCCCCTTCAAAATCTCATTCTCTTGCTCGAGCCCCTGGTATCTCCTCTTCCAAGTTTCTTTTTCTTGCCTTTCTTTGGTTAATTGTTCATGAAACTCTTCCTTAGTATCAAAGGGGATAGGCAAGGATGATGGTGGGATGGTGGACGATAGGTATCTGGGTAAGCGGTAGGGTAGGCCAAAGCTCTTGGTCCTATCAATAACCCACTGGGTATAAGATTCGTGCACATAGTCTGATTTCTTTCCCAACTGACTTCTGTTGAGTCTGCGGATAGCGCTCCAAGCTTGCGCGAATCTTTCCCTTTTGTTCGAGTGATCTCCATGGTTAAGATAGAATTCATTAGTCAAGGCAAGGTTGTTTGGTTTTGTCTTTATCGGGTACCCAAATTGTCGTCGAGCGAGAAGCGGGTTGTAGCTAATTCCGCCACGCATACCCAAAAGAGGTACGTTGGGGTATTCACCACAACTCACAATAATCTCTCCAACATCACTAGCTGCTTGGTACCAAACAATGTCAGATGGGTCAAGAGTCATGATTCGGCGAGGCCAAGAAAGCTTATCATCATTGGTCTTGAAGGCACGGGATTGAGGTAAGTGGAAGGTAAACCACTGATAGAGTAAAGGTGCACAACAAGAAATGGTTCCACGGCCAGCCTGGGTACGGTCATGGATAGAATGGTAGGTATCGGCGAGTAGAGTGGGTACGGGGTTCTTTGTAAGAAAGATTTTAATGGCATTGATATCGATGAAGTTGTCAATATTTGGGAAGAGTAAAAGGCCATATATAAGGAGGGCTAGGATGGAATGGAAGGCAAGTATGCTAGCTGCTTCAGCAAATATAGAGGCTTGTTGGTAGAGGAAGTGGGTGGGAAGACCTTGGAGGCCTCCCTTAGAGGTAAGGTTTGCTTGGATGATAGAGGTTTTAAGATGGAGGGCGGCTGCGATGTCAGAGGGTTTAGGGGTAGGCTCAAAACCATGGAAAGGTATCTTGTCTGGCACAGGTAAACCCACTAGGTAGGAGTACTCTTCAAGTGTGGGGACAAGCTGGTAATCGGGAAATGTGAAGCAATGGTAGAGCGGGTCATAGAACTGAACCAGGGTCTCTAGGCATCCTTCCTCAACATCTACTCTAAGAATTCTGAGCAACTTCCCATGATGAGCTTGAAAATCAACTGGATCACTTACTAAAGATGCTAGCTCCCTTAATCTCAACAGGTCTGTTTTTTTGAAAAGGTACTTCCTAGTGCTTCTCAGTGGGATGTCCATATCTACAAAGATTACAAAAAGCTTGTCTAAGTCCTTCGATAATTTGGATGAAAAAAGAGTTTATGCATGGATGCATGTATGCATGATTATGCCAAAGTATGGAGAAAACATGGTGAAGTTAAGTCCAAAATGTTGGAGTTAAGGGTAAACACGCCATTTGGTAAGGACTATGGTTTCATATGTACCTGTATCACGGGTTCTACCAAGTTCCCAAAGTCATTGACCACTTCCGGATATTGTCGGATTACGGGACTACTCCCGGTCCAACAACGTCCATAGGAAAGCCTCGTTTGAGTGTAGTATCGCGTATCAACCAATTCAAGACTACTCTTGATTAGCCACCGCACTACGTCCTAAAAGGCTAAGATGGGTTAAAGGTAACTAAATGTCCTCAACTTCATAGGTCGCTTGGAAATATCAATGCTGAACACGACTACTCATGCCAACATAGTAATATTCCCAAGATCCCTCCATTGAGCGGGGTTATCACATGTGCCACATCCGAAACTCACTCTCGGAAAGACACTATGATTATACCACCATCCTATCTTATGTTTCCCTCAAGTCCGGGTGTAGGACTTATCTCACCACTCACGTAAAAGATAAACACTTAGGCACGTATTTACAGTTTCAAATAATAATAAAGCATAAAGATGAAGAAAAACAAGATAGGTTTAACCCACTTAGGAGTGTGATCCCCAGTGGAGTCGCCATTTTTCTGTCGCGGTGATTTTCGGATATCAAGCTATTGATTAGCATTGACTCGCAATTTAAGATCACCACCGATCTTTTATTTTTCCGAAGAAAAGGGAGAAAGCTCGAAAAAACCCTATTTTTGAGAGATCAAAGGTCCGGGGGTTGGTTATGCAAAGGGAAGGTACTAGCACCCTAAACGTCTATAGTACTCTATAGGAACCTCTTGCTTATTTTATCTTTATGCTAAATTAATTATTTGTTTTGAAATAAATGCTCAAGTGTGAAAAGATTAAAGAGATAGGTTCGAGGGAAAGGAAAAGAAATGTTTTTGTTATTTTTATTGATTTGGAAAGACAAAGTCTTTTGCCTACATACCCGAATGGGATCAAAATCATGTAGTTCGGGGTAGAAAGTCAAGTGATTGGTTTTGATTGATTTTAAAGTTCGAAAAAAAAGAAGAGTTTAGGCAAGATAAGAGGCCGAAAAGGCATAGAAGAAATAAAAGAAGTGAGTTCGATTGATTTTAAATTGAAAAAAAAGTTAGATTGATTAAAGGTTGATTAAAGATTTGATTAAGAAAGAAAGGATAAAGATTGACCCTTTTTTTGAAATTTCGATTATGGAAAGTTTTTTTGGTTTTTTTGTTTGACTCTCTTTTCTTTTTTTTTTTTTTTTTTAGTTATACGGAGATAAGTCTAAACGCGCCGGATCCCTTAAAATGACGTTGGATCAAGTGAGGGCCCTTTTCCTCGGATACGGTTCAAATCACATGATCGTCCACGGCGGAAAACATAAAAATAAATGTGAGTGTCGGTGCAGATTCTCATTTTTATTTTTATTTACATTGGACCTAGATACATTCTAATTGACAATAATAAATAAAAATGTCAAATGCATTAAAATAAATATGCTAGAAGAAATAATAAAATGCATGAAATACAAAACAATAAATACATATGGTGCATAAAATAAATAAAGAAAATAAAATGCAAGACATAAAAATAAATATGATGCTGGAAATAAATAAAAGAAAATAAAAATGCAAGACATAAAATAAACATGATGCTAAAAATAAATAAAAAAAATGCAAGACATAAAGATAAATATAATGCTGGAAATAAAATAAAAAAAAGAAAATAAAAATGCAAGACATAAAATAAACATGATGCTAAAAATAAATAAAAAATGCAAGACATAAAGTAAATATGATGCATAAAATAAAAATAAACAAAATAAAAATGCAAGACAAAAAAAAAAATATAATACTGGAAAATAAAATGCAAGACGTAAAATAGATATGGTGCTGGAAAATAAATAAAGAAAATAAAAAATGCAAGGGCATAAAGTAAATATGATGCATAAAAAAAAAGTAATAAAAAAAAAAAGAAAAAAAAAAAAAAAAAAAAAGAGAAGAAAAGGGGGTGCAGAAAGTAAAATACTAGAAGGAACAGAAAAAAGGAAATGGGCTCAAAATAAAAAGTGGGCTTAACAGATCAAATCTGAATCGTCAGATTGATCGAAGCGTCCAGATTTGATCATGGGGAGGCACAGTCTTAGCCATTAGATCTTAATCAAACGTCACAAGAGAAGAAGAACAAAGTAAAAACCAAGAGGTGAGACGCATCTGATCAAAACAGGGGATAACATTGGCCGTTAGATCTAGGATCTAACGGTTCAACCCTGATGGTCCATGGGGACACAGAGATCCGCGTGCACCATAGTATTGGTCATGGCAGCAGTATAAATTCGAAAATAAACCCTAAAATAACATAAATCCAATTTCTTCCTCTCTCTAAAGAAACGCTTCAGAAGCTCTCTTCTCTCTCTAACCACACACCGCCGGAAGCTGTTTACCGGCGCAGTGGCTGGCCGGCCATGGGTGGCGGCGCCGCCGCGTCGGAAAAAGAAACTCCTCCTTTTTTAAAAAAACTACATGTTTTGAATTCCTTTTTTTCCCTAGTTCTCAAATCCACCGTTATTTTTTGAAAACCAATACTGATAAAGCCTAGATCTAGCCTTGAATCTTAGAAAGAAAAAAAAAAAAAGTGAACTACCTTTGTTCTTATGTTATCGTTTAAGCTTCAGAGTGGAAACGGTTACAGTTTGGGTTGTGTGGGTGTGGGTGTCGGCTGATGGTGGTGGTTGGTGTAGGCTTTAGGCCGCGTGAGTGAGTGGGTTACTGTGTTCGCGTGGGTTTCTGTTCTAACGTTTCGATTTCTAGGGAAGGAAATGAATAGTATGAGCAAGATGATTTTGGTTTTTTCTTGTGTTGGTGGTTCACGGAGGGGGGAGGGTGGCGCTGAGTGGTGGCTCTGAGTGGTGGCTCGTGGTGGCTCTGAGTGGTGGCTCTAGGCCGATGGTGGTGGTTCGCGGAGGAGGAAAGGGGCTGTTGAGTGGTGGCTCGTGGTGGCTTGGCTGTTGGTATTCTGACTGTTCGTATTCACCTCTGCCCTCTCTCTCTCCCTCTGACATGCACAGTAATTAATGCAGCATTTAAAGGACATAATTAGGGTAAAAAACGAAGAGCCCCTCTGGGCCTGGACCAAAAAAAGAGACAGAAAAGAAGAAAAAGGAAAAAAAAAAAAAACAAAATATAAAACAGCAAAAAAAAATAAAATAATAAAATAAAATAAAAATAAAATAAAAAACGAAAAAAGGATACTAATAAAGATATTAATAAAAAACGGAAATAATAAAAACACTTAATAAAAAAAAATAATAATAATAATAACTAAAAAAAAAATAATAATAATAATAAAAAGGTAAATAAATAAATAAATAAAAAAAAGGGGGCGTCTTCAAAACAAAAATGAGGTATTTTAAAATACCCCCCTGCCGAAATTTCATCTGAAATGATGGAAATTTCCGAGAAAAAAGAAATAAAACGGGTCAAAAATGGGGTATGACAGACTACAATAATGTAACATGATTAAGAGATAACATTTTTCCTTTAATATATGGTGAGAAATTCCATTCTTATGTCGGTGATCATAAAAAAAAATTGTTTGAAATAAATCTCAACATATAAAGAAATCAGTATTTAAATTTCAGTAGAAAGATATTTTGAGTTCACATTCAAGGAAAGAGTAAAACTCCAATACAAAAAGATTTACAACAAAACAAATTCGTATTTCAAGTTAAAATTTATACGAGGATGAAATAGAAAAAAAAAATTAATAACTTGGCGTTGGATTTAATTTCATTTCATTTTGAACATAAAACCTGGAAACCAAATTAAATTAAACAAGAAAACGTGATCATTTCGATTTTCAATTTCTTTGGACATTTGGATTTTGGATGCATCATCCCAAAGGGTATCTTGGTCCTTTGAGACCAAAGGGCCTTTCTGTTGTCTCGTTAGGTGCTGTCTCCGGCCAGCATCAGTTGGTGGTTGTGGTTCCGTTATGATGTGTACGTTCATTACCTTTTAGAAGGAACCTATTCTACGTAATATTTATTGATTTTATTGTTAATTAATTTTTATTAAAGAATTTAGCATATTATTTTTATAGATTTTTTTCAATCATATTTTTATTATCCATAAGACTCAATTTAAAATTTTTTAAAATAAATAAAATGAATATGTGTTTTTAAAAAATAAAAAACATGTTTTATTTATTTGATGAATAATAAAATATAGTTTCTTTTTTTAAAATAAAAAATAAAAGTAAAAAATAGGTTGAAATTATCCTAGTTGTAAATAAAGATATTTTACTTATACGATACATCTCTATACTCTCCTTTTAAATTCATTTTCTCTTTTTCCTCTTCTAAAATGATCAAAATCCTCTTTTTTTTCACACATCCAAAATTGTCTTAGTAAAATTATAATATTAAACTCGTTAATCGTTGCATTATCGTGAAATTTGGACACTATATTCACAAATCATATTCGCACATTTCGACCATTAGAATTTGCAAAATAATGTCTGTAGGAAGAGAAATGATTCTCACACGGAGACAGAAAAATTAAGGCTATAATCCCTTCACCTTCTCTTTAATACTTGAAAATTCTAATAGAGTAACATGAATCTTAGATAACCGTTAGAGATCCTACTATCGCTAACGAACTACACACGTGAACCCAAGTAAGGGACAAGTTTATTGCCATTGGAGTTAAAATGAACATGTGTAGAAATCCTTAAAGGATCAAATTGATATTTATTTTGAAATGTTTATTATATTGTAATTCTTCCTTTATAATTATAATTATGAGATTGTTGTGTTTGATGGATCAATTGATGTCCTTATGCGAATTGATTGATAAAGTTAAGTATTCTTGGTGTTTTTTTTTTGTGTTCTTGAACCTGGATTTTGATTCCTTTAATTTTGATATGATTATATGAATTTGTTTGAGGGTTTTACTCCTCATTGTAAGAAACATTTTTGTATAATTTGTTTGTGTTTTAGACAAAATTTACTAGATTAACATAATAAATTGTTATATTGGAATCATGAAATTGTGATTGAAATTGTGTGTAAGTGATAAATTGAATATGTGATGAATTATGAGATACATGTGTATTGAGATATTGTATATATTGACTTGTGAGTTATGAACTCTGCAATCATACAACTGTAAGACCCTTTAAGGGCGACAAGTTAATGTGTGACGAGTATTTGTGATGGGATTCATTATGGGAACCCGACGAGATTAATCACTTTGAGGCGTGACGAGTTAAAATTATTTTGAAAACAATTGAGGAGTCGTGTGTTTTGTACAATTCATAGATATAGTCTGTGTGCTAAAATATTTTATGGGTTAGATCTAAATCAGGAGGGAAAGACCTTTGCGGACTCTTAGGAGTTTAGGTCTTGGGGATAAATACACACAGTTTGAGTGTTCCTTTAAGCTTACGCCGATCCCACATGACTGTATCATTCTCGCTAGATAACGTGACCCTGATTGGTCTTCCTATAATTTTACCTAGTGAGATTGACCTGACTTACCAGTGTGTGGTTTGTCTTGTCATGTACTCTGACTCCCAAGTCCCAATTAGATTTTTCAGTGACATGGTACCATATTGCATATAAGATTGGGTCTTAATATATTTGTTGCATAACGCTTGTGTATTGATCGATATTGATTGGTTGAGTGATATTGTGTTTTAATCATTGAGTACGTGAATGATGTGAAAATGTGTGAGACGTATAGTGGAAATGTGATGTTACGTAATAAGTAATGGAATGACGTGAGATGTGTTGAAATAAGTTGTATTTCATTTATATGATATGTATATATATATTGTCTCATTTCTCTCTATTAGTTAGAGATGTGATAGCTCACACTCCAGATGTGTGGTTTGTGTTTGAATCCTATGATGATCTCCCAACTCTATAGCTTGATTAATTTTTAATTAAAAATATGTTTTCATTAAACACAAACAAAAATTATTAATTAAATAATTAATTTAATAAAAACTTTGTCAAATATTAATTAAAAATAATTAATAGTAACTACTATAATCATGGATAAGTTGAAATGGAATAATTATAACTTACCTGTCAGCCTTGAATTCAAATTAAAAAAAAAGTAAAATATGTTTGAAGTCCCTATAAAATTTAAAAAGTATTAATTTGGTTATCATAAAAATTTTCGTATTAATTTGGTTTCTATAGTAATAAAACATATTTCTTATAGTCCAGTCATAGTTCAGTTAGACAGTAATCTGACGTGACTAATAAACTTACACATGTATTTTAATTACAAATGAATTAAATCATTTATGATGGTTAAAACCTCACAAGATAAACTAAACATTTTTTTGGCTAAATATCCCCAAAAATTATAATTTTTTGTTACATCTTGAATGATTTTCTCATACTTTGTGTTGAGATTAGGGTGATATGTAATAACAGTGAGTTTTTGGTATCTTTTAAGTGTGTTTGTGTTTGAGAAGGTAGAGAAAAAAAGTAATTAAATTCGTAAGTCATGCAAAGAAATTATTTAATGGAGTTATTGTTGAGAATCATAAAAAAATATATTTTATTTTTATAAGCATCAAATTAATACTTTTCAAATATGTAAATGTAAATGGGCCTCAAAAATATTTTATTCTTTAAAAAATATAGCTGTATTAAAATTTGTTAATGAAAAATTTACGGCTTGATAAAGTTTTTTCTTTACTGTTGTTAATGATTTTAAATAACTCAACAACCAAATAAGGTGTGCCAAAAAGAAAAAATAAAAAAAGATAACGATTAAAAACACAAATACCTCTACACATTTATAATTTGAACTTTGAAGAAATTATTCAACACCTATTAAAATCGTCTACTTTAAATGCAAAACATCTCAAATCATTTACAATTCCCATTCTCTTGATCAATTAATTTAAGATTTTTCTAACATATGTGCACTTATTTTCTAAAATTAGGGTTGTATTATTTCAAAATACATTGCAAACATAGTTCACTAAGATTTTATTTTTTAAAAAAATAAGTATCCGTTAATAAATTCTATTAATTTATTCAAATTGGTTAATTTGAAACCTTCTACACATCGAAACCACGTCAGTCTCTGATATCCGACTTGTTCCTCGTAAACTCCATACTAACATTTGTCAACATCCCAAATTCTGTCACCAATTTACATTTTATTATCAAATTCTTATACTGAGTGGACATTTGATTTCACATTGTAGAATTGGTTGTGATTTTATAATTAATTTAGATTATTTTTCACATGTTTAATTATAAGATGGAAAAGATGTTGAAATTAATTCTTGAACCTAGAATTTTAAAGTAATTTTAAAGTTTTTATCAGAAAATTTGTACTAAATTTTATTTTAAAATTAGTTCAAACCAAAATCATCTAATAAATCATATTACTTTAAAATTAAATTTAATCAATTTTTTTTATAAAATATATTACTTCAACATTGATTATACTATTTAACACCTAAAGAAAAGTAAAACAAAAAACAAAAAAAATATAGATGAAATAAAATTTATGATATTATAAAAAAATAAAAGAGTTAAGAATTATTGAAGTTTAAAATAATAAAATATTTCTATATCATTGTTCTTTACAAAATTAATTTACCAACATTTATCCAAAAACACACCTAACTAAATCCAATCAAATCCTTCACAATAAAAACCCCACGCCATAATCCCATTTTGCTCGTCTTCACTCCTACCTCGTTTTCCTCGCTATTCTTTCACTCACAACACAACGTTTTGTTTCCCATACTCTGTTTTTTATTCTCTCTCTTTCCAACACCACAACACAATGGGTTCCGAAGAAGTAGTAGAAGAACCAACTCCAAAAACTCCAAACCAAACAACAACACCGGAAACGACGTCGTCGAGTTCCCCCCGAAAAATTAAAACCAACACTCCCACCGAAAACGGTCACGTGTCCGTTACTCCCACCACGCTCTCAATCGTGCAGCCACATTCACTTCTCCCAAAGCCAGTGCCTCCAAGAACGACTTACACTCAAAACGACGTCGTCGTTTCCTCCACCACATTCGGAAAATTCCTCCGCAAGCGCAGCAACGACCTGTCGTCCGCGATCAGCAAGGGGATCTCCACGCTGAAGCACTCCATCAACGACCAAAACGACAACAACGGCGTGACGGAGTTCAACCTGTCGGGGCTAAAGGTCTTCGTGACGGTGAAAAACAAAAACGACGCGTCGTCTAATTCGCTTGCGCGAATGAAAATCAGCTTCTTCTCGCGCTCGAACTGCAGAGAGTGTTGTGCGGTGAGAAGGTTCTTCAGAGAGAGAGCGCTGAGGTTCGTTGAGATAAACGTCGACGTTTTCGCGGAGCGGGAGAAGGAGCTGAGAGAGAGAACGGGGAGCGCGACGGTGCCGAAGATCTTCTTCGGCGAGAGGCTGATCGGAGGCTTGGTGGAGCTGAACGCGCTGAGGAAGGACGGCGGCGAGGAGTTGGAGAGGCGGCTGAAGGAAGCGGGTGGCCAAGGGCCGGCGGCGCCGGCGTACGGATTCGACGAGGCGGAGGAGGAGGAGATGCCGGAGGAGGAGATTGGGAAGGTGGTTAGGGTTTTGAGGCAGAGGTTGCCAATTCAGGATCGGTTGATAAAGATGAAAATTGCAAGGAACTGCTTCGCGGGGAGCGAGTTGGTGGAGCTTCTCGTTCGACACCATGGCTATTCTCCTTCCAATGTAAGTTGATGGCTATGCTCCTTCCAATGTAAGTTGAGTTTGAGTGTTTTTTTTTCTTAATTATTAATTTGCCCCTATTATTTTAAATGAATCCATTATTTTCAAATTTTTAAAAGTTCAATTTCATCTCAAGTTTTTAAAATTGAATTATTTTTGTTTCTCAAATTATTTTAAATGATTTAATTTGGTATTTGAGTTCTTAAAAATCTGGTACCAAATTAATTTGTTTTTAAGAATTTAAAAACCAAATTAATTATTTAAAAAATTTGAGATCAAATAAAATCATTTCAAATAATTTGAGTACCAACTTGATAAGTAAACTTTAATCCGATTGGATAGATTTTTTGTTTTAATCATTTTTTTTAGAAAATAGTAAATAAATGATAAGATATAACAAATATAATAAAAAAATAAAAAAATAATTTGAAATATAAGATATTTCATTTATACGTCATACATACTTATAAATTATATAAGTCACATTATATTTTTATAAATATATAAGAAATAAAAATGAAAATATAATTCTATTTCTGTTATATTAATATTTTTGATTTATATTAAATTAACTTTAGTTAGTAATCTCGTCTTAGTCTTTTTTTCGTGATGAATAATATTATCAAATTATATATATATATATATATATATATATATATATATATATATATATCTTTTGGATCATTTTTTTGTTTCTCATTGGATTAGATTAGCTCATGAACACCCTATAAGAAAAAAAATAATTTATTCTTGTAAAAAAATCATTTATTTAACCTCTTTTCTTTGTATAAAATTATTGTAAGAAAATAATATAAAAATGACTTCTCTCATATTTATAATAAATTCAATTAATCAATGAGGGTTAACTCAGTTGCTCAACTAAGTGGGTAAATATTATAAATTTTTTAATACCATTTTTATAGATAAAAATAAATAAATTTAATTAGAATACGTAGGTGTTAAAAAAATTCTATATTTTTATCTAATAATTTTTTTTCATAAACAATAGCACGTTTATTAACTTTTTAATAACTATTTTAAAATTCATTTAAGATGTAAAGAATCCTACGGCTTTGATTTGACATTTTTGACTTTGAGATACTGATTTTTTTAACGTTTAAAATAATATTTTACATTTTGTCTTAATCGTCAACATTATTCCGCAACACTTGGGTCGTGTTTGTTGAAATTATATTAATCTTACTTAACCAGTAAGGATTGATTTGGTAATAAATTTGAATTTTCTGTTTGTTTGGACTTTTATTAGTGTTTTTTTAGGAAGTGTCTTTTTTATTTTAATTTATATTTTGGTAACAATATTTTAAAATAAGTTTAAATAAATGATTTAGTTAACAATTTTTTGTCAACTGAAAATTTATTCATAAACTAAAGTATAAATTATGATACCCATTAAGGAATAAATAGTTATAAACCTAAACCAACCTCGTGTGTCATTAAATTGTTATAAATTTGTTTCGAAATTTAGTAGTGGACATACGTCTAACATAAAAAATTATGACGAATTTGTACACTGCAATTTATAGATCACCATTTTGAAAACAGAAAATATGGAAAAAGACGAATTTGTACATTTCAAAACTATTCAAATTTTCTTTTCTATATCTTGAATCCTTCTTTACTTTTTCGATTTAATTATGACATATATATATATATATATATATATATATATTTTATATTACATAATAGTTTGGTAATATATAAAATATTATATTCATTAAATGATATGATAATCCAAGAATAATGTGAAACGTTTTGCAAAATTATTCGAATTAAATTCGTTATTTATTTATTGGTTAAACTTTTAATCACTACTATTGCTATTACGGATTGATTTGATTAATTTATTTAGTTCATCTATAACCGCAACTAGTCTATTTATCTATTTTTTGCGTAAAAAAAAGGTCTTTTATTTTTATCAGACCCTTACCTTAACTCTATATCCTGAATCCTAAGTCCTGCAATAGTAACTAAACTTTTTATTCTTATTAGACTATGACCGACCTATACATGTTAATTACTTTTTAACAGCTCAAAATTAGGATTCATTCGGATAAGTTTTTGAAAACATTATTTTTAAAAGTTACTTTTAACTTGTGAGAAAAATTAAATGTTTCCAATCGAAACGTGCACAAGTTCCGGTCTACCCTGTCTCGGCTTGGGCGCATTGCATATGATTGAATTGTTGAAAATGTCACTAGGATTATGTGAATTGCTAAATTTTCTAATAGATAGTGTGTAGTCATATTTTCTCTTTTTCTCTTTAACTTTCTACATTTTCAGCCGTTATATTATTTTATTTTCAAAACGCTTCTATATTTTCTCTTTTTCTCTTTAACTTCTTGACTAAGAAAATCCTACCAGTCATCTGTAAAGTAAGCTACTTTTTCCTGTGCAGGATTAATCAATATTCATCTCATAATAGAAAAAGGCCAATGATTGTTACTATTGCTTGATTTATAATTGGCACGTGACTGTAATAATTTCTAGTTTCTGAATTTGATAGTACATTGTTTTTTTATGTTGCAATTTTGTTTCTCTAACCATAACGTATCCCCTAAATGGTTTTCATTCTAAAACAAATGTTTAGGCTGTTGAGATTGGAAAACAGTTATGCAAGAAGCACTTTATCCATCATGTTTTCGGGTAAGGAAAGAGCTTTTAAAACTGATGAAAGTATGAAACTCCAAGTGCATTTTAACATACGAGCCACACTCCTTCCTTAATTTTATTCTTTCTTTTCTAGGAAAAATGATTTTGAGGAAGGAAACCACTTCTATAGATTCCTTGAGCACGAACCGCTTATCTCCAAATGCTTTAACTTCCGCGGTGCCACAAATGATAGTGAACCGAAGGCTGCAGCTGCAGTGTGTGATAGGCTTACCAAGATTATGTGTGCCATTCTTGAGTCTTTTGCTTCTGAAGACAGGCGACATGTTGATTATGTGGCCATTAGCAAAAGCGAAGAACTTCGGAGGTATGGCACATACAATACACTAAGTTGTATATTTTTGTGCACGTTGTGAATGCAAAACATTCTGTGGTTTTATTCAATATGCATGTTGCAAGGCTGCATGACTTTTGTATCCCTGTGTACCACTTATTTGCTCATTCTAAGTTTATTTCTTGCTGAAATATAATTTTATCAGAGATCACATACCTTTCTGAGTTAATTATGGATGCATTACATGGGACTTGACAAGTTCTTGGGCTATCTAATTACTGATTTTCGCTGTATTACTTATTTATTACCCTGTAAATTGGTAATAAAGTTTTATGGTTGAATTCATCAATTTTGATACTACTTAGTTTGCTTGGTAATTTAATTTCCAATGAGCAACTTGAGAATGTATTAAGACAAATGCCTGGATTTTGTGGCTCTAGCAATGTGACTCTCGGTGTCTATTTCCCACTTTTGAACTCTTTCCTGTCTACATTACTACTTTATAATTTCTACATTGCTTAAACATGAAAGGAATCTAGATTTTTTTACTGACTGTGGTGCCAAAATATTTTTCCTGATGATGAAGTAATAATTACAAAGCATGATACAGTGTTAACAGTATGATTAGGAATACTTCCCAATAGAGCAGCTCAAACAAGATGACTTTTGTCTTTGCAAAAAAAATTTTTTTTTGCCCTGCATCTGTATCCATTGTCTTGGTAAGAATGTGTAGTTAACTTTTTATCAAGTGCATGTACTACTGATATATACCTACAGAGAACATGATAAGAACAAAGTGCCAAAGGTAATCATCTTTTACATATCTAAAGTTAGTTTCCTGTTTTCCTAACTCACAGGTATGTAAACATGACCCAAGATCTTCAGCGGGTGAATCTCTTGGAACTATCAGAAAATGAGACGCTTGCTTTCTTCATAAATTTGTACAATGCCATGATCGTCCATGCTATCATTAGAGTAGGGTGTCAAGAAGGTGTAATTAATAGGAAATCCTTCTTTGATTTTCACTATTTGATTGGAGGGCATCCTTATTCTCTTGGTGCAATTAAAAATGGTATCCTCAGAAGCAATCGTAGGTCACCATATTCCTTAATCAAGCCCTTTGGCACAGGAGATAGGCGCTTAGAGGTAAGCTGTCTTTCTATATATTATAGAGTTTTGGATAATTTCATGTTGGTTATTAATTACCACGTAAAATTAAGGACAACTTAAAAATCAAGTTCCTTATATCCTTTCCATCAAGTTTCAAACTAAACAATGGCATATGGAATCTTGTTTTTCTGACATTAAATATAATGTGTTGCAGAATTAACAAAAGTATCTACATATCATTAATTAATTATTTTTAGATTTAGGGAACTTGATGGCAAGGATACAGGGAACTTGGTCTAAATGTTGTCCTAAAATTAAACCAATGCTGCAGCCTGAACTTGTGTGTGTTTTCCCAGTAAATTCCTTTCTCATAGTAATAACTTCCTGTCATTAAGAAAGATTAACTTATTCCCACCAAACTACAGCATGCTCTTGTCAAAATGAATCCGTTAGTTCACTTTGGACTTTGTAATGGCACAAAATCGAGCCCAAAGGTGAGGTTTTTCTCACCCTATAGAGTTGCTGAAGAATTGAGAAGTGCTGCTAGAGAGTTTTTTGAGAATGATGGAATTGAAGTGGACTTGGAGAAGAGGACCATTCATCTCACTCCGATTTTCAAGTGGTAAGCAGTTTGTGAATTTCTGCAGTCTTGGTTTTGATTTTCAATATCTAGCAATCTGCTTAAGAAGAAATGTTCGTATTGGCAGGTACTCTGCGGATTTCGGACAAGAGAGAAACATACTGAAGTGGATAATAAATTTCTTGGATGCAAATAAAGCAGGTCTTTTGACACATCTCTTAGGTGATGGTGGTCATGTTAATATCTCTTACATGAGTTATGACTGGTCAATAAATTCCTGAATTGTTGTGAACCGAATGATCCACCCCATTTAGCAGCTGAATTTACCAGATATTTGTCGTATATAACCCAGGTTTTGATTTGTCAACGAGTCATAAAGGAGAGACTTTGATTGATAGTGATGCCAAAACATAGAACATAGGTGACATTACTTTTTCTATCGTTTATTTTGTAAGCCAAAATCTGATGCACATCAATGATGTGCAGAAACTGTAGATCATATTGTTTGGCAAAGGTAAGTCTAAAGGAACAATTGAAGTGAGCAAAGTAAACACAAATTTTGTGATATATATAGCTGTGGAAATAGCTATATATACGACGAGTTCTTATAGATGTGGAAATAGCTATATATACATCTAGATGACAAGAAAGAATCTCACACAAAGTTATTAATTTTGAATCCCACTTATTTCTTTTAAGATAAGATAAATGTAAAGTATTATTTGAATTTAAAGGGTTTTCTTAATTAAAAAGGATTTATTTAAAAATAAATAGGATTTTAGAAAAATGATGAGATTTTTGTAATTAAATAAATAAGGAGAAATAGTTTTATTAATTAAAATAATGATTTTAAGGTGAATAAAATAAATATATATTCTAAGAAAATAAACAAAAAATATATTTTATTGATAGAGAGTAAAATATAGTTTTTTTGTTATAAAATAATGAAATAAAAAAAATAATGTAAATAATATGTTGAGAATACCCTTATTATAAATAGAGACATAATTTTTACATGTACATACATGTTTTTTTCCTTTCAAATTCATTTTCTCTTTTCCCTCTCCTAAAACTCTTTTTTTCTCTCGTATACATTCAAACCACCTTATCTTAGTAAAACTACGATCCCAGATTCGTTAATCGTTCGATCGTCGTAAAATTTGAACACCAGGTTCAGAACTCATTTTTGCATCCCCACCGTTGGGATTTGTGAAATAATGTTTGTGGTGAGAGAAATGTCCCTTGCATGAAAACAATGAAATGGAGGTTTCAATCTCTCTTCCTTCTCTCTAATACTTGGAAACCCTAGCAGAGTAATCAGAGGAAAAGCTTGAGAAATCTTAGGAAACCGTTAGAGATACCACTATGGCTTCTGGGCTACACACGTGAGCTTGCTTAGAGATAAGGAATAAGTTTATCATAATTGGGGTTAAAATGAACATGTGTAGGAATCCTTAAAGGATTAAATTGAAGTTTATTTTGGGATGTTTATTGAATTATACTTCTTCCTTTACGATTATAATTACAATATTATTGTGTTTGACAGACCAATTGATGTCCTGATGCGAATTGGTTGATAAAATTGAGTGCTCTTGGTGTTTTCATGTTTTTTTTTACTTATGATTTTTATTCATTTGATTTTGATATGATTATATAAAATTGTTTAAGGGGTTTTACTCTCCATGTTGTGAGAAACATTTTAGTATAATTTGTTTGTATTTTGGGCAAAATTTACTAGATTAGCATGATAAATTGTTATATTGGAATCATGAAATTGTGAGTAATTGATAAATTGAATATATGATGAATTGTGAGATAACATGTTACTTTGAGATTATAACATTATTATTAAGATTGAGTATAAGTGCAAAGTTGAACATGTGTTAATTCGTGAGATACACGTAAACATGCGATGGTGAATTATGACATTGTGAGATGTTAAATTGTGGACATGAGATATGATTGTGAATAAGTGTATGGTTAATACTTGAAGTGACAATACTTGTATTGTGAGTTGTGAATTATACAATAACCCGACTAATGTTTACCTTGAGAAAAATGTTTATGCGTGAAGTGTTAAAAGGAAAGTGTAGGGTTCCAAGTTAGGAACCCGATGTGTTAAGTTGTACCGTAATATGTTAAACCTGTTTGAGAACAATTGGGAGTCGTGGGTATTGTATAATTCATGGACAATGTTTGTGAAACCCTAACGAATTCTTCGGAGTCTAGGTCTTAGGGGTAAATATACTCGATTTGAATGCTCCTTTAAGCCTATGTTGATCCTATATGATTGGAGCATTCTCGCAAAATAGAGTGATTCTGATTGGTCACCTTGTGATTTTACTTAGTGAGAGTGATCTGACATATCCATTGTGTGACAAGTATTGTTATGTACTCTTAAGCTCTCCAATGTGATTTTTCACTGACATGGTACTACATTGCATATAGGCTTGAGTCTTAGTATAATTGTTACATAACGCCTGTGAATTGTTTATTATGAAATTGGTGAGTGTTGTTACATCTTGACTTAGTGTATGATTCATGTGTAATGTAATTGGTGATTGAAAAACAAATTTTAAGTGATAAAGTGGTGAAGTGATGTGAATTGTATTAACTTGAGCTATTTATAAATATTTTTATAATGTATTTTGATTATGTCTTTGTTTATCTGTATTTTATTTAGAAATGTTATAACTCACTTTCTATGTGTTATTTGTGTTTGGATCTTGTGATGGTCTCGAACCTTGTATTCGTGAGAGTAGATGACCAGATGAATGATTGTAAAGAACTTCGTGCAAGAGAAGACTTAGACATAGTTATGATAGGATGTGACGTTCGAGCATGAGTTTCTCTTTTAATTGTATGATGTCCCAAACATGTATTTTACTTTATTTTATTCCGCTGTTTCAGTTCTTTTGTAAACTTGGACGACCTTGTTTTGAGCCGGAGATGTTTTTAATAAGTTTTATTTAATATCAATGAAGCGAATGCGACCATTTTTTCCACGTGAATTCGTTTAAGTTATTTGAATAAAATTGATTTAATTAAATTTCATATTTTTATATATTTTTCTTATTTATATGTATGTTAGCTTAAAGGATGTCACAAATTTAAATCAAAATTTACATCATGCAATATTTTCATGTCTAATATCTTCATGTTAATTGTCTATTTGAATTAAGAAAAAAAATACGAGAAAAGAAAAATATATTTTCTCTTATTTAGTTGAATATACGTTTGTCCTTTATTTGTCCTTTTTACCAATAAAATTGACCCACATTTGATAAAAAAAGACACATTTATAAAAGTATATTAGTATTTTTATAACTTTATGATTTTTTTTACCTATTTCTCTTAAATCAAACAACCAACATCTTACTTTATTTCTATTCTTTTTTTATCATATTATTATTATAAGATCTTACTTAAAGAAAACCAATATCATTATCATTTAGACCAATAATTTATTGATACTTTATTTCTAATTTATTTCTATTTCTCTAATTATTTATCTTCTATTTTCATCAATTATATTTCTTTCCTTTAATCAAACACATAAGTTTATATCATAAAAATTAATTCTAAATAAAAATAATTAAACACAAATCACCTTTAATATCATCATAAATATCATAAACATTAAAAATAGGATAACATTTTATAATTATTAACATAAACTATAGACTTTTCATTGTTCGGTTTCCCAACCAGTGTCGACGAAGAAAAACAAAGAGAGAAAGGAATTAGGAAACGTGTAACAGAGTTGGCCTAGTAATTTTAGAATGGAACAAGTGATGTGAACGTGTCTTGCATGCAAATTGGTCAATATGTGTCACTCAGCTCCTAAATGTTCGGGAACTTAGAAATGGTCTCTTGTATAATAATATGTCACAAAAGAAACAAACACCATTTTTATTAGCAAACATTGAATTGTAAGATGGCACAGGTTGTTGTTAAGCGACATGAACCTAAGACACAGTCATTTACCCTTTTGAGTGGTCATACCATACCTGCTGTTGGATTGGGCACATGGAAGGCTGGTTCACAAGCCGTCAATTCTGTGTTCACTGCCATTGTTGAGGTAATAACATTGCCTGGTTTCACTTTTTTAAGTTTGTTTATATATGCATTTTATGGAACATCTGGTTCACTTTTGGGTATGGTGTGTGATCATTATACATAGGTTAATGAATAAAGCTTTTGGTATAAATGAGAATATGTTGATGGTGTTATTTGAGTGGACAAAAGCTTATTTATCCCATGAAATAATTCATTAAGGAGTTGTATTGTATGTAACAAATCTATGATGTGAAAAGAAGGAAAAAAAACACCCAAATAAAAATTCTCTATCAATCTATGGAAAATGTTGGTATCTTCCATTAACAACACTATATTTTTGTGGAACAGATCAGGATAAGTGCTGTAATTAAATTCCAAAAAAGAAATTATAGATTTAAAGAGCATTCTTTACTTTAACATTCCCTTCAGATTTTTTACATCTCCTTGTGGATCATGAGTTTCTCATTTTGTTCTGCTTGGATAAACACTACTTTTACCCCACATTCACAGGCCCAACATTAAAAGCAGTCTCTGCCTAAAACTTTTAGAATGAAAAAAGCAAATCAAGTTAGTTTTTCCCATTCTTGTAGAGCTGATTCTTGTATGATCTGAACTTTTGCAGGCCGGTTATAGACACATAGACACTGCTTCGCAGTATGGAGTTCAAGAGGGAGTAAGATTGTGTTTCCTAATAGTTTACTTTAATTTAAACCACCGACAAATTAACAATTAACATTTTTGCTGATAAAATAAAAATAAATTTAAGCCACCATTCTTTCCTGTCCTAATCGTCTATCAATTTATAGGTTGGACAAGCACTCCAAGCTGCCATGCAAGCAAGAGTGGAAAGGAAGGATCTATTTGTCACCTCCAAACTATGGTAATCTAACCTAATAGATGTAGATCATATTAATACAAACTCTTTGGGTCATCATGCTAAATTCATTTGAATAATGTTGCTTCAACATTTGAAAGAAACTCTCATGGTAGTTTGTTTGTGTGTGTGTGTGTGTGTGAAATTTTGCATCTACTAGGTGCACAGACTTGATCCCTGAAAGGGTTAGACCTGCTATCAACAATACCCTTCAAGAACTCCAACTTGATTACCTTGATCTTTACTTGGTAATGAACTTCTATTATGCTTAAATTGCATCTATTTTTGCATGTGGTTTGATATGTGTAGTAGCAGACACAGAGGCTCTAATGTATAAAATGCAGATTCATTGGCCATTTAGATTGAAAGATGGTGCCAGCAGACCCCCCAAAGAAGGAGAAGTATTAGAGTTTGACATGGAAGGGGTGTGGAGAGAAATGGAGAAGCTTGTCAAGGAAAACCTTGTCAGAGACATTGGAATATGCAATTTCACTCTTACAAAGCTCGAAAAGCTGATGAGCATTGCTCAAATAATGCCTTCTGTCTGCCAGGTGAAATTTATATATCTAAAAATATTTTTGGCTTAAATACATTTTGACCCGCAAATTTGGATTACTTTTAGTTTTGGTCCTTCAAATTTAAATTTGTTTTTTTAGTCCCTGAATTTTGAAAAATGCTCTGTTTAGTCCTTCATGACTAATTTGTGGCGGTTAGAATATGCAATTTGTGGAGAATTTTTTTTTACTTGGGGGACTAAAGAGAGCATTTTTAAAAATTGAGGAACTAAAAAAATAAATTTAAGTTTGAGAAATGAAAAACAAAAGTGATCTAAATTTGAGGAGGGAAAAAACATATTTAAGCCAATCTTTTTTGTCACTTAAAATTTTGTTTCCTTGGAAGGAACAATCCCAAAGGTTGGGTATGGATAATTGTACACAACCACCTCTTGTTTTTCTTTCTTTCTAAAGTTGTGTATTTGCTATTTTGTTGTAGATGGAAATGCATCCTGGATGGAGAAATGATAAGATGCTTCAGGCTTGCAAGAAGAAAGCCATCCATGTTACTGTAATCAACACATTGCTAGTTTAATTTGCTTCATTTTAGTTTTGATTTTTTATGACAAAGGGTCATGATTGAAATGCAAAAATTGGTGAATAGGCTTACTCTCCACTGGGCTCTTCAGACGGTGGAAGGGATCTGATCAATGATCAAAAGGTTGATAGGATAGCCAATAAGATGAACAAGAATCCAGGGCAGGTGTTGGTGAAGTGGGCCATCCAGAGAGGGACAAGTGTCATCCCCAAATCAACAAAACCAGATAGGATCATGGAGAATGTCAGTGTTTTCAATTGGGAACTTCCAGAAAGAGACTTTAAGACCCTTAGCAACATGCCTGATCAGGTAGGCTATTTAACATTGGGTTTTCTCGTCATTGGGTTAGTACATATTAGTCTAGTAGCAAAAATGCAAAACACCAAACACCCAAAATTTTTGTCAGAATATCCTATCATTGTTATTATATTAGATATGAGTGGTCCCTGGCACTTGACACTATTCAAAATTTTAATGCATACAGACTACAGTTCATTCCTTTTAGGGTCATATAACATATTGGTGATACATGGATTTGAATTTGCAAGTAAAAAATTGTCATTATCTCAAGCAAAGATTAAATTCTTGAAAGTGGGTAAATGTATAATGTGACATTTACTTGCTTTATATTTTTTCTTTTGCAATTTACACGTTTATTCACTTTATCCTTCATGTGGACCCTGAACTCATCATACCTAAGTGCATCTTTGTTTGGTTACTGATGCATTGCAGAGGAGAGTTCTGGATGGTGAAGACCTCTTTGTGAACAAGAGCGCTGGGCCATTAAGGAGTGTGGAAGATATTTGGGACCATGAAGATTAGTCCACACTTCACACATGCACCTAGCCACACTTTGTTTATCTCTTTTTCAAGGCACTGTTAAGCATTAGATTCATGTACCAGTGGTTCTTATAAAAGGTTTCAGGTCGTTCACATAGGTATGAATTTCATGCACTATGTACAAATTTCTTATCCATAAAACGCTATAATTACTTAACTATTAGTATGTGATACCCCATAAAACATTAAAACTGTGATGCCTGTTCTGTGTGATCAACTAGTCGGAAATTTATGTTTGGACATGACTTGTTTTTCTCGAATGTTCTGTATGTGATTTGATCCACTAGAAGGTTTTTTTGAGTCTTAAATCAATATTTAAGTGGACAAAATTTAAAAGAAAAAGCTAAATTTCTAATACTCTTTATGAAACCACCACAATTATGGTCAAAAGACAATCATTTATACTCTTTAGTGGGCATGCCATACAAAAGGAATCAACATACCTTAATTTACAAAACAAATAAATAAAATGAATAACATCCTTCAGTTTTTCTTGAACTCTTGTGGCAAAAAATATTCATGGAACTTGTTATACAGAGTATCTAATAAGACCATTTGGCACGTTCAGATCACAGGCAGAATATGAAACCAAGATAACTGCCACTAGAGTTGGTAAAGTTACTCTTAAGTCTTACCAATAAAAATTCAATCTATAAAACGGATAAGACATAAAATATTGCCATTGATTGCAGTCATAAATGGTAAATAATTAGTCAATTGTGTCCCTGCCAATGTTTTGAGAAGGCACAACCATTACATCTTTTGAGGTATATGCTGTCTGGTATCTTAAAAATTGAGTGAAATTAATGTTAAACATAACTTTACATATAAAGCTCATCAAATTTTTCACTCATTTCAAGGGAAACACGTGATCCTAAAAACTTCAACCCCTTTTTTTTCTCCTTCTAAATATAAGACTTGAGGTCCAACTTGAGTGTTTGACCCCTTATTTTCTTCTCAGAAGGCCCTTTTGTTAGCGAACTTCAATTCAACTTGGTATATAGTATTTAGATGATTGCCGTTTACTCATACCCCTAGCAAGGCGTGGAAGTTTTGATAAAGAGTTGGCTCTTGCAAACCCTCCAAGGGCCTTCCATTCTTCATCTAGCTCCACCCCAACCTTGCCATACACAGTTTCATTGTCTTCATTTCTAGTGGACTTAGTGCGATTCAAGTGCTTGCTGCGCTGTCTACTCTTTCTATTACTGTAGGATTGTGAGTGTGATAGAGCAGATTGTGCATCCAGAAACAAGCATATGACAGCACAGTCATCAACCTTGGAACCAGGATACTTGTATCTCCAGGCTCTAACAGCACGCTTCACTAACAACTTGGCTGCAATGGACCTCCTTGGTGCTGAAGCTACTATGTTTATCACTTCACTGTTAGTGAGCACATCCCACACCTGTAGAAAATAGAAAGTTTTGGTCCCTCAAATTGATGCTTGTAAAAGTAGTTCAGTGAAAGGCTTGTTTCATTGCTTGCATGATTTTTGTAAAATATTTGCATTGAGAGAAATATATGAATTGAGTGAAACAATAATCAGGAATATACAGGACAAAACTTGTATACTGTTTTTTAAGTATTTTTGGTGTTGTTCTCTAATTAAAATTGGCCTTTCACCTTGGTAATTTGTATAATAACAATTTGCATTTAAAGGTAACACAGAAGTGAATCTCCAATTCTGATTGGAGATCTGTACCAAAAACACTTAAGGAACTGTACCTAAGTTTTGTCCTAATATATAGGTCCTATATATAAAAGAAGCAAATACTTAATTTATCAAGGTCTTATATATAAAAGAAGCAAATACTTAATTTATCAAAACCAATAAAAGTGATTAGATTGTTTAATTTTAATTAATAATGTCAAATAATAATTTTATTCAAAAATTACCCATGACAATTAAATGATTTTAGTGGTGGTTATTTTTCAAAAGATAATTTTCTTGATCAATGAATATACCTTGTTTTGTTGATAGTCCAATAAATACACCCACTTTCATGGAAAATGGGTGCATATCAATAATAGACGGCACAATTAATTAAGGGCAAAAAATAAATACACTTGAAAGTAGTTCTATATTTTTTATAATTAGGACCAAGAAAAATATTTTCTTTTGTCTCTTATGTACAGGACTGGAGATTTGTATAATAGAATTCAAGTTCAAGTATGCAAAGGTGACAGTGTAATGTTACTTACCCCATCAGTTGCTAAAACCACAAATTCATCTTGAGGGGTAATTTTTCTGTAGAACACATCAGGAACTGAGATGAGGCCATAATCTTTGAGGCAAAAGTCCCCAAAGGCTCTTGACATGGCTAGTCCAGGGCAGTCATCATCAGGCATCCATATTCTGTACACATCTGGTTCTTCTTCTGCTGCAAAAACTCTTCCTTCACAGTTAACTATTCTTGAGGTTTCACCTGAGAGAAATTGAATAAGAAAATCAGGTTACACTCAAGGCTAGATGGTCTTGTAAGAGGCCAAAACCAAGACCTACTTGGAATATCCGGTTTCAAGTCAACAGTGAGTTGAACAGGAATGAGTTGGTCCCTATCCCTTGTGCAAAGTACTGCACGAGAATCACCCAAATTGCCAACTATCAACTGGTCACCCTGAAAATTTTAGGTGGAAAAGTCAAAAGTGGTGCATGTTGTTATTTCCATAGTACTAAAGTGTTTGACTTGTAGGTAATGCTATTGTGGACATGCAGTAGTTTAGTTATACCTGTTTAATTAATGTCACAGCTGTGCAACCACTGCAATAGCTGTCAGTGTTAATTTCCTGAGCAAGGTACTCATCCATCTCATCAAAGGATTTCAGCAAGCATCCCTCCCATGAAGCAAGGGACATGTTGTGGTTATTGTCATCGTAGGCATCATCAAAGCTACCAGTTTCTGCATCATTGGCATCATAGTATTTGATTGTCTTCTGTTGTGAAATTTCTATTGCTGCAGACAGTTTTGAGGGTAGATTGTCTCGAATAAATTGTGAAACCTTGTGGCCTAGAGGACCATGACCATCGAACACACCACAAAAGATCACATCTTTTTCTCCAGTATAGTCCTAAACAATGTACCATATCAAACATTAATCCAAGCCACATGTTTCATCAATTAAAAAGCATCATGATATAATAAAGACCATAGAATAGAGACATGGAGTAACTCAATTCTTTCATTATTAGAATCACAAAGTTAAAAAAAAAATTAAGGCCAGAAATGGACATTAAACAAGAATCTTGGTAGCAATTCCCCTGATCCAAGGGAAGAACAATGCAACTTCAAAGATGTGCATGCAGGTTGCTTTTCAACCTTTTTATCTTTGTTTCGACCTTAAGTCCCCTGCATTATTAGGTTCATCGCATCCGAAGTATTGACTACTTTGGCTTACATGGGTCTTAAAGTTTTGTCTTTAAAAGATGCCTCCGTGGGTTAACGGAGGAGAGGCTTTTTTGATGTACCAGAACAATCTTCTTCATAAATCATCTTAATATTTGGCTTATAGAAAAAAAAAACTTATGAATGGTCGAAATTGAATAACTTCCAAATCATGACAACTATCACGCTGCCATTAAAGATTTGCAAAAAGTACACAAACTAAGGATCAAGGACAAAGTGCAGACAAGGATATTAATTTTTACAAACTTCAAATCTGTATCCGGCTAGTGACAACGAATTTTCATGTTTTTAGTTCAATAAAAAAAGAAAACAAAAAAGCAGAGGATGAGAAGACACAGAACATGGGTATAATAAAGTCATGTTGATAGGATAGTTAAGGCAGAGAAACCTCCCCCAAAAAAAATAACATGAAAAACAAAAGAATAAAGAGGGAGAAAAAGTGGTGAGCAAAAACAACCCATAATTGTGAAAACAGGTAATTACTTCTGCAATAAACAACCTTATAATGAGAATCATGTCCCTTAAATTCACCAAAAAGTCGATGATTAATGAAATGAAAACAAAAGCCCGTGACGAAAGAGACAACTATAACCCAGGCCACAAGAGTTGATTGAAAACTTTAAAAGCCAATAAAACAAATTATCAAAAAAGAACAAAAAACCATCAAAATTAATGAAAATAAATCCAGAAAAATCGAAATCAAAATGAAAACAATTACATGGAGAAAGAATCATACCTCCCAAACTGTCATTGCATCTTGGTTCACACCTTTCTGGCCTTGTTGGGAGTACATTGATGCAAACCTAGAGGAACCTCTTAACCTGACCAATGCTCCACCTTGTTGATAAGACACATCATTTTCATAATCATACTCATATTCTCTATCATCCATCTCGCTCTCCACCTTCCCTCGAACCGAAACATCGTGGCTGCAACAGCCTCCCATGCTTGGAATCCAACAACAACGATTTCCGATGAAGAAAACAAAGGCACCCCACTAAATTCCAGGGAATACCCAGATGATATTTTGGAGAAAACAAGCGAGGGATGGAAGAAGAATGGAATTTTTTTGAAGGTATGAAGGGTCAGAATTCAGAGTGATGAAGAGGCGTGAAAAGGTGACGGAAAAATAATGCATAGAGAGGAGAAGGTGGAAAAGGCCAAAAATGCATGGGAGGAGTTGGAACATACACAAATGGAAGAAGGATAGGGAAAAGAAGTTGGCATTTTGAGACAAAAGTTGAAACTATGCATATAATTGTCTGTTTCTTGGGTGGTTTCGTCTGTTGTCTGTTTTTTTTTTCCCTCGCAGGCAAAAGTCAAAGTCTTTATTATATAAAAAAGAGAAAGATTTGATTAGAAAATACTTTTAGTCTAATAATGAATTTTGATATATTATAAAATTATTGACTTGATAATAATTATTTTAAAATTATATATGGAATAAGATCTTTGACAGATTATAAAAAATAAGATCTTGTTTAAAGAAATTGAATATATTTTCCCTCATAGCAACATATTTTATTTATATGCTTTTAACATAAATATTTCTTAAACCGTGAACTAATTAAAATTTATTTTAGATAATGGTCAAAAATAGGATTAATATTATGTTTTATTAATAATAGTGGTTTATAGGCACATTATTTATTATTCAGATAACACGATATCTTTTATTCACGTGTAATTAATGTAATTAACCTATATAAGTAATCCTATATACGTGCTCATCATTGACTATTTTTCTGTTTCTCCTATTTTAACAGTGACTTTAAAAGTAATCATTATGAAATTTAATAATTTTATTAAATGATTTTTTAATTAATAGATGGTGACCGAAATTAAATTTATAGATTTAATTAGAAACTTATATAAATAATTGAATGCTCGCGAGAATATGGATCAAACAGTTGAGGAACTTTATTTAATAACCAAGATGGTTATTACAGAATAAAATTCATTTAAAATCATTTGTCTTTAAAATAAAATAAATTTAAGATAATTTCAGGACAGATATATCATTAATTCCTCATTTTAGAAATAAGCTCCTACTTTTAAAAATGGTTTTTTTTTCTTAAAAAAAAAACAGGTTTTGTAAATAACTATTGTAACATCTTTGAAGCTAGCAGTCAAAACATTATAACAGCTTTGAAAAAAATCATCATCGTCGTTTTAACTTGTAATATTTTGAAGAATTTTATTTAATTATTTGAGTCTCAGACAAAATTTCTTATTAGGACTTGATTCGTTTGCAGTTCTGTTTTTCTGTTGTCTTTCTTCTTCTTCTTCTTCTTCTTTTTTTTATCTCTTCTAACAAAACAAAAAATATTTTTTTTTCTTATTTCTATTCAAATATATAAATTTATATAGAACGTATTATTTGAGAATCATTTTCTTATTTGGGAATAAATTGATCAATCTCATTCTCGGTCCTTAAATTCAAACGAAAAACCATAAAAAACTGAGATTAAAAGACTCATTTAACTACGTGTTTGCAAAAGAGTATGCGACACACGTATCTTTTATTTTCCATGGCAAAGTCTCTTTTTAATGGAGTAACTAATATGTTTTGCTTTGGGAGATTCATGTCACGTCCAACCAAAACGCACACTCAAACACACTATACGTCTGTAAAAAAAAAAGACTCGTTAAAGAATTCACTTGCTAAAAGAAAAAGTTGGAAAGCATATCTATTCAGAAAGGCATTGGAGTATCAAAATTTAGATATAGTAATGTCCATGTATCTTAACAAAAACAAATCGTTTATGAACTTTATAGGAATTGAAAATCATACAGGTCCGCCTATTGTTAGTGTAGCATGCACCACCACAATCATCCCAATTTATGCTCATGAGACTGTGCATGCATGGTCCACCATTAGATGATACATTTTCTCCCCTTTTGTTTGAGATAATTTCACCAACATATAAGGGCCAAATTTTCTATCAAATTTTTCACATCAGTTGTAGATCTTCCCATGATATGGTGTGTTTGATATACACTAAGTTACAACACACACACACACAAAAAAGCATATGACAAACGCTCAAACTAGTGCTACGGGACAATTTTTTTTTAATCTTGTGCATTATTTGATGCACTATAGATAACACAAACAAAATTAATAATAAAAAAATTATTATAATATTTTTTTTCATATTAATTATCTAAATAAGACGGCAATAACAATGATGAAATGATGGTGATAATGATAATAATAATAATAGACAATGATGATCACAAAGAAGGTTGTAGTAAAAATAATTGTAACTTATAACAACAATGATGATAAGAATGACAATAACAATGAGTGAAGGTGACAATGATATTATAATTTTTTATTTGTCTTAAATTAAATATTATAATAACTTAAACATGTTTTTTATTTTTGATATATATTTAAATTTTATATTTAATTCTTAATAAATTTTTCGTGTCAACAAATTATCTATAATATCACTTGAAATTAAATGTGACATGTAAGATGTGAAACCCTGTCACACTGACCTAATCCCCAATGGCGTCCTAGGGAACATGATAGCAGCGTGGTGTTGTGAGCAAAGAATCTCCTTCAAAGCAGAAAGGGTTATAGGGAAACACAACAAGAGAGTTACCAACAAAGCCGCATTAGAAGGCATGCGAATGACGATATCGTTTTTGGTCAACAAGCTCAAGGGAAATGGAAAGAAAAATAATGATAAGGTTAATGTTCCTTTGAGTGTTGAAGACACAAACGATGTTCTTTACAAGCTTCGGGTGTTGGCGAAGGGTCGGCCAGAGGTTGATGGAAGGGGGTGTCGTGGGGGTGGCGGCAATGTTGGAGGAGGGGGTGATGATTTTGGAAGGAGTGGTGAAGAGGGGTGGGTTGGTGGTGGTGCTGGCGGCGGCCTAGGCTGAGAAAGAGGGGGAATGGTGTTGCTCTAAAAAGGTCTGTTTTTTGAGATTGGAAACACAGTCCCTGAATTCAAAATCATATTTTGACAATGGGGTTTAGATGGGTTCTTATCCAAGAGGATTTTGAGTGCATAAGATATCTAGTGTTTAACTTGTTTCTGGGTCTGAAAAGTGGTTGCAGCCAATTCACGGCGAACACAACGGTCTCAAGTTGACATTATTACCATGGTTGCTTCCTCAACGACTGTGGTTGTTCCAACCACTACACATTAGAATCCTAATCTTTTTTTTTTTTTTTTTAATTTAATTAAAATATAAAACACATAATCCATTTAGATATCACTTAATTTAAAGTGACATCATAAGTATATCAAATTAACAATCAGATCATCAGTTAACAAATTCTTTTTAATCGCAAAAATCTTGTATCAAAATTTTTAAATATTATGGATCCATCTCAAAGAAAATTTATTTGGAATCAAATAAGATATTTAAATCTATTATAATTTATGTTGATTATGTAATAATTCATGGTCATAATATTTTGAAATTTTGTAACGCTCATCATTTTTGAAAGTCATTTTGAATGGTTGTTAATGGATGATAATGGCCAATAAAGAATTGTAACAGCCAATAATGAGTGGTAATGGCTGATAAATGCATTCTTGATGGTAGAATGCCTATATAAGCACATGAATTTGGTCCCTGAGCTCATCCCTTCAAATTCAGTCTTATACACCATCTAGAGAGTGGAAGAGAGAGAGCTTGGAAGAACCAAAACAAGAAACTCTTCATAGCAATGGCTGGAGGTATGAATTTTGATCTGTAATTTCCGCATTTTATTAATAACCTGTGTTTCTTTGTAGTTTGTAATATCACAGGTTAAAAGAGACTTTTTCTCTAACATTTGGTATCAGAGCAAGAATTGCCTCTGCCTTGTCCATTTTCGTTTTTCGGTATTTTCCGATTTGATTTTGTTTATGGTATGAAGGGCCTTGTTTCTTAAAAAATAAAATTAGAAATATGTATTTCGTTTGATTTCCTTAATTTTGGCTTTTGAATCGTGAAAAATGGTGTCCGAATGAATGAAAAACGAACGGGTCTGCGTATGGGTCGGGTTTGACCCGCTAAAGGTTGAAGATGATGAACAGTGTTTAAAAAAAAAAAAAAAAAGACAAAAACTCCTACATTTTGTGCTAGCTAGGTGTTGAACCCTTAACTTCGAGAACACTAATGTATGTGTAGACCACTAAACCAGTAAGGCTTTTTTGATATATTGTCGTTTTTAATACATTATATACACATTGTGCTTTACAGTTTTTGAATTTTGATTTAATTTATGCATGAATATATTCTAGAACATTTTATTCTATGCATATATATATGAAATCAAATGCATAATATTATATTTCAATTATAAAATTATATGAGAATCTTATTCATAATTATATTGTATCTTGATTTTGAAATGCAAAATACTATTTATTCTCATATAATAAATTTTTATGTCTAAGTGATCTTTATGATTTTGATTAATTATGGATTAGCCACAGCATCTATATTTGATTAAAATTATATATTAAGTTGGTTAAAGATCATATAAGGAATTAGACATAATATTGTAATTAATTATACTTATATAATGAATTTTATCTCACAAGAATTTTTATTATATCTGTATAATTAATTGGGATAAAATGACGTATTATTTTTCATGATTTACCCACAGGCATCATGATGTATGTATAATTTGTCGATTTTATCATAAAGTAAAAATTTACGATAGAAATTAAATTATTTTCATATTGTACCCGTAAAGCATGAATATTAAGCAAATAATTTGATTATTCTATCATAAGGTTTAATTGTTTCTTATTGAATTAAAAATTTACCCCACAGGCAATTTTTATGTCACAAGATTCAATTTTATGGTATGTTTACATTGGTAAAAGATACAATTAAGATTAGTATGCCTCAAATTTTGACATAAGCCTTTGAATTTTGCAGCTTCTCAAACTATTAATTTTTCTGATATTCAATGTGATGTTCCCGAACTCAAAGGAGATAACTATAAGATATGGAAGGAGAGAATTCTTTTACAATTGGGGTGGATGGACATAGATTATGCTATAAGGAAAGACGAACCACCTGCAATCACAAATGAAAGTAGCCCAGCTGACGTTGCGCTATATGAGCGGTGGGAACGATCCAACCGGCTCAGCGTGATGTTCATTAAGACTAAAATCTCGGCTGGGATACGTGGTTCTGTTGACCAGCATGAAAAGGTCCGAGACTTGCTTAAGGCCATTGATGACCAGTTCATCACTTCAGATAAGACTTTAGCAAGCACCTTGATCATGAAGTTTACTTCTCTTCGGCTCACCAGTGTGAAAGGTGTGCGTGAGTACATCATGAAAATGCGAGATATTTCAGCTCAACTTAAGAAACTAGAGGTTGATATGTCTGAGTCCTTCCTAGTGCATTTCATTTTGAACACCCTTCCGCATGAATATGGGCCATTTAAGATTTCCTACAACACACATAAAGATAAATGGTCTATCAATGAATTAATGACCATGTGTGTTCAGGAAGAAGAAAGACTTGTAATGGAGATGGGTGAGAGTGCACTACTGACTACTGCTTATGGGAAGAACAAAGCAATTAAGTCTCAAGCTTATCAGAAGGGGAATGGTAAAATACCACCTCAAGCTGATATTAAGAAGGTGGCAAAGTGTTTCTTTTGCAAGAAGAAGGGACACATGAAAAAGAATTGCCCCGGATTCCAGAAATGGCTTGAGAAGAAAGGTAAATCAATCTCATTAGTATGTTATGAATCTAATATGGTTAGTGTTAATATTAACACCTGGTGGATTGATTCTGGATCTACTATTCATATTGCAAATTCTTTACAGGGTATGCAAAACCTAAGGAAACCAGTGGGAAGTGAGCAAAGCATTTTATCAGGCAATAAGCTAGGCTCACATGTGGAGGCCATTGGAACTTGCATTTTGACTTTAAGTAGTGGCTTTATTTTAAAATTAGAAAGGACTTTTTATGTACCAAGTTTTTCCCGAAACATGATTTCTATTTCAAGGCTTGTACCGTTTGGATATTCCTTTAATTTCAAAGACACATCATTTGAGTTATTTTATAATTCTGAATGTGTTGGGAATGGTATATTGTCTGATGGTCTTTATCTTCTTGGTTTACAAAATAATGCCACTTATAGTTCTATGCATGTTCAAACTGGTATTAAAAGGTGTAATATTAATGAGAATTCCTCTATGTTATGGCACCGGAGATTAGGACATATCTCCATTGAGAGGATTAAAAGGTTAGTGAAAGATGGGGTACTCAATACTCTAGATTTTGCTGACTTTAAGACTTGTATGGACTGCATTAAGGGTAAGCAGACCAACATGTCTAAGAAAGGTGCTAATAGGAGTTCAAGCATATTAGAAATAATTCATACTGATATTTGTTGTCCAGATATGGATGCACATGGTCAGAAATATTTTATCACCTTTATAGATGATTATTCACGATATATGAATGTTTATTTGCTTCATAAGAAATACGAAGCATTGGATGCCTTCAAAGTCTTTAAGGCTGAAGTTGAGAACCAATGTGGCAAGCAAATAAAAATAGTGAGATCAGATAGAGGTGGAGAATACTATGGCAGGTATACTGAGAATGGACAAGCACCTGGTCCATTTGCAAAGTTCCTTCAAGAACATGGGATTGTTGCCCAATACACTATGCCTGGTTCTCCGAATCAGAATGGTGTGGCAGAAAGAAGGAACCGAACATTATTGGACATGGTGCGGAGTATGCTTAGCAACTCCAATCTTCCTAAATCCTTGTGGGCTGAAGCACTAAAGACGGCAGCGTATATATTAAATCGTGTTCCAACCAAGGCTGTCCCAAAGACACCTTTTGAGTTATTTAAAGGTTGGAAACCGAGTTTGAAACATATGCGCGTTTGGGGTTGTCCGTCTGAGGTGAGAATATATAACCCACAAGAGAAGAAACTTGACCCGAGGACCATTAGTGGGTATTTCATTGGATATGCCGAAAGGTCTAAAGGTTATAGGTTTTATTGTCCACATCATATTACTAGGATTGTGGAATCAAGAAATGCCAAATTTATTGAAAATGATTTGATCAGTGAGAGTGATCAATTGAGGGACTTAGGTTCTGAAATTGATTATATAGAATCTCAACCTTCCACGTCAAATGAAAGATTGGTTGTAATTCATACCCCTCAAGTTCAAAGGGATGATGAACAACACATGATTGGCATTCCACAAACTGTTGTTGATAATCCAGTAGATCAAGTTGATCATCAAATTCATGAAAATGATGAACAACCATTTGAACAACATGATCCCCAAGAAAATGTTGATGCAACATTAAGGAGGTCTACTAGAGTAAGAAAATCAGCTATTCCTAGTGATTATATTGTATATTTGCAAGAATCTGACTATAATATTGGAGCTGAAAATGATCCTGAAACTTTTGATCAAGCCATGAGTTGTAAAGAGTCAAATTTATGGTATGATGCCATGAAGGATGAGATGAGTTCCATGCAGAGTAACAAAGTTTGGAACCTTGTAGAGTTGCCTAATGGGGCGAAGGCCATTGGATGTAAATGGGTCTTTAAGACCAAAAAGGATTCATTAGGCAACATTGAGAGATACAAGGCAAGACTTGTTGCTAAGGGATTTACTCAAAAGGAAGGAATAGATTACAAAGAGACTTTTTCTCCAGTATCTAAGAAAGATTCTCTTCGTATAATCTTGGCATTAGTTGCTCATTTTGACCTTGAGTTGCAACAAATGGATGTGAAAACAGCTTTTCTTAATGGTGATTTAGAGGAGGAGGTTTATATGAAACAACCTGAAGGTTTCTCCTCTAATAGTGGTGAGCATTTGGTTTGCAAGCTTAATAAATCTATATATGGTTTAAAACAAGCTTCCCGTCAGTGGTACCTTAAGTTTCATGGGATAATTTCTTCATTTGGTTTTGATGAAAACCCCATGGATCAATGCATATACCACAAGGTTAGTGGGAGTAAAATATGCTTTCTTGTTTTATATGTAGATGATATTTTACTTGCAGCCAATGATCGGGGTTTGCTACATGAGGTGAAACAATTTCTCTCTAAGAATTTTGACATGAAGGATATGGGTGATGCATCTTATGTCATCGGCATTAAGATTCATAGAGATAGATCTCGAGGTATTTTGGGTCTATCACAGGAAACCTATATTAACAAAATTCTAGAGAGATTTCGGATGAAAGATTGTTCACCAAGTGTTGCTCCCATTGTGAAGGGTGATAGGTTTAATTTGAACCAATGTCCAAAGAATGACTTTGAGAGGGAACAAATGAAAAACATTCCTTATGCTTCAGTTATTGGAAGCCTCATGTATGCTCAAGTATGCACAAGGCCTGACATTGCTTTTGCAGTTGGAATGTTAGGAAGATATCAGAGTAATCCAGGTATTGACCACTGGAGAGCTGCTAAGAAAGTGTTGAGGTACCTTCAAGGGACCAAAGATTACATGCTTATGTATAGACAGACAGACAATCTAGATGCGATTGGTTATTCAGACTCAGACTTTGCTGGTTGTGTTGACTCTCGTAGATCAACATCTGGGTACATTTTCATGATGGCTGGTGGAGCTATTTCATGGAGGAGTGTTAAGCAGTCTTTGACTGCTACTTCTACCATGGAAGCTGAGTTTGTCTCTTGTTTTGAGGCTACATCACATGGTGTATGGCTTAAAAGTTTCATTTCTGGGCTGAAGATAATTGATACTATTTCAAGGCCTTTAAGAATTTTTTGCGATAACTCAGCTGCTGTCTTTATGGCTAAGAATAACAAAAGTGGAAGTCGAAGTAAGCACATCGACATTAAGTACTTAGCCATTAGAGAAAGAGTAAAAGACAAGAAAGTGGTCATTGAGCATATAAGCACTGAGTTGATGATCGCTGATCCTTTAACTAAAGGCATGCCACCGTTTAAATTTAAGGATCATGTAGAAAGAATGAGACTTGGTTCCAATTTATGATTGTATACATATATGTAAAAATTGAAACTTTTATATTATGATATTTTCTCATATTTTGGTGCACATTGATTTATTTGAGAAAAATTATGTTTTGGACCAAGAATAAACATTGGGTTTATTCATGAAGTTTTATTACCACTTTAAGTATACTGCTTGGGAAATTGAGTATATTGTAATACATAGATGATATTACTCGTTATAAGAGGAACTATCACTATGATTCATATATTCATTTCTTAAGAAGATTGAGCATTAAGTCAAAATGTTTGGACCAAGTGGGAGAATGTAATAATTCATGGTCATAACATTTTGAAATTTTGTAACGCTCATCAGTTTTGAAAGCCATTTTGAATGGTTGTTAATGGATGATAATGGCCAATAAAGAATTGTAACAGCCAATAATGAGTGGTAATGGCTGATAAATGCATTCTTGATGGTAGAATGCCTATATAAGCACATGAATTTGGTCCCTGAGCTCATCCCTTCGAATTCAGTCTTATACACCATCTAGAAAGTGGAAGAGAGAGAGCTTGGAAGAACCAAAACAAGAAACTCTTCATAGCAATGGCTGGAGGTATGTTTTGATCTGTAATTTCCGCATTTTATTAATAACCTGTGTTTCTTTGTAGTTTGTAATATCACAGGTTAAAAGAGACTTTTTCTCTAACAGATTAATATTACATTTCAATCATGTCCTACTTGTAAAATTATCATTACTTGAATATAATTGTTAGTGTAATGCTTAGGTAGTATAATGTTTATTTTCTTAACTTGAAACCTGTTATAAATTCGATCAAGTTTGTTGCTTTATCCCACCTTGGTCGCCTCCTTTCTTGACACTAATAAATTTGACCAATGAATACCAAATTAGGAATACATAAGCATTAATACAAATGTAGAGATGGTGACTTCCAATTAAATGGTGTTTAATTTGATAGTGCATAGACGAGTTGAATGGGATGTTACTTTTGACACAAGAAAGTCAGCGTGGACTTCATTCTGCGCATGATGTTGAAAAAAGTTAGGATTCCGCAAATGGTTTGGTGGGAGGAAATAACTATTTTAGTTTCTAAAGTTTAAGATATTTTTGTTCTTGTTATTATGAATTTATGGCAAATTTTGGGTTTAATCTCATAAAAAAATATCAGTTTTAATTTTAATCAACTTTAAAAGTTTCAAAATAATATTTTTTATTATTCTGTATGTCATGTTTTTTTAAAAGTTAGCTAAAATGTTTTTGTCAAACATAATATTAGTAATTTTTAGTATTTTTTTTGAAACACTACTTAAAGTGGTATTTTTAAAATACTAGTTTGTAATTTTTTATATTTTCTTTTATTTTTATTCTTAATATATTTATCAATTTTTTTTAAAATAAATCGTGATTTTATTATTTTTATGTTATTTTAAATTTTTATTTATTTCAACAATTAATTTTACTGAAAACTTATAAATTAATAAGTTAATTTTTCAGTTTTCAAATTTCAACTGTCAATCAATTTTTTAGTTTTTAGTTAAATTTTTAATTAATTTTATCAAAAATATAATCTAAATTGACTGATGGTCTTTATTCGTAGGAATAATTTTAATAATTTTAAAGACTAAATTAATAACATTCTATCTATAATTTTACATGCTAAAGTGGTGACTTATTCTAATTAATTGCAATGTCTCTTAGAGATTTTGGTTTTGTTTTTATGAATATATCATGGAGTATAGATAGCAGATTTTTTTTAACTCAATAGATAAAAGAATTTAAAAAAAAAGCATTTAATAGAAATAATTGAGTGCCTTCAAAAAGTCGTTATTTAAATAAAAAATTATTTCAGGTCAAAATGTTCTCCAAATTTTCATATAACTATTAAGAAAACGTATTTGTTAGTTAATTGTTTTTTTCCTAAATCCAACGCAATCCATGTATAATTCTAATATTTCAATTTGTTTGATTTAATTTCAATCTTTTAAAATACTAAAGTCAAAACTAAAAAAAATCTAGGATTAAAGAAAGCGCGTGATTTATATATGCTTACTTATTTTATATATGCCACATGATAAAATATTTGCTATTTTAAAATCTCAATATTTTTTTCATCGTAAAATTTTTCAATAGGATTATGTGATCGATTTAATCCATCATTTTTTCTGTTAATTTTCACATCTTCAACTTCTGAGTTTTTGTATCCCTTTGTTTAAGGTAAAGTTCTGTCTATTTTTTTATTAAATTTTATCTAATACTTTGTTCCCTTTATAAGAAAATATCTTCTTTTTTTATTAAATTTATCAGATACTTTGTTATTTGCAATGTACGATAATGATAATCCGCATCTTCGTTCAAGCTAGGTACTTGTATTGTGAATTGTCACTCAACTCAAAATACTAGGAGCTTCTAATTACCTAACGATGTCTTTCAACCATGGTTGGCAAATTTTTTTGTAGGTTTATGGCTTGAATGGATAATGGATAAAGATGTTATACTTAATTAGGAGTTGGTCAATTTGTATTAAAAGTTTTGACTCGCAACTCGGTGCAGATTTAGCATAAAATTTGAGAGAGAACAATTAGAAATGAAATTACTTATCTTAGCAATATTGAGATTTGTGATACGTACGTGTTGTTGAAGGTATTGTCAATGGTGTGGAATGATGGTGTTATGATCAATATTGGTGTGATATTTTTAAACATTGATTGCCTTTTTTTGCAAGATTGAGAGACTTAGGTGGTCTACAAATTAATCTTGATGAACTCTTCCTGGCCACCTAGGTCTAACGATTGGGTTGATAGTTGCTCTCAAAGGACATGCATATGTAAGTTAACAATCATATATATGAGGACTCCTTTGATGTTTGTCAAACAAAATAAGTATCTTATTGGTTTATCTTTTATAAAATTGAACATGAGGACTTTCAACTACGTCTTAGTCATATACCATACAAACACAATTTGGTGAGGCCTCCACGAGTGAGCACAAAAGGTTGATAAGTCAACCAAGCTTAGCCCCCCTCAACTCAGAACCTTATATTTAACATATTAACATTTACATGATTAATATAATGATGGTGCTTGATAGAGCAATAGCCAGTAGATAGAAATGGCAAATAATATACATCCCCCTCCACAGACCAAGATTAATATGTCAATATATAGGAATATAGGATCACTCCTCAAATCCACCTAATGGTTAAACTTAGAAAGACTCACGCGTTTGTCTAGGGCCTTTATCCAATGTTATGATCAAAATAATGAAAGGGAACCAGTTCCATACTGCAAAGAGATTCACTATTCTACTTGTGACGCAGATAGTTTGTGTCATGATATAATTAATAAAATTCAAATTCCATGAGACATACTCCTCGTGTGAGATTTGAAGGTTCAAGCTTGTCCATCATCTGTTCGTTCTAACTTTATCTGTGATGTGGTCATCCATGTGTACAATTATAATCCTCTCATGAAAAGTTGTTGCAAATATGTGATTTTGATGTTTGGTTACAGAAGTTAATACATAAATGATTACAGAACTATAAAACTTCTTATCCTTTGAAATAGAAATCTGTTCAGTGATACAATTTTTTATTACGTTTCCTCATTTTTATTATTAAAACTAAAAAATAGTTTTAATCTCATGTGTAAAATAGTAATATTTATTTATGTGCAAGTTTATTTGTTAGAAGTTAGATATTTAAATAAGTGGAAAGGAAGGAAAAAAAAATTCTCTCATCCTTAATACATTTTTGTATTTGTGCCTAGCTGAAAGTAAGAGCCAAAGTAAGATTTACAACACTACATATTTGTCTATGAACCTTAATTTGTCGCGGTTTTGACAACATTTAATTATTAAATAAACTAACTATCAATAAGTAATTTATTTCAATAAGAATATTTTAGTAAATTGTTTCAATAAATAACTTATTTATTATTGTTCTTATAACATGTGTAAAAAAATATTAAACATCAATCATTTTAAAATGGAGGTAGCATATACTGATATACATAACATTTTTATAATTGAATAATAATATAATTTTTTATATTGTAAATACATATGATATTTACTCTTATCAAAATTTCCTACTGGATTAGAATAAAGATAAGTTAGTCCAACTTATAATCCTAAATAATTCTATGATAAAATATTTTTTGTATTTTGGTTAGATTCAATTATCTCTAATATAGATAATATTTTATGTATCACAAATGTAATATAAAAATTCAAAGTATACGTCTATAGATTTTAGTTGAAATGATTGCGCAAATAAAATTTTTGTTTTAATTGTAATCATGAGGTTGATTATTTTTTCACGTATGGAGAAATCACCAAGAAAATAATTCAACTTATAGTATGGAAGGAATTTGAGAAACAGCGTAGGACCATTTATGGCCTTAATGAATATTGGTCCAACAACATAATAGTGGGTTCATGAAAAAGGTCTAATAATCCCACTTGCCAGTTTCTCAATAGTCAATACTCAACAGTGAACTCATGTATTTCACACTAGAATATTTTTTAGTGGGGTGGGCAAGCAAAACAAAAATTACATATAAAAAAAATTCATACATAATTGTCAACAACCTAGCATTACTTTTTTTGTTTTAGTCTTTGGGGTTATTATAGATATGAAAACAAGGAAAAGGACACAAGAAGTTATCATCAGTGCATCCGCAAGATGGATAAACATGATTACATTAGCATAATTTTCACAATCATTATTCCTATTTGATTTGGTTTCCATAAAATAAAAGTGTATTTTAGAAAGTATATATAGAGTAAATGTTAATTGAGAATTCATTTTATTCTACGAAGTGCACTTCTTACCTTAGAAGAAGCAAATTCATTTTCAAAATATAAATTTTAGCAACCTACTAGTCAGTTTTTTATACATTACAATGTCATTTTTTAATTTACGTGAAATTTTAGAAATATAAATTAAAAATTAAACAGAGGCTTGTCCAAGATTACATGCAAAACCTCCAAAGAACTCAGCATCACATATTCTGATCAAACCAACACAAGACGTAATGCCCCTGGACTGGAAACACGCTTCATCACAATTTAGAGTCATAGAAGATGTGTTTTTAATTAATTTAAATAAATAAGAAAAAAAGCTAAGTAGATCAAATTTAAGGGAAGAAAAGGCAAAATTTTAAGAAATTTATAAAAGGAATTAATTTAAATTATAATTTGTTGACATTTGAAATGAAAAAAGAGTGGAACTAACTTAGAAAAAAAATTATAAGTAATTAATGATATAAGTTTTTAAAAACATATAAAATTTTAAATAATAATGTAAACATATATTTTGAAAGAAAAGTATATAATAAAGGATGTCTAAACAAGTAAAGATTATATTTTGGTCATCGTTACAACGAACAATTAAAGTTATATTTTACCCAAAAAAAAAATGTTTTTAACTAGTGATAATTTATTTTTAAAAAAGCATATTGAAGTTTAGTTTAGAAATAGAAATAAAAGATGATAGATCAAAGGTATAACCGTATACGACTATAAGTAATTAAGAAAATCAAATATACATGTAAAAAGAATAAGGCAATTTGATATGATTGAGAGATAATTTTTTTAATTAATTGCAAAACGGTATGTGAAATAAAAATAGAAATAAATGGGTTGAGCAAGAAGATAGTGAGAAATTATTTTAAATGTTTCCATGAGAATGTAAGATTCCCATTCTCTTACGTGATAATAAAGATGTAAAAATATGTACGATTAAATTACTGGAAATAATTTACGCTAAATAATATTTTTTGTTACCTTAAAAAAAAAAGAGAAAATATATTTTTGTTCTCACATTTCTGAGAATTTAATAAAATTTTGTGAAACAAACTTATCCTTGTGTTTCAACATTGCTGGTCGAGATTCGAAGCTTCATGATTAAAATTTGCTTTTCTTTCATTTGGCCTTCGTGATTGCTTGACCACATGCACACACACACAAGTTTTGATAGGAAGAAAGATCATTGTCACTGGGAAGATAACAATTACTACAATTATAATCCAAAATCAACAGCTGCAAAGTCCGTGAAAGACGCAATAACCAACCAATGTTAAGAGAATGGTAAGTGGAAGAGTCGTACTTTCATGATAGTGATGTTGAAACAACGCCCAGCAATTAGATTGGTGGATATTTAACCGGAAAAATGGATCACAAGTCACAATAGTTCATTCAAGATGCTCTATCATCACCTTTTCAGGAAAAGACCTACACTTTGATTTAATCGTAACATGTTATTACCCGACCCGTGACATCATTAGTTAAGAAGTTTTATCATTTTATGCATTAATGCTTGTTACCATAAGAAGAAGAAAAAAAAAACATTAGCCAGTTGTAAATAACTTTCCAAATGATTGGTATTCCTTGATCAGTTCATGAATTCAGTACTCCTAAGAAGGAAAATTTTAGTTGATATTTCATTTGTCATTTGAAGGGCAGTACAAGAAAATGCAATAGATGCAACCCTCTCAAGTCAAAGGACTCATGGGAAATCAGGGAATTGTGAAATGAGAACCACAAAAAATGGCCACTCACTATAAAAACCACATCCCCCCATTCACATATACCCCCATTAGGTCCAACACAGATGACCCAAAGTGTCCAGAGATCTACCAACAAAAGTAGGTTAATTCCCAGCATCAGCTCTATCAGTTTTCTTTTATACCCGTTTTGAAGGAACTAATACAATCATGACCCTTGGCATGTTTATGAGAAATAGTATAATTTTTTTTAAAAAAATCTAAAATTCCTATATTTTCCCCCAGATAATTCAAATCCAATCTAAAACTAAAATTTATTTAAAATCCAAGTTTAGAGCTTAAAGCAATTTAATTTTAAAAAATAGTAAAAGAAAAGGAATAATAAAAATAAAATAAATAAAAAATGGATGATTAAGTAAGGTGATCGATCAGGCTGTAAAACATAAATACAATATTCAAATTAATAAAGGGTCGAGTCTTGTTAATTTGGTTTAGGTCAAATCTGATTCAAAAAAGAAAATCGAATCAGCGTGATTTAATTTGGTTCAAGTAGCCAAGTTGGTCAGATCGAACCAAGCCATTTAACACGCCTCATTATTCCATGGCTAAGACACTGTAAAAACCATGTTCCCAACTTTCTTTCTCGCAACAGATGATGACAGGATTCCAAGATTTTTTTTTCCATGATGTTTTGTCTCTAGTGTTCTTTTTTTATTTACTTAACATGTGCTTCGCTTCAATGTGGAATCTTGATTGTAATCAATATACATCCAGCTAAGTTGCAACTCACACTTATGAGTTTTGGTCATCGTTTTCGCTGTCATAAATAATGGAGAGTCACACATTGCGATCTTTTTTCTCGTGCATTTAGTCTCTCTTCAACTACCAAGAGCCTTTGCAAGAAGTAAGAACCCCACACAGACTCGTTGTGTGTCGCTATTTCAAAAGCCAATCGAACCTGTCTATATGCCCACCATGAAAGTGTATCCAAAATAAAGAAATGGAAAGAAAAAAAAAGGGTAATGAAGAAAAGCATTTACTCTTTGCTAGATTATAAGAATATCATTATAGCATTCCGCCATCACCACAACGATATCAAACCAACTCTTATAATATCTCTATTCAAACCATTAATTACGATGCTATCCTAAATATCTCTAAATATGGAAGCGTTGAAGAAGATATTATTGGGGATTATATCTGCGAGCTCAAGTACTGCATTAACATAATAACATACAATGAATCTGGAATCATCGTAGTTGCATGGTTGTTCAATGCAAGATAACAAAACTTTTCTTCTTTTTTTATTTTATTTTTAAAATGCAACATTTCAATAGATAATAAGTCTACACTTCTAACCTTTCATTGTGTCGTAAAGAGCATTTGAACAATAATTTGTCAGTGTAGCAACTTTGATGTCGTCCATGTGGGTGGTGTCCCATGAAAATCATGATAGTGCTTACTACCTTAATAGTACTTAATAGTTATTACCCTAAAATAGCCTTCTAACAACCACACTACTGGAATAGATGTCACATAGAACAGCACTGGTGAAGTCTCACATTGCTGCGTTAATTAATGACAATCTCATATATTGCTTTACCTTTGCTAACAAGCACCCAATAGCTAACATGCAATAAACATCCAATAACAAACAAACCACGAAACCACATTAGATCCATTTAAGGAATAATAAAGCACTTCAATTAGTACCAGATTTCGGTGTGATAGTGATGTCAAAGGTTCAGCTCTCTGCCAAGTTACCTATACTACTCTTCTAAGTAATTCGTAGGTACATATATCTTTAATATAGTCAAAGAAAAAACAATTGTAAAATTAGGACTGTTTACTTAGTTCCAGCATGTCTCAAAATTCCCAACAATTCTCAGTAACAAGAAATTAAATGGGTACCTAAACCACGAACTAACAAAACAAGTGTAGTGTTATATTCTCTAAATTCTCCTACAAATCTTCCTAATACTCTATGAAGAAAATATTAAAAGTAAAAATAAATACATTTAATATGATGAAAACTTAAAAAATACTCAATATTTTATTTACAAGGATTAGTAAGAAGATTTTGTAAGAGGATTTAGAATTATTACAAAACAAAGGAAAGAACTACCTGCTACATTCTAAAGTTGATCATATTTGTCCCCAGAATCCAGATATTTTCAATTGATTGAATTTTCAGCAATATGCATATGGGAGTATAGGTCAATGACATTGACATATCAAGTGTCACAAATCACTCAGATGCTCAAATTATGCAATGAACAACGCCATCCTATCCAGGGAACTGGAACTTTTGACTTAAGATCCCCTCAACAATTACTATTTTCATACATTGAAAAACCAATTTGTAATTTACATGTACTGACAAAACAGAACAGTTATATTCTCTTCAGTGATAAAGAGAGAGAGAGAGAGATTACAGAATTCAATTATCCATTTCCATATCTATACAAGGGGTAAGAATAATAGAGTCCTGCAACAAATATCATCGATTTGAAGAAATGATTTCATTTTCAATTGCAACTGTTACATGATAAGGAATTTGAAACACAGTAATCTTCCCTATTGTTTGGGGTAAAATGTAACACGTAGAAGGTTAATAGGAAAACAATAATGTTACTGAAGAAGTGTAGGATTTCACCTATCATGCTGGGCAGTTAGAACCACTGATGAACAAGAACTCCACTTTGTCTAAGGGAATTGAAGAGCTGCAAGCATTGATCATATGTTTTCTCATACTTTGAACTCCTCTGCCCAGGGCAACATCTCTGCCACCTATTGTAATGGCATTCAAGGAAAATCTCATCTATCAAACATATAGCCCCAGTTTTAATCAACCTTGGAATCAGATCAAACTCAGTACCCTCCACATCCATCTTCATCACAACAAAATCATTCTTCGAAACCATCTTCTTCAACCAATTAGCAAAATCAAATCCCTGTATCTTCTCCACTTTGCCATCAAACTCCCCCTTCCCCAACGATGACTGCAAAGGCTGAATCCTACCCATCCCCCTGCCCTTAACCTCAACATGCTCCCTGGGATTGCGATGAATCTCAAACATCAAGGTTTCATTCTTCACCCATGCGGCGTAAGGAACCAGAGTGATCCCCTTCTTCAACCCGTACCCTTGGTGAAAAGTCTTATCAGCTTCAATTGCATACACATGATAGGTCTTGTTCTGCTTAGGGTACTGTTTCCTAAACCAAGACCCTATGCTGGAGCCATAGCTTCTAGCTCCAACATCAACATACACATACCTATTCTTAAAGCTTATATCAGCCATTGAAGGAAGGTACTTTATGTTCCTCACATTCCTTTTCAATGTAATCCAAGGCTTCAATGGCTCCTCCTCAATCAATGGCTCAGCTATCTTAACCAAATCATGCTTATAACCAGGAACATAACACTTTCCATTTGAATCATCGAAATCGAATTTCCCAGCACCATCACCACACTCTTTCTTCAAAACAATTTCACGTATATACGGCATCGAAGAATCAAAGCCTTCCAAGCCATGCAACTTAACTACTTTGAAACAATTGAACAAATCAAGGAACGAATTGAAACTATACGTATCTTTAGGGATCGCGAAATGGAACACCGCGAAACCTCCCGGTCTCAGCGTCCGGCCGATCTCAGCCGCGAACTCTGCCGGCTTCGCCGACTGCACGAACGAGTCCTCGCCGGAGAACACGAAATCGAAGGTTCCGTCCCCGAAAGGAATCCGCTCGCCGCGGCCAAACTTCACGAGCGGCTTCGCCGATCTCCCTCAGCGCGAAGACGTCGCGTCCGGTCGGCGTTTCCACGCACAGAGCCTTCGACTCCGGCGAGAGGTATCCGCCGGCGATGAAGTCCTGGAACGCCGACGAGTAGAACCGAATGCCGTTGATCCAGTACTTGCTGGTGTAAAGCCCCGGCTGCACTAAACCGGCGGCGGCGGTGGCAGACTGGAGCGCGAGAGGTCCGCTGCGGGCGATGAGCAAAACGCTGAAGAGGAGAAAGCGTATGGAGAGAAGCAGGCTTGGGTGCGGTGGCAGAAAAAGAATTGAAGTTGGATTCTGGATTTTCTTTTGTTATCTTGCTCAAGTGTGGGGAGCCAGGGGCAAAACGGGAAAACATAATTTGAGAATGCAGCGTGACTCGGTGTGAGCTAGTAAACCGTTGCTCCCTATAATATTCTCTCTTTCTAAATTCTTATTCTTAAATTAAGAAAATATAATTCAAATTTTCCAACACAAGCAGAATACGACTGAAAGGGTCCCACTGTCACCACCGCAAGGATCCGCCCAGCACAACAGCTACCAACATCATCCAGTCCCCACCCGATGTAAGTTAAAGTAACTCTTTCATTATAATTTTCAACAAATAAAAAAACCTTTCTGCAAATTACGAATATGAATTTCTGCCATGTGTGTTTGTTCTAATGGAGAGGTATACTGTGATTGTCAACATGTGAAAGAGAGAAAGGAGTCTATGTGCTGTTTTTGGTTCCTTTTGCAGGCCCATGTTTGATGTCTAATGCCTTGCTCCTCTATGCATGATTAAATAAACTACTAGTAATATTCATGTAACTCACCATATAGTTAATGCCATTTAAGGAAAAACCATGTTTACAGTGTTTATGTCAAATGAATACAAACTATTGCTAATTACAGTAGTACTACTTGCAGTCGTCTTTAACAGAATTAAAGATAAACAGTTAAAAGAAATTGCCAATAATAAAAATATATTATAATTTAAGTTATTGTTATAAGTATAAAATATAATTTATATATTTAAGCATATTTATTTATTGAGATATTTAATTATAATATAATTTATATATTTATTTATTATAGAGTGTGGTTACTCATGCGTCACGGGGGTAACATAAGTACAAGATTAAGTTAATTACTTTTTATAGAAGATAAAAAAATGAAAAATTAATTTTAAAAATAGATTAATTTAAATTTAATAAATATAAAAAATACATTATGTTCAAGTTTATTGTGTTAAATTAAATAATAGTTAGTTGATAATGTTATACTAATTGATGAGAAATTAAAAATAAAATTTATTAAAATAAATTACATATCATTATCATATTTTACTTCTTATGATGTGACAAGTCAGTCATTATATTATTAATGTCATTATCTTTTTACCAATCAAAATTTAGATTAAAAAATAAAACCAACTTTTGTTTTTATTGACTATATATAAGGTTAGTACTCCCAAATAACCTAAGACATTAATGTATGCAATTTATTTTTTTAAATAAAATATAATGTCAATTTTATAATGTTTTAAAATTTTACACTTCGATACGTGTAAGAAGAATTTGATATCATTATTATTAAAGAATCTAGTGTTAATCGGCAAAAGAGAGCATTTCCAATGAATTCTGGGTGCTTCCTTCTTCATCCACACTAAGAGTATAGCATGGTTCCATTTTCTTCAAATTCTGCCACAAAAGATAGTGTGGCTAGTGCTCGAAACAGGCCTCCACGTGTCATGAGAATATCTAGAGCGAGTTGGTTTAACTTTTTAAGAAAAGTTTACTAAAAAATGGAGCAAGGTCCAATCTTGGCTCCAACCCTTACAATTCTAGAACATGGATTTTATTCCCTTGATTTTTCCAAATAACCATTACAACATTCACTTTGGCCATTTCCAAGAGGTAGGAGAGACCTAGTTGGCCTATCAGGATTCAGGATACGGATTTCTGGTTATGATATGGACTGTGTACTTAATCTGCTGTTAACCATGCTATACTCTTGTTGTGGATGAAGAAGGAAGCACCTAGAAATCATTGGAAATGGTTCTTTTGCCCGTGTGTGTTGAGAATTTATCCAAGACAAAATTTGAGGAATTATTTCTCATTGATCGTAATTCTCTGTCTGTACTCTGTACAGATTTAATAGCCATTTCTAAGGTACAAAAGGGGAAATAAATCTCCCTAATAAAGATAGAAATAAAAACAGATTCCTATCCTAAAATATACAGCATTAAATACGTTTGTACACTTAGGATATTCTACAGAATGTTTTATTCATTATTCAAATATTATATTTTTTATATTCATTATTCAAGTGTTATAATATCTTAATACAAGTTTCATATTATATATGATTAATATATTAGTTTTATCAAAGTTCATTGGCCTTTAATACATAGAAAAAGACATTAACATATGTTAAAACAAAGGTGAAGGTGACAATGGATGAAAGTTTGAAAAAAAAAAATTAAGTCTCATATGGTTCAGGTAAATATTTGAATAGTATTTTATTATAGAGAACTCCTTTCTTCATTTTGTATAGTCTTAGTTGAAAAATATTTTTTCAACTTTTCTTTCTCCCTCCCAAATCTCAGTCGATGCATTTCTCGCAAACATCTATTCCAGCAAACTTCTCCCTTTTTTTCTGTCGCACTAAATTTTCGGTTGGTTATTAGAGTGACTTTTTAAGTCATATTTTCAGTTGGCCGCTAGAGTGACTTTAAAAGTCATATTTTCAGGTAACTTTAGAGTGATTTTTCAAGTCATACAAGAGGGTGTAATTCTAGAAAAATTCCCTTAGTACCATGAAACGCATTAAAAAAAGCGACATTGTCCATGACTCAGACACTAATTTTTTTATTTAGGATAAATTATTTTTTCAATAACATACTTTTAGGTTTGGCTCTTTCAACTTAAAATGAGAAGTTTATTGGCTAGTCAAGTTCTGAACCTTGTTTTAACTGTTCTAGCCGTTTCTATCTCAACAAAAACAAACAGAGAAGACAAGAAGAAGAGACAATTCAAAGGGCCATTAAAAAAACAAGTTAAAATTAAAAACTACCTGCTCTCACTAACTGTTTGAGCAGAAGCTAATGAAAGAAACATGTCAAGAATAACAAGGAGAACAAGAACCGGCCTAGTGACCAAATTAATAATTAACACAGTGGTTCTTGTTTTAAGTCTGGCCATGGTGGTCATATAAATAGAATATCACTTGCCACTTGAAACATGCATGTGGAAGATTGAAAGAGAGACAAAGGCTGTGCTTTGTGTTTGGAAAGAGAAGTACCTAAACTTGCCATGAAGACAGATTTGCATGCCAACCAACTCAATTTAATTTTTCTACCATATCTATCTCCTGGCCATTTGAACCCCATGGTAGATACAGCAAGGCTTTTTGCCAGGCATGGTGCTAGTGTTACCATTATCACTACCCCTGCTAATGCTTTGACATTCCAAAAAGCCATAGACAGTGACTTCAATTGTGGATACCACATTAGAACTCAAGTGGTTCCATTCCCTTCAGCCCAGCTTGGCCTCCCTGATGGGGCTGAAAACCTCAAAGATGGCACTTCCCTAGAAATACTTGGTAAAATCATGTATGGAATATCCATGCTCCAAGGTCAAATTGAGCCTCTATTTCAGGATCTTCAACCAGATTGCCTTGTAACCGATGTGCTTTATCCTTGGACAGTGGAGTCAGCTGCAAAACTAGGCATCCCAAGGCTTTACTTTTACAGCGCAAGCTACTTCGCAAGCTGCGCCACATATTTTATCCGAAAGCATAAGCCTCATGAGAGGTTAGTTTCTGATACGCAGAAGTTTTCAATTCCTGGCCTTCCACATAATATTGAGATGACCACCCTGCAGCTCGAAGAATGGGAAAGGACTAAGAATGAATTCTCAGATTTGATGAATGCAGTATATGAATCGGAGAGCAGAAGCTATGGAACACTGTGCAACAGTTTTCATGAATTTGAAGGTGAGTATGAGCTTCTTTATCAGAGCACCAAGGGGGTCAAGTCTTGGAGTGTAGGACCAGTTTGTGCCTCGGCTAACACAAGTGGTGAAGAAAAGGTCTATAGGGGACAAAAGGAGGAGCATGCACAAGAGTCAGAGTGGCTAAAGTGGCTTAACTCCAAGCAGAATGAGTCAGTACTTTATGTAAATTTTGGAAGCCTCACCAGGCTCTCTCTTGCTCAGATTGTTGAAATTGCTCACGGACTAGAAAATTCTGGTCATAGTTTCATCTGGGTTGTACGAATAAAGGATGAAAATGAGAATGGAGACAATTTTCTTCAAGAATTTGAGCAGAAGATTAAAGAAAGCAAGAAGGGTTATATCATATGGAACTGGGCACCACAACTTCTCATATTGGACCACCCTGCCATAGGGGGAATTGTCACTCACTGTGGTTGGAATTCCATTCTTGAAAGTGTCAGTGCTGGATTGCCAATGATCACATGGCCAATGTTTGCAGAACAATTCTACAATGAGAAGTTGCTAGTTGATGTATTGAAGATTGGAGTCCCAGTGGGATCGAAAGAAAACAAGTTCTGGACAACTCTGGGCGAGGTTCCAGTGGTCGGAAGGGAAGAGATTGCAAAGGCTGTGGTACAGTTGATGGGAAAAGAAGAGAGCACAGAAATGAGGAGGAGAGCAAGAAAACTTGGAGATGCTTCCAAGAAGACTATAGAGGAGGGTGGATCATCTTACAACAACTTGATGCAGTTGTTAGATGAACTAAAGTCATTGAAGGCATCTAAGGCAATTGAGAAAGAAACTTGAAACTTGAAAATTGAAATGGGGTGACAGTCTTGGGTGAAGGTTTCAAATAAGATAGAATAGCATCCAATATTTTCTTTTTCTATCAAGCATATTAGTCATGTTTCTGAGGTACTAAGTTTCATTTAGCCTTTTATTAAATAGTAAGTGAAATGGAGATCAATGTGAAGAAATAAATCCTAAGTTGTATGGTTAACAATTGAGAAAATATAATAATAGCATTTTGGCCTAAAAATATCTATGAAAATGCATTTTAGAAAATGGTCTTAGTATCTAATTGAGTCTCATAAAATCAACTTGTAAGATGAGAATCGTTCAAATTTTATAAGCTCAATTGAACTCATCTTTAGTCAATGTAAGACTAAATCACCACCCTTGATGTTTAAGGAAGGCCACAATTAAGGTGGGCTAGTGGTGACTACAACTAAGGAGACTTTCCAAAAATATCTATATTAACAAAAACTCTACCACTAATTTGTACAGGAAAAATATTTCAACATAAGATATATTAATCTTTAAAATCTAAAAAATATGTGTTAAGTGACACAAATCTTTATAAAATCTATGTACGAGCTAAAATCATTGATGTCATCGAAACCACTTTAGAACTATGAAGTGTCGATTCTAACAGAGATATTAAAACATCAAGACACTCCGTATAGTCCATCTAGTTTTAAATATAAGAAGAATAAAAAATTAATTCACACTAACTAAGAAAGTTAGTTAATGATATTTAATATCATCAATCTCAATTAAAAAGTAATTTTTTCCCAACTTATCCTTCATTAGAACTTGATATTAGAAATAAAAAAAATAATTAAAATTAACATCTCAATCAAATTAAAGATATTTTAAAGATAATAATATTAAATAAAATAAAAATAATTGAATTTTCCTTATATTTAAGATTAAGAAATATATTTTTTTCTTATATTTAAGATCTTAGAGAATATATAATAATGACCTTCACAGATGGATGTCATAGTTTTAGGATGTAATATAAAAAAGGAAAATTAAAAATAAGTAATTTAAGAATATAAAACAAAAAAGTAGAGACAATTCAGAAGGTCATCAAAAAGCATGTCCAAGTATAGATGTCAAGAATAACGGGAGAAACAAGAACCGGCTTAATAATCAAATTAATGACAACTTTTGAAGTCAACAGGCCATATAAAAAGAAGGAAAACATTAAAGTCAGCTTACAGAGGTAGTTTTATTTCAAGCATATAAAAGTAGTAAATTTTATTGAAAAAAGGCATATATCATATCAAAAATATAAAAGTATAATAAATCTTTTCTTTCTCAATAAAATCTTACAATTGTTAAATATATAACCACAAAAAAAAAAAAGAATATTACTTGCCACATGAAGAAATGCTCTTGGGAGTAGGAAGATCGAAAAGGCTCTGATTGTGTTTGGAAAGAGAAGTGTGACCAGTTTTTTTCATCTCTAACTAGTCACGAAGACAGAATCTCAACCCCAGCAACTTAATGCAATTTTTCTTCCATATCCTGCTCCTGGCCATATGATCCCCATGGTAGACACAGCAAGGCTATTTTCCAAGCATGGGGTTAGTGTTACCATTATCACTACCCATGCTAATGCTTTGACATTCTAAAAGGCCATAGACAGTGACTTTAATTGTGGAAACTGCATCAGAACACATGTGATTCAATTCCCAGCATCCCAAGTAGGTCTCCCTGATGGGGTTGAGAATGTCAAAGATATCACTTCAATAGAAATGTTGGACAAAATCAGTCTTGTACTATCGATTCTCAAAGATCAAATAGAGCTTCTGTTTCAAGATATGCAACCAGAATGTATCATAACTGCCATGCTTTATCCTTGGACAGTGGAGTTTGCTGCAAAACTAGGCATTCCAAGGCTTTACTTTTACAGCTCAAGCTACTTCAATAGTTGTGCTGGTCATTTTATGCGGAAGCATAAGCCTCATGAAAGGATGGATTCTAATAACCAGAGGTTTTCAATTCCTGGCCTTCCACATAACATTGAGATTACCACTCTGCAGGTGGAAGAATGGGTAAGGACTAAGAATTACTTCACAGATCATTTGAATGCTATATACGAATCAGAGAGGAGAAGCTATGGAACACTGTACAACAGTTTTCATGAACTTGAAGGTGATTATGAACAACTTTATCAGAGCACAAAGGGGGTCAAGTGTTGGAGTGTAGGACCGGTGTCAGCCTGGGTTAATTAATCAGTGCGATGAAGAAAAGGCCAATAGGGGACACAAGGAGGAGCTTGTGCAAGAATAAGAGTGGCTAAACTGGCTTAACTCTAAGCAAAATGAGTCAGTTCTTTATGTAAGTTTTGGAAGCCGAATCAGGCTCCCTCATGCTCAGCTTGTTGAAATCGCTCACGGGCTTGAAAATTCTGGTCATGATTTCATCTGGGTTATTCGGAAAAGGTATGGAGATGGAGATGAGGATGGAGAGAGTTTCCTGCAAGATTTTGGGCAAAGGATGAAAGAAAGCAAGAAGGGTTATATCATATGGAACTGGGCGCCCCAGTTGCTGATATTGGACCACCCTGCCTCAGGAGGGATTGTGACTCACTGTGGTTGGAACTCCGTTCTTGAAAGCTTGAGTGTTGGTTTGCCAATGGTCACATGGCCTGTATTTGCAGACCAATTTTACAATGAGAAGTTTGTAGTCAATGTCTTGAAAATTGGAGTCCCAGTGGGATCAAAAGAGAACAAGTTCTGGACGCATATTGGTGTGGATCCAGCAGTGAGAAGAGAAGAGATCGCGAAGGCTGTCATTCTGTTGATGGGAAAAGAAGAGGGCGGAGAAATGAGTAGAGCAAGAAAACTTGGTGATGCTGCCAAGAAGACTATAGGGGAGGGTGGATCCTCTTACAACAACTTGATGTAGTTGTTGGATGAACTAAAATCATTGTAGGTATCAAGAGAACTTGAGAAAACAAATTAGATAATTGAAATGGAAGAGTGATTTTGGTGATTCCGCATGTATTGCTGATGCATTTTAAAAATAAGATGGAACAACATCTAAGTGTCTTTATTTTCCAGCTAATTTTTAAGTTGAGCCAGCTAATTATTTTGTGCACTCTTTTGATATAAGAAGATTTTAGATTTTAACGAGCCACTTGCATGGCATATTTTGATGTTTGTGGAATGGCTTGAATCATAAAAGTAAACAATTATTGCTAGCTTGCAGCAACTTTGTTTGAAAGAAAGTCAGTTGGCTTCTCTAAACCGGTGGAACATTGTGTGTGTGTGTGTGTAGAAGAAACAAAATTTCATGTACCTTCTTTGTAAATATAATGGCAAGATATATTGCTGTCAGAATAGAAACTCTTGCACACTACATGGCTGAAATGAAGGAATAAATCTTTACTCATAGTTCTATGAGGGTGATTCTTGGCACAACAATCAGGTCAGGTTGCTGCCTTGTGAGCCGGAAGGTCACAGGTTCAAATCATGGAAACAGTTTCCACTTGTAAGGGTAAGGCTACATATATGATATATCTACCCTAGTAGGTGGGAGCCTTGTTCGCTGGGAAGATCTACAGTTCTATGTTCATATTCTGTTTAAGCTTGCAAAAAGTTTTAGAAAGTGGTATATAGGCTTTGCACATATCTAAAATCTATAAAACCAGAATGAGTAGCAAGCAGTATTGGCAAAGTGGGCTTACTAAGCTGCTACTCTATTATCATTAATTCATTTATAAATTTTTTTATTATTATTAATATTATAAGAAATATATTAAAAAGGATATAAGTAAAAAAAATAATTAATATTATTTTATATTAAAAATTAAAATAATAATTATTTTGAGACAATTTTTTTAGTCCATGACAATTATGATTACACAACAATTATGATGAGTATATAAATTGTTATATTTAAATCACATTAATAAAATAGCACACCTTTCCTGAATACTATCTAGAAGGGTTTGAGGCTTTTGAGGATGAGGGTAAGAACAAATTTCCCATGTTATTATCTACATGTCCACCCAGGCACATTGCTGTAGCAGCTGTCATTGCCTTTTATCGTACTCCACACTCCTCCAACCAATGCCATCTCGCCACGTCATCTAAGGTTTTATCTCACGCGCGCTTCATCGTTCGCTGGAAAACTCTACCCCGATACTTCGTTAACTTCCATAACTAACGATTTTACCAACGTTGGTTGCCACCTTAATTACATTACATAAGCAAACAGAAAAAACCAATACATTACACACGGAAAACAAAGGTGTCTTCTTCCCGTTCAATTTTTTTTTTCTTTTACTTCAATTCGTTCAAATCTGAATCCGAAACAATAATAAGATGTCAAATCTCGACGGTGATTCGCCGAAGATACACGTTGAGACTCCGCCGGTGGCGCCTTCTGCGCCGAGTGAGGGCCACCTCGCGCCGGCGAGCCACGGCGGAATCGGCGGAATCCTGCGGCGGTGGAAGAGGGAGGACTTGATCAAGAGAGGGTCGTTGGGACTGAGAGGGGTCGCTCTGCTTTTCTCTCTGATTTCGTTCTTTATCATGGCCAGCAATAAGCATGGGGATTGGAGAGAGTTCGATAAATATGAAGAGTACAGGTAGAAACATCACACCCCTTTTGAAAATTTTGGATGATGAATAGTGTGGGTTTTGGTCAAATTTTCGTTTTTATTAATGTTGATTTCGGAATCGCCACTGTGATATAATAGGTGTCTTTGGTTTACATTTTCATTTCTTGTTTTTTTTTTAAAACTGTTTCCATCTTTAAAAGATTAGAATTCTAAAAATGTGTTTGGTTTCACTTCTTATTTTCCGTTTTCATGAAATAAAAATATGAAAATTTATGATATATTGACTTCTTGTCTTTTTGCATTTTTAGATTTACTTAAAATTATTCATTGTCCCCATAATTTCATTTTACCCGAAATGAGTTTTCTGTTCTCAACTGAAAACATTGAAAACGAAAAATTTATTGTTTTCATTTTCTGGTTGTTTCCTATTTTCATTTTCACTGAAAATGTTTTCAGAAATCCAACAAACACATTTTAAACACAGTGAAAATGAAAACAGAAAACAACCAAACCAAACACCCCCTTAGTTTGTCAAAGTTGTTAGGATAATTTATTAGTTTTTATTACATAATGTTATAATTAGAAATATAATGGGTTTAATTTTATTTTGAGCCTATGAATCAAATTACACTTTAAAGATCATCAATGGTGATTGTGTTAAACAATTAGTATGAAATTATTTTAACTTAGCCAATAATTTAAGCACAGAATATATAATTGTATTAAATATTTAAATGGAATTTTTTTCCACATATAATAATTTTATATGATCCACTCAATTGTTTCTTGTAGAGAATACTTATGATCTTGTTTCAAAAAAATTACACTTTAAAGAAATTATTATAAATTACATAATCTTTATCATACATACAAATTATAATTGGATGACAACATAAAAAAAATTAGATGTTTTAATTAAATTCATGTAATATAAAATGTATCACATGTCTTTAATTAAATTCATGTAATATAAGGTGTATCACATGTCTTTAACTTAGGCTTTTTAGATAGTGGGATTCACGAGAGTGATGAAGTTGAATTGGTTTTTGTAGGTATTTGCTTGCTATAGCGATTTTGTCTAGTTTGTACACTGGAGCCCAAGCGTTCCGTCTACTTCAGGAACTCTCCACCGCAAAACAATTGCTTCAGCCAAGAATGGCAGCTATGATTGACTTTTTTGGTGATCAGGTTTGACATTCGTTTTCTCTTATTTCATTGATTTCAATGGTTCTGTCACTATTTTTTTTATCCCATATCTGATTCTATGGCTAGTGAGGAGTCACTAATCAAAGTCAGTGTGTTTAAGTTTAAGTTGAAATCAATTCACAAAGGAATTTCATTTTCAGACGACTTTTGTTAATTTGAGTATGTTTGGGAAATTTTAAAATTAAATAACCTTTTTGGTATGTTGATGAGATGCTTTGTAATATATTGCAAATTAAATTAATTTGTTGCCCCTTTGTGGTTGAGTCGTAGAGCTATCACCGATGTTGAAGAGATTGAATTGGAAACTTGTGACTTGTCTCTCAAGTTACCCCTACGGAAGTAATGAAAATGAAAGCTTATCTAGCTTTAAAAAATCAGTAACAAAAATTAAGTGTTTTTCTAAGGATGTACAACTTTCAATGATGTTTAAGTGCTTCAATAATGCAATCACAAGGGGGGATGGGAATTTTATTGGCCTTAATATATTGTCTTAAACAAGTTAATTAGTCCTACATATGGCACCACCATATAATATTCAGATAACACATGGGTTGATTGAGGCTTCATTTTGAACAATTCAAAGCTTTAGAAGATTATTTTGTTTATTCAAAACCTTTATGATTGACTAGGATTTATGAAATATTTGCCTTTTAAGGACTATGAAATGTTAATTTCGAGAACCGTTTTTTGTTTCAGATCATTGCATATCTTTTGATATCATCAGCATCTTCAGCAATTCCAATAACAAATAGAATGAGGGAAGGGGCAGACAATATATTCACAGACTCTTCAGCTGCAGCCATTAGCATGTCAATTTTTGCCTTCTTGTGTCTAGCAGTATCAGCCCTCATTTCAGGCTACAAATTATCAACTCAACCTTATATATGAAGTCTGAACTATTGCAAAAAATCATCCTATTATTGTTTCATACTTCTATACAAATCACAATTTTATGTATATTAATGAGAAAAGGAGTCAGGCCTCACCTCTCTGGCTCCGTGCATATGTTATACAGTGAGATTTGATATTGATTTCATATACGAATACATGTAATGTTTAGTCATGTTTCTTGTACTTGAGACTGTTTATTGACCAATGTGACCAAAAAAAGATGATGTGGTGAATGCATTATTTGAATCTGACTGTGAGACGCAAGCAATGGAAGTCAGAAGACTAGAAACTGAATTTCATTTTTTGTTTCTTTGCAATCTGACTACTTAATGTACATCCAAAAAGAATTTTGACTTGTTAAAATCCTAGAGGGTTCAACTTTCAACCTTTAGACACAGTTTATCACAAATTTTTCAGGCGTGGAAATTTTCCTGAATTGTGTTTTCTTTTCTAATTAAATCAGATGTCAGTTAACATATCGTTATCAACAAAAATTGCATTAAGGACTATGTATGATTCACATCAAGGACTATGAATTGAAAATTTATCAAATCCCGGTGTTGATATTGGTACAAATTATGGAAGTCCTGGACCTCCTGATATTCATCACAAATCATTTGATAAAAACTAAAATTAGAAAGAGCATAGTAGAAATAGCCAACACAAGCACACTTGCTACTGATTAATGAAATATCGTAAGATTCTTCCAGAAGAACCTTTTTTCCCTACAAATACAACAAAAGAATAACAGAATTCATCAGTCAATCCTATGATAAAGTTGAAGTTTCAATTTGGACAAGAACTTGGCAGACAGGTATAGCAGCAATTTTCTGTCACTATGGCTGTAGTGCCAGTCACTAATCTAAAAGAGGTAAATAAGTAAACATTTGCAATTTTTTTGTCTATATTCTGCTGTGAATAACTAAAATCCTACATGCTATACAAAAACATATCCAGGATAATATGTAAAGTTGTGGTCCACTCCAAATTTAGAAGTCCTTTGAGAGAAATGACTGAAGGAATGAATCATCCTTCCTCTCATCCTTGGCCCTTGAGTATGCAGCATCTGTGTATTGTGCATGATTGGTATGTGAACCCATTGGTCTGTTAAGATCTGAATAGCCAAAACTTCCAGGATTCTTGAACTTGTCCAGTGAAAATGATTCTTGATTTCCAGTTGCTGGAAGCCTAGTATTATTATAGAGAGAATTTGTGAAACTTGATGAGTTAGAATAACAATTCACTGCCGAGGGTCTTATAGGCGCTGATATGTTGCTGTTCTGAGAATTTCTGTTCGAGTTATATTTTCCGCTACCACGTGCAGCAGGCACATCATGGTTGTGCTTCCCTTCATAAGTTGTGATCACAGCTTTGATGTCATGTGCGGCTCGCTCAACGTGTTTTCTCACTGAACAACCAGGGGCGGTGCATTTGTAATAGCTCCTGCAGATGGAAATGTTTTGAACAGTTAAGTTATGGTGTTGGTAACAAACAACATGAATTGCAACACTTAGAAGTCAGAACCATTAACTAAAGGGTCTTTGTTTTCATCAGTTAATTAATTACCTTGCATTTGAGTTTCCTTTGACTACTTTCTGTCCATATTTCCTCCACCTAAAGCCATCATCAAGTATATCAATTTCGCTTGTGGTTTCAACAACAACTCTAGGCTCTCTAACAGATCTGCTTGCTGAGACTGAATAGCCATCGTTTTCGTTATCTCCCTTCCTGCAAAAATGAGAATAAGAATTAGTTATATTCAAACCAAGTGAACTATGCAATTTCATTCTAAAACAGTGGATCAGGTCATTAGATTGTAGTTTGTTTATCTTACCATCTTTTGGCATCAGGTCCAAGATTATCTCCGTCTCCTCCGGAATAACTGGTTTGCGGTGTTTGCTCAAACTCTTCCTCTCCAACAGAAGCTGAAGAATCTTCTTGTATGGAGAAATGATCCATTTGTGGATTTCCTAGAGTCACCACTGAATGATCAGTTATCCCTGAGTTTGTGCAAGACGAAGAAGGTTGATGAATTGATTGAGAGTTTGTTCTTCTAGTAGACTGCGGTTTTGGGTGGCTATGTTGGCCCTTATATACTATTTCAGTGATATGTCCATCCAAAGACTTCTCCACTTTCTTCTTCACTGAGCAATTTGGATGTGTGCACTTGTAATAACTACGAGGATTTTCACTCCCTTTCACTTGTTTCTGTCCATATTTTATCCAGTTGAACCCATCTTCTGTTCTCTTTTGTTCTCTTACAGACTGAGATGCACTTGTGTAGTCAAAATAACCAGACCCGGGAACTGAGCTACTTTGTATTTCTGGTTTTCCTTCTGCCATCTCTGAGGAAAAGCTCTGAATTGAAGGGAATTCAGATTTTGTTGCTGTCCGCTCAGGTGAAAAATCAGTTTGTTTTGTAGGTTCATTGAATTTCCACATGTCTTGTTTCTTAAGCGGTTCCTGTTGTCCAAGTAGAACAAAGTATTTAGAATACAAATCCAAATAATGACAAGAATGACATGTTTCAAGCCATCAATTAATCAAACCTTGTTTACTATGAATTATGCATCTTGATTATAACATTACAATGAAGTTTATTGTTTGTCAAAACATAAAAATACATTGACATACTTGTAGGTTAGACTTTTTCAACTTGGAATATGCTAGGCAAGTTATGAACCTTGTTTTAGCCCTTCAAACCGTCTTTATACCAACAAAAATAAAATAGAAAAAGGAGATGAACAAAGAAAAGAAGAAGACAATTCAATGGACCATTAAAAACAAGAAACTGACCCCACAAGACATACAAGTCAGAAGAAGCTAATAATAGAAGAAAAAAAGTCCAAATATGTAGATAACAGCAAATAAGAACCGGCCTCCAAGTGTCTTTGATGATGAAATAATACCAAAAAGACACACACAATAATATACTTGTTTAATTCAAATGGTGCCAAAAAAAAAAAAAAAAACACTGCTCACCACTTGAAACATGTTTGAGGAAGATTGAATTTGGGTTTGGAAAGAGAAGTCGGAGTAGTTTTTCTCATCCTCCTTGCCACGCTGTTGTTCTTCGCCCGAACCGTTCCTCCAGTTGAAGCTCTGGCCAACCAAAGCCTCAGTAGTAGGAGAAGCAAAAATCTAAAACCACACGCCCAACAACAACAACAACAACAACAAAGAAATGAAAACCCACAATTAGTAACAATGCCACAAAACATGAAACCACACTTGTCAATATGCATGAGAGAGTTTATGACTTACATTTGGAGAAGGAAAAAACAAAGGTGAGTTCAAGAACTCAGAAGGGCTGAAAGCAGATGAAAAGTTGAAGTAAGAAGAAGGGGAGATTGATGAGGGAGAGAAGAGTAGTGAGGGAGGTTGAACAGACTTGAATTTAGGAACATCAAGTCCAACTTGATTATGATTTTGATATTGATTATTAAGACTAAGTTCAGAAGTTCCCCAGTTATTATGATCTCCCATGGTCATGTTACTAGTAATATTGTTGTTTATTATTGGTTGAAAGGTGAGTGAAACTGTGAAAGATCAAAGATATGTGTCCTATTGAAATTGGGGTGGCAATGAAGAAAAAACTTGCTTTGGATTTGAATTTATATTGGAAAAGTGGTCTATGGCATGATATAAGGAGAGGAGACAAGACTCAATATAGTGATATAGAAGAGAGAGAGAGAGAGAATTGATGTATGATTTTAAGGCAAAAGCTTGTGATAAGCAGCAAAAAAGTCTTGGAAGCTGCTTCTTGGAAGCTGAGGATATGTTTGACCGTGGAAAACTGAATTTGGTCAAGACTTGTGGGTTTGACTGGGCTGCCTCACAACCTGCCATTTACTACCCTTATTACATTATTAAGATGTAGGCTTAAATATTTCTCTAGTATGTGTATATGGTTTTAATAAAAAAACTTCGTACCCCATTGCCCAAAGGCTCTTCGCTATGCGAAGTGTATATGGTTTTAATCTTTATAAAAAAATTATTATTTTTATTCTAATAAGAATATGTTTTACAATTTTAATTTTAGTATATATTTGATTTTCAGTTAAAATTGGTGTGACATGTATTTCAAAGCAAATCAACCAGATAAAAACAAAATGAAAATAAAAAAAAAATTATGATGCTTGATAAAAAATACTTTTGCCTCAAATAATTTTTCACCGGATTTCCAAAAATACACGTAGTTTAGTTTTTTCAGTTCTTATAAAATTGTACTTTTGATATAAGTCTCTTTTATACTATCATTAAAATCATTCATTATTTTAGTCTTTGCTATTTAAGGAACAAACTTGTTATTGGATAGATAGTTGTTGCATCACTACTAAACTAGGAAAGAAATTATGATTGCAAAATGAATACAATATAGGAATAAAAAAAATATGATGTAAGTAGAAGAAAAATTATTATGTAATCTTAGATCATTATATATTTTTGATTCTGACAATTTTTACATGATACATAATCATATTTTGAAATAAGAAAAAAAATTAATAAAATTTGATTATGTATCACATGAAACTTGTGGAAGACTAAATAGAGATGAAACATACAATAATTTTTTCACCTGATAGAAAGAGAAGGGCGCCTTGCAAACATAGGATGGGATGTGTTATTGGATCGAGTTCCTGTCTGATTATGTGGTACCAATGTCAGAGATCCAATGTTATCAAACAAACTAAACATATAATGTCTATGATCAATTATTTATTGGACCGTTTTGTTAGAGGGGTTATTGGTTGTTTTTCATTTCTTGAATTGGTTAAATAACTTTAGACGCTTCTTTTAATTTAGATTTGTTTTATGTGTGAAGATTTCTTGTTGGGTTGAGTTACTGAAAGAGATAACGGAGAATAAATTATTGCTGGAGATGCCATCTGAAGCCAATAAGATATGCAGGCATGTAGGTATATTTATTACGCTACACCTTGGCACCTTGCATTATAGCCAATAAATAGTTATATTATGAACACCTTGTAGGTAACTAATTTGTAATAATACATGTAAAATTGTACTTTATTTTCCTTTTTGGAAAAAACACGGTTTTTGTACTGAGTAAGAACGTGTATGTGTGCATAGATATCGCATTAAATTAATAGTAGTTAAAAGACTAATGTAAAATAAAATAATAATAATTTCTGCGATTTAATTTGTGTTCTTTCGCGCGTGTTCGTTCATGAGATCAGAGTGGGGAAAGTCATGGATATATAAAAGTTAAATATATTAAATAACAAATCAGGTGAGAACTTACAAACATGGTTCTATGGTGTAGTGGTTAGCACTCTGGACTTTGAATCCAGCGACCTGGGTTCGACTCCCGGTAGGACCTCTTTTTCTTATTTTTTCATGAAAAGATTTTTAAACCTTTTTCCGTCCTTTGAAAGAGGAAAATTCTTGTTTAACTCATTTATGAAATAAAATGTAAAGTAACTATATTTTGCTTTCAAGGCAAGAGTTTTACTTTAAACTGTTTATTGAAAGAATAAGGCATGATATTCAACTACAGTTAAAGTCTTAAAAAATTTGACTTTTGTTTCTTTTTTAATTATGCCTTTTGAAGTCATAAATATTTTAATTTTTTTCCAATATTTATTAGAAGTCGTAAATCATTTACGACTTCAAAGTATGTAAGTTTTTTATTTAAATTAATTATTCAGGAATTTAAATTAGTTTTTATTTTTAATTTTTAATAAATCTTTTTAATATTTTTTTACTAATATTAACTTAAAATTTGTCAAATAATATTAATTTATTTTCAAATTAATTTTTACAGTTATCATTAAATAAATTAATAATTCTATACAATATTATTAATTAATTTTATTTAATAATTATTTTAATATTAACAAAAGAAAATAATTTATTAATAAAATTAGTTCTTAAAATAAAAACAACATAATATATTAATATAAAATATACAATAAAATTAAACACAAGTATAAAATTAAAAAGTAAAAATAATATTAACGGTCAATTTACTTGTATAGATAGTTATTATGATTATGTATTTCAGTTTTACATAATTAGTATTAATATAAAAAAATATAAAATATTGAAAATATTATATAAAAAATACAAAAATATAGAAAATATCAAATAAAAATGTATAAAAATATAAAAAAATATTACATAAAACTAAAAATGAAAACTAATTTAAATTCGCCTAATTGTGAACACACACATAATATATTAGTATTTAAAATTTAAATAAAACTAAGAATAACACAAGACAAATTTGTTATTTATAAGTCCACTATATTAGTATTTAAAATTTATATAAATTTCAACAAGAAAATAGTTTTTTATGTGAAAATAATTAATGATTAATCTCAACCCTAAATTATGATTGAAAATTCCCTCAGGGGTACTGTTGAGAAGCAAAAATAAAACAAGTTACTATAAAACTAAGACTATCCTTAAAGAACCTAAAAAAAAAAGGACTAACACTAAAGAAAAATCTAAAAGAGAAGATAAAACATAGAGTGGTATTTTTCATTCGACATCTCAATATAGTATAAATTTGCTGATAAAAAAATATAGTATAAACTTTACAATAAATAGCAAATCTAATGAATAACAATCCTACAAGTGTCATAATCTAATGTTTAGGAATTAAAGGAAAATACCAAAAAAAAAAAAACAAAACAAAATATCATATTATGTATTTAAAGTAATTTAGCATATCAAATAAATCTTTGGACCTCTTAATTTTAGACCTAGATCACATCCTATTATTATAATTACTACTAGTGGCGGATGCACAAAATTTTATTAATGGGACAAGAAATAATTTTAATTTGGTTAAACAAAGCTTAAATTTATTTTTAGTCTCTAATATATTATACTTTCCTGTGAGTTTCATTGATTTGATTAACAAAAATAAACATTTTTACCTCATTTGTTAATATAACTAATACAAAACAAGAAATTTTAAAAAATGACATCTGTTAAGATTTGTATATGATATAAATAAATATTTTTACATTAATTATCAATACAATCAATATAAAAATATTTATTTACAAAACTTTTGTCAATCAAACTAATAGAGTCCAGGGAAAAGATATAACAGTAATATTTTAAACGATTAAAAGATATGATTGAACTTTTATAACAAATGGACCCAATAAATTTTTAATTATAATTAACACATCAATTATATAATTAATCCTAAAAAAACTCAGCCTAATTTTTCTCTCTGAGATTGCAAATGTTAAAGCCAAATTCCAGTAGTGCCTCATCGTGCATATTCTTAGGGAAAAAAATAAATTGGCAAACTCTTTTGCCCAGTCTGGTTTTTCTTTAAATTCGGAGGTCTGTTTTTACAGTAGTGTTCCTCATTTTGCTATTAACTCCTTTATGGGTGATGAATCCTACATATATTACACATAAGAATTTTTACTATTTTTGCTTCCAAATGATTAGTTGCTTAAATGGGTCGTACTTGTTAAAATTAATTTTTGGTCTATTTCTCTCTGTTAACTCGCTCTCGTTATTTCTCTCTTTCCCAAACTTGTTAATAAATTGTGACCACCGATTTTGGACTTCATTTTGAATAAGAACATTAATTTCCCCTCCTCTTTCTCTATTGATTCTAGACCCAAAAACATTTATTGTTAAAAATTGATCTAGCAATGTTGCAAGTATAAACAAAAGTACTTGTTAAAAGAAAACGGAGTCAATTGCTCAAAAAGAAAAAAGAAATATGTTAAGGAATGTTGATTAAGCTAAACAACCCACATTAACAAACAAACAAAAAAGAAAAGACAACCCATCATAAGAAAAGCGTTGGAGATAATACTCAAGTGAGGAGGAAGCTAACTTGGTTGTCACGACATGCAATCACTTGTAATTTGTAAATCTCACAACCATTGTCGGTGCTCCAGGACGCACGAAAGTTTATGGAAGTTGCTATGTTTACATTGTACCCTAGGCACGACTATTTAATGCATGTTGGTACAAACAATTCTCCATTTTAATTTTGGCATTTGACATGAAAAACGCACAACGATGTATCCCCTAAAATTCATAATTATATAATTTTAATTTAGTGTACTAAGAATATTTTCAATGATATTCAGCAACTCAATTTATATCACCTTAACTCAAAGTAACTTAACTACTTTTCTCTTTCATAAATATTTTTATTGGTAAGTTATTAGAGATATAAATTAGTTTAGTTAATTACAAATTAGTTATTAGTTTAGTTAGTTACAAATATAGTTATATAAAGCTCAATATATTTATGTAAAAATTAATTTACTCATTTTGAACATTATTTAAAGTAATATTCAAATTTTTCTTTTCTCTCATTTTTATCTTTTTACCTTGAACTTTATCATGATATCGGAATAATGAATTCATTTTAATTTTTTCTTTTTTCTTTGCTGCACTTATCTTTTCCTTCTTCGTCAAAGTGAAACTTCAATATCAGATTTATGATTTCTCTTGTCACTACAACACTAGTAATAGCTCCATATTCTCCAAAATAATTCTCTTCAACTCAGTCTTAGTCATTGAATCCTACAAATTCTTCACTCATAAATTGTACAAAACCATGGCCTTTAGACTGGGCAAAAGCATTTGTCGCAATCGTGCAAGATAGAATATTCCCAAAAGTAAAAAATGTATCGTACAAAGCCTTGTGATCAATCACCTTGTCCAAATTCTTTATGAAAACATTAGTTGCGCCACTCTTCTGAGCACATTATTCTAATGATTTTTCCATTTAGCAAAGTGAAATTCAGCACATCAATTGCTTTTGCGGCATCATGAGTTCCATTTAGCAAAGTGAAATTCAGCACATCAATTGCTTTGGCCACATCCCTACAAATTCGAACGAAAACGAGTTGGGAAACCTGGTTGAAGAGATTGAATCCATAACAACGAGGATGATAACCTTATTGTAAAACCAATAATTTGCATAGCCAGAGTAAGTTTCTCCATGTCTAACACTACCCAGTTTTTGCCTACAAGGTGTTTCATTAAATGCTTTTGAAGATTTTGGCTTATTGTTTTCAGCCTTTTAGGCTTGATTTGATGATTTTAAGCTTCTTTTCATGGTGGTTAAGTATTCTTTTAGCTTCTGTCATGGATGGTTAAGCCTTGGTTGTTGTTGATTTACAAAGTGTTTGTGAAAAATTATCATTGAAGATAGATTTTGTGATATTTCTATTTTGTTGATGTAAGCTTCTGTCCATGGTGATTAAACATTGTTTAAGTTTTTGCCATGGATGGTTAAGCACTGAATTATTGTTTTGCTTCTATCTTGAGTGGTTAAGCATTGATTTTAGCTTATGCTCTTGATGGTTCAGCCTTGTTGTTTCTGTCAAGTGGTTAAACTTTGAGATATAATTTTTGCTTGGTGGTTAAACTTTGATAATTTCCTGGATTGATGATTTGAGCTTCTGCTAAATGACTTTGTTGTTGATTTCGCGTGATGATTAAGCTTTGATGTTTGCTTTAGATTCTTGGAAGAAGATTGAGAAAACCAAAATTGGTCAAAGATTTCTAGAAACTAAAGTTTTGACCCATGTATTTCCGGCTTGATTACATATATTTTTTAGACTTTATTTTCATTTCCTTTGATGTAAATATATTATTTTTTCCAAGTTGGAAAGAATATTAGAGATATAGATTAGTTTAATTAGTTACAAATTAGTTATTAGTTTAGTTAGTTATAAATTAGTTTAGTTAGTTACAAGTATAGTTATATAAGACTCGATCTATTCATGTAAAAATTGATTTACTCATTTTGAACATTATCTAAAATAATATTCAATTTTTTTTTCTTTCATTTGTGTCTCTCTACCTTAAACTTTATAGTAAGTTGTTTAATAGTTATTTTATGTGTAATGCTCCCCAATTTTAAGTAATTTAAAATTTCTTGTGACACAATTTTTTTTTTTAAATAACTCATTAAGCAACTCTTGTTATAAATACTCTAACATTATACCTTGTAGACAAATATCTTATTAAATATATTTATTAAAATATACTTATATATTAAATATAATAAATATTTAGTATATCATTTATATTTAAAATGGATTGGTTGAAAAAAAAACGACGGTTGAATATAATAAAAATAAATAAATAGTAGTAATAATAATATTGCAAAAGATAATGTTGCTGTTATATATATAGATGGTGAAAAACGAAATGAATTATAGCAGCATAGAGTGAGTGAGTGAGTGAGAGAAGGAGATTCTGATTTGATCTCGCCTTAATCTCTCAGATCTGAGCTTGCCGTCGTCGGAATCCAACTCAATCTGGGTCGGATTCTTAGGTATCACCGCTCCACTATTAGTTTAAGCCTCTCAATAAAAGGTTTTTATTTCGCTTCAAATTCGAGGTAAAAATTCGATTTTTGTTGCTCCCCTCGTTTTGTTTCGTCGTTTTGGAAGTGGGTTTCAGATTTGAGACTTTAATAATTGTGTCGTTCATTGATTTGGATGGTGGGGTGTTACATGTGTAGATGTTGTTGAGCTTTATGTTCCTCTGTTAAATGAGTTGCTTTTTTTTTTTTGTTAATGTTGTTGATTCGTTTCAGGTTTGATTTGAAGTTGGAATAGCTTAACTGTTGTGTAAAACAGCCAGCACACACAAGCATGGGAAGCCAAGACAACAACGGTTTTTCTTCTCTTCATTCATGTCTTCTCTCTGTTTGATTGCATAGAGAATTAATAATTGAAACCCCTTGAAATGAATCCCTACTTGAATTGAATGTCTTAATTCTTAGATGAGTAGTGCTACATATCCTGAAACTTTTGTTAGAACTTTGAATTCAACTAGAGTTTGATCGATTAAAGGGTGATTGTTAGAATAGTTATGTTGGTCTAAGTATTAATATCATTCTTGCCGACTCATTCTAGCAAAAAAAAAATGAGATTAGTTTTCATGCAGCGTAAAGATTCTTTTACTGGTAACTAGTCAGAAATCATCCTAGATATGACTTTTAAAATAATTATCAATAAAGTTAACCTACTTACTATACATGATAATCTATGATTAGATGACAGTGTAAGGGCATTCTTATTAAATTCAAATTTCAAAAGGAATTAGTCAAAATTTTTAGTAATTCTTTGATTTTAAATGTGTTCCTGACTTTTTTTTTTTCTTCCGGTGTATTTTCAGTAGCATTGTCATCAAATTCATTTTTAGCTTACAAATCTGCTAAGGTGTTTGTCGCTGGCCACCGAGGTCTTGTTGGCTCGGCCATAGTTCGCAAGCTCACTCAACTTGGGTTCACTAATCTGGTCTTGCACTCCCATGCCGAGCTTGATCTCACTCGACAATCTGATGTTGAAGCCTTCTTTGCCTCTGAAAAACCTGAATTTGTCATTGTAGCTGCAGCCAAAGTTGGTGGCATCCATGCCAACAACACCTACCCTGCCGATTTCATTGCCATCAACCTCCAAATCCAGACCAATGTCATTGATTCTGCTTATCGCAACGGTGCTAAGAAACTATTGTTTTTGGGTTCCTCTTGTATTTACCCCAAATATGCACCCCAACCGATTCCGGAAGATGCTTTGCTTACTGGACCGTTAGAGCCCACCAATGAATGGTATGCCATTGCCAAGATTGCTGGGATCAAAATGTGCCAGGCTTACAGAATTCAGCATAAGTGGGATGCAATTTCTGGAATGCCCACCAACTTATATGGACCATACGACAATTTTCACCCCGAGAATTCACATGTGTTACCTGCTCTCATGAGGAGGTTTCATGAGGCAAAGGTCAATGGTGCCAAGGAGGTGGTGGTGTGGGGCACAGGAAGTCCATTGAGGGAATTCTTGCACGTCGACGATTTGGCAGATGCAGTTGTCTTCATGATGGAAAAGTATAGCGGACTTGAGCATTTGAATGTAGGGAGTGGAAAGGAGGTTACTATTAAGGAATTGGCCGAGTTGATGAAGGAAGTGGTGGGATTTGAGGGTGATCTTGTTTGGGATTCTACGAAGCCAGATGGGACTCCAAGGAAGCTGATGGATAGCTCCAAACTTGCAAGTCTGGGTTGGACACCAAAAGTCTCACTCAAGGATGGGCTTGCTGATACCTACAAATGGTACTTGGAGAACGTCAATCTATGATTCGGTTAAACAGAATATGTGGTGTCAAATTCTATAAGTACTTGTTATTTCACAACGAAGAATTTTTTGTTAAAAAAAAAATTATCCAGAGAACAGTACTTGACCAATTTTTCTGTACCAATTATGTGCAATGAAAATTTCAGTTTTTTTTTCCGTGTTTTCTAGAGATCATGAGATTAAGAACCGTTGTTAAAAACTATGAACAGAGAGTTGTTATTTCACAATCATATTGCCTTTGTTTCAAATATGTATTTCTATTAGTAGTTTAGTTAGGCTCTACCTCTTGCACACAATCCAAGTTATTCAAAGTTGGTTATCAAATAAGTGTTATAATTATTGCGTGATGACTATTCGACACAAATGGTGGTGCTCCTTCAAGGCTTCTGAAGTGTTTGTTGAATAATTTTCATTCCAATAAGATTCCTTTGTCAAAATCTACTGTGGATTATAACTTGAATGCTTTCTCGTGGATGAGCATGTTTTGTCCTCCTTTAAGTTCCTACATAATAATTATTTGCAGCTTCAACTGTATAGTTATGTCGTCTTGTTTCTTAAAGATAAGAACATGGCCACAACTTGGTAAATGATTATTGGGAATAACTTTTTTTCCAACATTTAGACGCTCATTCCTGTTAGGTGTGGTGGATTTGCCATATTCCTGTAGCAGACGGTATTTGTGCCTTGTGAAATGTTCAAAATATGTAATGTACCCTTCTATCATCAAAGATTTATCGGCAGTGTAGAATGGACTCTGTTTTTCTTGAACCGGTTTCATTTTATACTTGGGTCGCTAATTTTATTTTATTTTTTTTAACGAAAAAGCAACCATGAGAAATGAGGAACGGTTTGGTCCACAAAAGTTGATTTGGTTAAACCTAAATAATTATTGGATTTTATTTAAAACTAGTTGAGTTAAAAACTGACCACTTAAGATTTGATTATTTGAACTTACAAGTGATTAACAAAACACGAGATTTTTCTTTTGTTTTTCACATATACAGTATCTTCCTTTTAAAGACAACCTTGTCTGAAACACAAACATTAAATGTAAGCACATCTTTAAACAAAGATTCAAATTTTAGTTTATCATGTTGTGAGAAGCTACTTCCTCCCCTCCTAAACTATAGATGTTTAAAGTTAGTGCGACCCATTAAGAAATATTAATTAATATATTTCTATACTAATTGGAATCAGTCATCAACATTTGGAGTCTTATTTTTTAGATAAGTGGAGCTAAAGCCCCAAAAGCAACAGTTGAAGAAGCATATGCCAACACGACATGAAAAATAAAATAAGGAACAAAATAAAAAATTCTCTAACCACCTTCCAAAGATTGAACAAAGTTTGCAAGAAGATCTACAACCTAATTGGCTTCTCGCAGTGTATGAAACCTCTCTAAATTTCCTTCAATCCAGCAAAATCTCAAAATCCGATTCACCAAACCAAAGCAAGAATGAGAACCAGGACATGACTTGGTAAAGAAATTAATCACAACCTGAGAATCAGATTCAGCTGTAAAACTTCTAAAGCCATGCTTCCACGCAATATCAATATTCGGAGTCTAGAGACTATAGTTGAAAAAAAGTTGTATAATTTTTAAAACATAAATTTGTAAAACATCAATAGTTTTGAAAAAAAAAAAACGAACAGAGGGAATAACATTTCTACTAAACGCAACTCGGTCAAAACATTAAGTTTTAAAACCAAGTTAACTCTTGCTAATAATTAAGTGGTTAAGAGTTTTAGTATGGAATGAGATAGTATATATTCAAACTTCAATGCCACAAATGTACCCCCAAAAAAAAAAAAAACTCAACCCAGTAATTCAATTTTCTTTCAATTCCAACCCGGTAGAGGGATTGGGTGGTATATTTAAGATTGTAAGGATCAAATCCTGCCCATTGTTCCCCTAGCTCATACTATTTGAGTAGTGCAACAATGGCACATGAAATACAGCCACTTGGCAATCTTTTATTTATTTATATATTAGTCTTGGGTGGTAACAGTCATTTGGAAGGTAGCATAGAATGTAGCATGCCACGAAACCAAACAAATAAATATCGAAAACTTGGGTAAGCATCATTTGGAAGCCTGAATCTTCATTTCGGATTTAGAAAGTATTAACTTATATACGTTCCTATTCTATTTGCATGATATGGTGATGTGTCAAGGAAAGGGAAAATGCCCCTCAATTAACAAGCAACAATTTTCACAAAAAGTAATAATATTTCCTTTTCTTTTTCCTTGATTCAGAAAAATGATGTAGCATATCATACACAGATCAGGAAGCAAAATGATAACCGGAAGTCACAAGAACATATGTGGTGGCTATGAAGAAGCAGGATGCCACACCTACCTACAAAACAAAGGAGCTCAAGATCAATATACAAAGAATGACAGTTTAATATGTCAATCAAGAATGGTCTGTTATAATGTGAAGCACTACAATGCAAAGTTAACCCTTCCAAAAAAATCCATTAGCTCAATTCAGGAAACATATATTGTTCAAAATGATGTCTTCTGGAACAATGGCTCAGGCCAGTTATCCTACCACATTAATTTCCATTGTACTTTAATATCAGTATATTGCATTTCCAAATTCTTTACATATTTTGTTCATTTGATGCTATGTGGAGGCTTAAAAAAATTGATTTTATCTACACTGTTGCTTTGTTGTTTCACACTGCACAGATTTCACCACAGCAAATTATAGTCTATTTAAACATGGTAAACTGGCCATGACTTCATATTTATCAACATTGAAGGACAAAGATGCAATATTGTTCTTCAACGCTGTCCTCTCACTTTGTGCAAATAAAGATCGAATTGAGTATGTTGACCCCAAAATCTATATGCTCCCCCATCCCTGCCCTTGCTAATAATCTAACTTAAAACTTTCAGCAGACTTTCTCAGTAACACTATCAAACTTCAAGAAGGTTAAAAAGAAAGAGCCATAACCAACTCAATCACCAGATTAATTGCATTGTAACGTCATCTATATCTTTTAAACCGCATATTGAAAGCTTATTCTCCCAAGAATGTAGACAACAGTCAAATTATATACAAAGCAATAGAGGATAAGCTTAGCATCTTGGCAAGTTAGCAGTCTGTACTCTTTACCATGTCTCATTTTTTTTAATGAAATTAATTACATCTCATTTTACAAGCACAACACTGTAGATAGGGGGAACAACATACAAAATAAAAAGAGGACACGTAATCCATGTTAACCTTTCAAGTCCAAGAGAAAGTAATCATCATACAAACAAAATACTTATAATTTCTGAAACCCCTCTCCCAGGTAGACTAGGCATAAACTCTTAATATACTCATGTAGAGAAGTCACATCACATGCCTAATCATGCAAAACATATTTCTGGATCTCGGAACATAAAACCCATCATCAATCAGATGTTGCCGAAGAAATACTGTGGAACTGGAATCACAATTGAACTAATGTGAAAAACCCATCATTCTCAAAGATGACACAGATACAACTAATAAGAAAATAGGTAATAACACTCCCAAGTCAGAAATAAATTTGAATTACTTGATACAAAACACACAACAATCTAAATAGGAAGAAATAAGGCACATGAGCACAAGCCTCAAGTTTTTCTATTAGATAAAAAGAGTAAAATCACTAGCAACACAAAGAAAGGGTTCAGGGATCAAGATAAACTCACCTTTCAAATTTTGGACATGAAATCAAATTTAGTCTGTTTAAGAATCTTCTTCTTCGTCAGACTCAGAGTCGCTTGCATTATAACCTAACGAAAATGCACCAAAATGAAAATAGTCACACTAAATTACAAAGGAAAACAAAGATGATATTCTGCTAGCAACAAGGGGGGATTTACCTGGACGTTTACCACCAACTCTCCAAACTGAAGACCTAACCCTCGACGCTTTAGTCAGCCAAATTCTTCCCTTCATTCCCCAACCAATAACATCAGCCTTGGAAACAAAAGAAAAAGACAGACGCATACATCTACATTCCACACATCATTCAAAATTACACCATAGCTCTTTATATTCAATTAATGGTCCATAATCCACATTTCACAATACAAACTCTTTAAATCCATTTCTGCAACCACTTCTGTGTACTACACATTAAAACAACAAATCTGAAAACACAATGATTGAGTTTTGACATTTTTAAAAGAAGAAAACCTGACCTCATAATAGCAAGCTAAAAAGACTTCTCAAGCCATTACATCTACACTTAATAGAACATCTTATATTGCTACTCTAGACACATGTAGATAGGGATATAAGCATGATAAATGTTTGTATGTCAGAATATACATAATACATGCATTAGGACCATAGAAAGAACTCAAATGCTTACTTCATCTTTTTACAATAATATTTAGATGAAGTTCCTTACGTGCTTTTAGTGTTGTTCTCCAAGTAAAATTTAAATTTCACATCAGTAACTGAAACAACAAATGCTTGACTTTTAAGGACAATGCTGAATACCGAAGTAAAATTCCAATTTTGATCAGAAATCACCAAAATCACTTAAAAGAACTGCACCTAAGTTGCCTTTTCTTTTTCTTTTCAAAAGCTAATTCCTCTTTCTTTGGTCTAGTTACGTTGACTTCTCGAAGCACTATAAACCCCAAATTCAACACCCAACAAACAAAGGACAAAACTTATGCAGTTTCTTAGGTACATTTTGGTGTTTTTCTCCCATCAAAATTAGAGTTTCACTTTGATAATCTGCATAATAAAGAGTAGCATTAAAAAATCAACATAGGTTACCGAAGTAAAACTCCAATTAATTGAAGTACAACATCAAAAGCACCTAAGAAACTGCATATAAGTTTTTTTTGTGTACCAAGGATATCCCCAACAGATAGTCAGAAACTAACTCCTCTACGAAACATAAGTGGATTTTGTTTCTCCCAACAGAGTCTTCTCCAATCACATGGTCAGGAATCAAACCCCTGACAACTGTATATAAGTTTTGTCCACAAACAAACCACACCAAATCAATGAGAGTTTCAATGAAGTAGACTGAATCCAAGGAAACAACAACAAACAAAACCCAAAACTAACAAAAAAAAATGGAGATATAAGGTTGGTCTAGTGGTGAAGGCAGAAGGGATGGGGGAGGTCGCAGAGTTCAAATCCCCTGCAAACAAAAACTAACAATACTAATAACAAACATTTTCCGATTAAAAAAAAGAAAGAAAGAAAAAGCAACAGACCTTCTGAGCATCTCTGGGAACACCATAGCCATGATAGTACATCTGACCAACCAAGACCTGCATGTTAACATCACCTGCCTTAGCCTCCTTCAGAGTGTCTTTGAACCACCGCTTCACACAATCTGCCACCACCCCTGACAGTGGCGCACGCCCCCCCGTGCTCTCAATCCCACTGCTGCTCTCCATGTCTCAATTCCACAAACTGGGGCTTTTTTCTTCCTTCGTATCTGCGACAAAAAAATAAAACACAAAAGGGGTTTCGTGAAAAGGGGTGATTTTTTCATATTTCTTTTGAAAATACAAAATCAAGGGCATGTTTCAGATTGAACTGGAACACGAAGAGAGAGAGAATTGCAATACGGAATGTAAAGTTGGTACCTTTGTGCTTTTGACAATGCTATGTAAAGATGGCGAAAGAAGAATTAAGAAGGGGTTTTGTAGTTAGCAAAGACAGAAAGAGAGAAACAGCTATCAGGCGCCGTTCATAGCTGTTTTTTTCTCCAAGAACGTTCTTGTTACTTGTTATTATATTTTTTTTAGCATAAAATCAACAAATATATAATTTAAGAAAATAAGTTATACGGATAATATAAAGGCTAAATTGTAATTTTGTTTTTTAGTTTTTTAAATTTATAATTTTAGTTTTTTTTAATTTTAATTATAATATTTGATTTTCTAATTTTTTAAAATTATAATTTTATACGTCATCTAATCATGTTTAATATAAAATAACTAATTTTATATCTAGTTATATTCAATGGAGACTAACTAGCTTCTACTATAATAATTTTATTATACAATTCACGTACATTTTCGTGATAAAATGATTTATTATTCAATTTTTTAAAATTCATAATTAAAGATAGAAATTAATAAATAAATTAATGTATATATCAGTATACTTTTTTTAATTTAATCTTATTTATTCTTTTAAAAAAATATTATTCAAATTTTAAATATCTATCTTTATATTCTATAAGTAAAGCCGTTAATCACGATAAAAAAAAGAGTCATTGATTAAAATTTTAATTTAACAACAGTGAATTGATTTGATTTAATTAGATTTATAATTAAATTACTCACATCAATGATATTTGATATACAATTTATACAAGGATTTTTAAATATTTTAATTTAGTAATTACTTTAATTAGAGAATATTAATCTAAATTGAAACACATTTTAGTGTTGATAAGTATTTGATTTTAACCTGAAATGTTGATTATTGTAATTAATGAATTGAAAGAAAAATCACAATATTTTTTAAAACAAGATTTGTTCAATTGAAAATATAATTAATTACCTTCCATAGTTTTAATGTAATTATATTTAATATACGGCGATACAACCATATAATTTTAATTTTAATAAATTATTTTCAATTTAATATTATTTTGATTAAAAAATAAAGCCGGATACTGTACATTCAAAGTATTTTACACACGAGGGTATATATATACTATTGTATTGGACACAAACAGATGAGCTACATGATATGAGGCAATTATGAAATAACTACTACATCAGCTGATTACAAAATTGATAACTGAAAAACTCGACAACCACAACACAAATATACACGTTCTTATATGAAGAGAAAAAAAAAATTGTTGATAGGTTGTTTGTTGGTCTTGTTTGATACTGAACCTGAGTCTAACTGAAGTGAGTTTCACCTCCGAATTGATGCTACGCTGTATGCCTGCTCCAATGTTCATGCATCTATGTGTGAATTGGGAGGTCTAGGGAAAGAACGTATGCTGTCTAGAGTATTATCATATTCTATGAACATAGTGTAGGACAAAGAATCTTTTGTATGACTATCACGTAGTTTTCCTATTCGTTACAGGGAAGAATGACTCGTTCCGGTACTTTTCATTCCATAGTCAGATCAAGAATCACTCCAACTATCTGCATCATCATCTTCATCGCTTCCAGCGAATGCCTAATTCAATAATGAAGAATAGTTTAGTTGGCTGGTACTTAGCTGGTGCTGGAAGAGGGAAGGGGTTGAGGAGCACAAGCTTGTTACAATAAACAGAGAGTGAGGGATAGACCTGACGGATTGCATTTGCTTTTTCCAGGATGGCCGCGACCCTCAAGTTCGTTTTTGGACCCTGAATGCTGGGTGGTCGTTGAACTGCAGCAGGCCTCAAGTTGAAGGACTGACAAAAAAATGTATATATATATATGTTTTTTAATCTTTTAAATACAAGAAACAAAAGGGTATAAGGAAAGAGTTGTGAGCTTTAACCTTCGATCTTATCATTTCTAACAGTGATTCTCTTTCATCTTCCTTTGGTGCTCTGGGGGGCATAACACGTTCGGTGACCTTCCTCAGCTGCAGTGGTTCAAAGGCAGTGTGTCATGCAAGAATTTCAAGACCACATAAAGAGTACATTATTAGAGAAGAAGAAAACTGTTGTTACCCTGCTTTTGTCAAGGGCAGCAACAGGATCAATTACAGGATCCTGGGGAAGACGACGCTTATTCTTTGGTTTTCCATTTGGCATCTCAGTATTATCACGCTCACGTGTTTGAGAAGATGTAACCAATGGAAACACCATTTCTCCATCTGAAGGTAGCAGGCTGTGATTGGTCTCCTCAATTTCTAGATTAGGAGGTGACATGGGTGAGGTTGAAGGATCTTCTTGTTCCCTTTCCAGATTAATGGAAGACTGCTCAAGAGGTTTTACTTCTAAACTAGTCTCTTCTATTAACTGACTAGGAGATTGTGTTGGTTTCTCTTTAGGAGAAATGGGATCATCTCCAGAAACTGGACATTCTGCAGGTAGAACTAAATGCAATTCTTCAGGTCTATCCTTTGTAACTTCTAAGCCGGTAACTTCTGTTAATTCACTTGGAGATTGAGTTGATTTTTCTTGTTGAAGAATCGGATCAGCCCTAGAAACAACACATTCAGCAGGTAGCGATGGTGGGCATGGGCTTGGATTTAATACCTTTTCTCCCTCCAAAGCAACAGCATATCCAAGTGGAGGCCTGTCCTGTAATGATAAGAAAGGGTTCTGGATTTGGCTATGTTCGGGAACTAGGAAATTATATTGACCATTTGCTTCATTTACCATTACAGGAAGTTGAAAAGGAATAGCAACAGGCTGCTCTGACATTCCCACTGAAAACCCAGAAGAATATTGATGCATATTACTTTCCACAGCCATGACAGGCAAAAATAGATTCTGATATGGCAAGGTCTCTTTTTCAGAAGTGGGTAAACCAAATTGAGAAATATCGTCAAGTTTATTTGGCTGTATTGGTTGGAGTGAGGCTAGGTTTACTTCTATGTCTTCTCTCTGTGTAAAAAGGGAAGCATGTTGAACCTTGCCTGTTCTCCATTGCATTGGAGGCAGAGGGGGCATAGGTGGCATCTCCTCAAGATTGTTTTTAGATGCCTTGGGTAAGAACTCAGGAATAAGAGGTTTAAGTGGATCCATTACATGCTTTGTTGGATTAATTCCCTGGCCAGATAATATTTGAGAGTCTAGCTCAGAACATACAGGCACTGTTTTCAGGTCATTGATAGAAGAGCTATACTGGATTTTCTCCTTAAGAGATGAATGCTGCGTATTATTCCACATTCCAAAATCCGAAGGATCACATGGACCTGATCTGTTCATGTTCAACTGTACATCAGTAGAAGTAATTTCAGGTTGATCCTCTACCTTCTGTGCTGCTAATTCTGTCAAAGATTCTCTACTTCCTGCCTCATTGACTATCATCTCTTTCTCACAAGGATCTGCAAAAATAGAAAGAGTTTCTTCCAACTTTGTATGATTACTCATTGGAGAAGATATGATATTTGAAGATGGATGTTTAATAATATGACCATCATCTTCAACTAGATCCAAACTGCAGGTGGACCCGCTTATTTCATTACCAGGCAATATGCTTGGCACCTCTTCAAAATTCATTTGCTGGTCAGGAGGCAAAACTTCAACTTCTGCTAAATCTGGTTTGTTTACATTTATAAAATCAAAGCATAGCTCCTCTGTAATGCTGCTCTTCGTTGTAGTCTCTGCAACAGGAAACAGATCTTCTGAGTTAAGCTGGGTAGCTATAATATCATCCTCAGATTTTAAATCTTGGACATCAAGCAGCAGCTTAGTATCTGGATTCAGGTCTACTTCCATAGATGGGAAAATGGGATCCTCCCCTTGTAAACTAACATCTCCACTAACCAATATTTCAGAAGAGCATTCATTAAGAGATTCTGCCTGCAAAACTTTGATCCCAGAATGATCACCAGATTCACCTTCATGAGCTAAGTTTAATTCATTAGAAGTTTGTAACAGATCATTGGAATGGACATGGGGATCACAAACATCCAAGTTCAAATAATTGTTATCAAAAGAAACCACTGGTAAAGCATCATCTCTTATTGGGTAGAGAGCATCAGATCTGGCCACTATAGATTCAACGAGACACATCTTTTCTTCATCATCTTCTATTCTTAAATGAAGCTCAACAGGGCCAGAGGGTGTTTCATGTGATTGACTCCCTGCAGATAGGGACATTGCTGAGGCAGCTCCAAGATCACTAGAAAACATTGAATGTCCAGAATCCATCAGACATGAACCAGAAGAGACTGGTCTAGAATCAGAAATCACTTCACCCTGAACATGTGCATCATCATGCACAACAAACTCATGACAGTAAGTCCTTTGCGACTCAAAAGTAGGGAGAAGCTGGTTGGATGACATATCTTTAATCCTTGATGTGGAGTTTCTGATAGATTGAAAATCTGAAAACTGTGCTTGTAGTTGGGAATGGTCTTCACTTATATCTCTTCTGAATGGACTATTATCATCGGATGCCCAGGAAGTCCCTGTTGACAGAGAATCTGACATCTGACCTTGCACTTCATTATGCTCTCCATTTCTATCTTGCTCCAATGAAATAATTTCTTCAGAAGTCAAGGAGTCCCCAAATGATTGAGAATCTGAAAATCGAGCTCGCAGTTGAGGTTCACCTTTGCCATTTGAATCAGTTAAATTTTCAATATTTAATGAGTCTTTCATAGATCCACGCTCATTGTCTGTATCCAATTCAGAGTCAATGGTAGCTAATGCATCCATATAATCATCAACCTCACTAATCACATCATCAGAGTGGTAGCTATCTAAGTTGCATTCTCTTTTATTTTGTTCATCAAATACTGATCCTGCTTCATTGAGTACCTTTAGATAATCAGAAGACATTTCCTCTGTTACACCACCAGAGATTTGTTCACTCACCTCCACAATATATCCATCTGTGTCCCGATCCCTTTCTGAGTATGAATTCACTTCTAGTTCCTGCTCATTTGGTGACGACCATGTGTTTTCATTTCCCAAAGACCTATTCATAGGAGTAATGCTACTGATTTCAAGTATTTTAATCCCACTTTCACTAGTATCATCTGACACCAACTTCCCAGGCTGTGGAATGATTGAAGTTTCACAAACCATTTTATAATCAGGCGAGGGGATTTCCAGAATTTTCTCCATGTAACTTTTCCCAGTTTTTGCTTCAACTGCAGATCCATTCAATTGTTTCCTTTTCAACTTCACAAGACGAGCAGGATCCCCACAAGCATTCTCAATGCGCTCCTGAAGAAGTAGCTGATGCAGTCTGCAATAATAGAAATGAATTGAGTCACAAATTGTTGCATTTCTAAAACCAGAAGAATAATTAATGCACCTCAATAAAATTAGTGGAGCTTACTTTGCATGTGACGATACAACTTCAGGGGTTTCACCATTCCGCAGTCGTGTTCCTTTCTTTTGCTGGATAAAAAATATATACATATTATACATTCAAAATTGCAGGCATTCAATTTTCCATTGCATAAAATTGCTTCATGTGCCATAAAAAAACAATTTTCCTGAAAATTGTAATATTAAATGATAGAATCAGTGCTTTAGTACCTTAACTTTACGGATTTTCTTTTCCCTTTGAACTTCTACTGTTGCTTTTCCAGAGGAAGCAGACTCCACTATAAAGAATGACGGATCAGTATAACGCTTCAGACATGCCCCAGCCCCCGCCACATCAAACCTTTCAGAGCCAAAAGAAAAAAAAAGTTTCGAATATCAATAACATAACATAGTAATAAATCTTTTATTTGTTCTAAAATTTATGTTTTATGAATAAAGTCACCATACTTGTCCAAAAGGAACAATCTTGGAGGACCACGGCATTCTTCATATGAATCCATTATAAATCGAGGTAAGTCTCCACGTGTAACAAGATTCTGTTCAGACCGAAGATTAGGATGCCATTCAATCCCTACAATGCAAGAAGTTTGTTAAAAGTTGTCAAGGGAACGCTATCGCTTGTCAATGACAAATTTCAGCAAACAATAAACAAAAAGACTCTGTACTGATTAATTTAACCTCCATTTGTAAAAAATGATGAATGATGAGTTTGTGACAAAAAAACTTTCTCTAGTGCTGGAACTTCAGCCTCAAGCTGTTGAACACGAGACATAAGACTGTGGCCTCTTGCGGTAGTAGCCAGTACTTCTTCATGTAAGTCATGGAACATCTCAGCAGCAAACCTAAACAAAATGATACAGTTAAATGCAGAAAAATTACAGACGATAGTGGCTGTAAAAATTATAATTTAAAGTGTCAACTATTGATGATGGGCACTCTATAGAATGGAACTAATTTTCTAAAAATGAATTGCAAGGAAAAGAATGTCACTATTACTGCAACTTGTGAGATACATAAATTTTCATACCAGAAGCATTTGAATTAAACTCACAAGATTAAGGTCCTGTTTAAACTGTTTCAACAGTTTTTTTTAAAATAAAAAATGAGTAGCTTCCTTTTAAAAGCTAATTTTCAAAACTATTTCCAGTTAAATTGATTTCAAGACTGAAAAACACAAACAGCTACAGGCTGTTTTCACTTTGGCTTTTTTAATTCTAGAAACAAGGAAACAATTAATTCTGTTTTTAATCCTGTTCCAAAACACATTCTCAAAATAAATTTACCAAGCAATTTTATTTTTATTTTTCATCTCTAAAACTGCATTCAAATTGATACTTACCAAACAAACTGTTCTTAAAAACTATTTGTCAGAATAGTATTTAAAAGAAAAACACAATCAACCAAGCCTTACGCCACATGGGCTCAGTTCAGGTGGTTGATGAAGAGGTTGCAGATAGTGGATCCCTTGAATCCTTAACACTCACTCAAAATCAAAAAATCTATAATTCTAATTCTAATCAGCTTAAAGATAAGGTACTTAAATTGCATTTTCTCCTTCAGTGATTTCAAAAGTTAAAAATCTGCAAATACCCAAAAACATCATAAAGCATACTTTATCAACAGTTAAATCATATTTAAGCCAAATACATCGATTCTTTAAATCGAAAACATCAATCAAAGAGTTGTAATCCACACATCGTTCAATCAAACACCCATACATAGATACAAAGCCATACAACATCTTCTCATTTTCAACCCAGAATTTAAACCAATCTATGCACCAATCGCCTTTTCTCTCCCCTTTTCATCCTCCCAAAAAGTAGCTACATACAAAGAAAAAGAACCAAAAGCTAATGAAAAATCAAGGAAAAAACACAAATAAAAGGCAATAATTATAATCAAAACGGAAACAAAAATAAACAACGATCACAAAACATTACAAAAAAGTTAAAAAAAAGAAGAGAAGAAGAAGAAGCTCTTATCAGCCACCAACTCCATCCACCGAACGAACTAAAAAGCTCCAAACACAGACAAAAGAGAAAAGGAAATGCAAAAAAAAAAAAAAAAAAAAAACACTAGCTGAATCAACTCACGCTCCATTAACAAACTCCATGAACTTTAAACTGAACAAGAATTAAACTTTAAACACTGCATTAAACGAGAACTTTTTTTATTTCATCAAACCCAGCAACACACTGTTAAACTAATCGCGATCAAGCAAACCACGAGCGCAGCTCGAATTGCGTAACCACCGCAACGACGACGGAAGCGGTTTTAGAGAGAGAAGTTAGAGAGAGAGAGAATGCGAACTGACTGAGCGAGGTCGCCGAGCTGGCGGAGAAAGCCGACGAGTCCGGACATTGCGACGGCTTCTAGGAGCACTTCGGAGTCGTCGCTATCGGCGGTGCGGCGCAGCTCCGGATCCGCCAGAGCGTGCGCGCTCCGAATGTGGTGCCTGCAGAGTGGCATTCTTCGAGAAACCCTAATTATGTGGTCCGGTTGCGTTTTCCGATCTTCGCTCCGGCGACGCTGTGTTTTCCGGCAGTTTCAACGTGGGAATGGAAGAGAGAAAGAGAGCGAGAGAGAGTTTTGTTTTTTAATTATTTTTTGTTGTCTTTAGGAAAGAGAAAATGAATGACTAATTTAATATATGGGGTGGAGTGAGTGTTAGTTAGAGACGTGAAGACAGGTACTGTTTCTGTGTGTAGGAGAGAGAGATATTTATCGGTTAAAAATACTAGTTAAGACTTGACTTTAGTATTTACTCACTTGGTAGATATTTTAGATTTTAATATATATAGCTGAATTTAATGATTATATTATTTATTTTCATGATAATTAGTTTTAAAATGTACCTAAAATAATTTTTTATTGGTTAAATAATGTAAACTTTTATAAACTCATATTTTAAAATGAATTAAATACTGAGAGGGTCATGGTGCTATGCTATTACCTTTTTTTAATCCTTTGAAGGGCGCGCATTGTGGCGCTTATGATGCGGTAGGTGGTGTTGGATGACGTTACTTTTGGATTCAGTTACTCCTATAAGCTTATAATATATATATTTTTGTTATCATATATAAGCTTATAATATAATAATATAATAAAGACAAATCTTACTTAGTGTTATAAAAATATAGATTAAAGAATTTAAAAATGATTAAAGTTATTTTTTGTTAAGAAATACTGTATTGTCGATGTATTTTATTGTGATTATAATAAACTTTTTATTATTAATTAGTGAAAGAAGGAGAGAGATGTAATTAGTGAACAGGTAGTTTGAGATTACCAAAGTCTAATCTTGACTTACTGTTCAAATCCGACATCAATTCCTGTACACACACCTGCGACCCTTCTTTTTTTATGCCAAGTAGGACTACTGCCACTACCAATATTCATTTCAAAGCAAAATCATACCTATAATTGCATAAACAACAATTAATCAAATGTTAACAAATACTGTATGGATTTGTTTTCATAAATTTCTCTATAAAATATTGACTTTCTCTTTTAAATTAAAATTAACTTATATACTTAATATTGATAATAAAAAATTATCTAACTTCTTAAAAATAAGATATATATATATATACACATAAATTTATATTCATGTATTTTTTATAAATATTTACAGAAAAAATTATCTAAACTAAAGTTGAATATTACTACATTATTGAACAAAATTTTGGAACGATACGAATAAATAAAGTATCTAAATTTTAAAAAAAAATAGTATGATAGATATTCCACTTTCCACATCAAACCGAAGACTCTTTTAAGCAAAAGGAGACAATGTTGGAACTTGGGGTATAGCTGATTGTGACCCTAATTTATTATTACAAGCATCATCTTGTCTACTTTGTCATGTTCCCAACTTCTATTTGTTTTGTTTGTTGTTGAGACAAGCAAACACTGTTTTGCCTTTAAAAAACAAAAAATTACAAAAGGTCGTACGTATATTTTTTTTTATGTAGAACTTTTAAAAAAATACCAATTTACAATTAGTAAAATAAATTTGAATAATATTTCTAGTTCTTTTATTAAGCAGAGTCGTTTTCAATTATGAGACTTTTAAATTTTTGAAAAAACAACATATTTATGTTTTTATTTTATAAGTGGTGATATTTTATCATATAAATAAAATTAACTGCTTTATTACCATGAACTATTAAACTTTCCCTAAATTGCATCCTTTATCAATCAATCCTTTCATCTAATTTCAGTTCATTCATTAATTAAGAATTTCCTTTTCACTTTGTTAACCTATTTAATTATATAAAAAATAAAAAATATAATTGTTTCATGAATGTATTAATTAAAACATAACTACACTTGTAACATGAAAAAATCTTACTACTATTTTCATGGACAACAAATAGTACGTAAATAATAAGACCTAGTTTTAAGATCTAATTTGACCTTAGTGATATTACATAAAAAATAAATTTATTAGGACTAATTTATGTCAAATTAATAACTTGAGTCTAACTTTCTTAATTAAATAATCTAACAGGGCCTAAACATAATACTATAATAAGACCATAAATTCTTACTAATCTAACTTATTTTGCATCTGAATCCTTGATACACGATCCAGTAATTAAAAAGGAAAGTAAAGATAATAGTTATAATTTACAATGCAGGTAATACCTTCAGAAATTCCAAATAATTATGATTACAGAGAAAGAGCGTTTGTTAAGGAAGACCTTTTGAAAACGGCGTTTGATCAGACAAAAGAAAATCGGCGCCCGTGTGGACCCAAACGGTCTTGGATGCCAATGGGACATACCCCGCATGCAATTATGGAAATCACTTTTCGTGCTTTTTTATATTCAACGTGTTATTTATTACTACTCTCTATCTCTTTCTTTTCCCTCATAATATTAATTAGAAATTAACAATGATACTAGTACGTATTACTCTCTCTTTCTCTCAATGAGAAAATAATTATGAAAAATAAACAATGTCAGAAGATTGGATAGTGAAATTAACCAGATTTATAAAATATATGTGAACATTAGTTTAGTCATTTATCTGCATTTAAATTTATCATTCTTTATAGTGCTTCCTATGGCTCCATCATCCATCATTAGTTAAAAAAATTGTTTCACTTTATAAGTATTGTTAATTGGTAAATAATTTTTTTAATAATTTAGAGTCCTATGGCTCCATCATCCATCTTTTTCATTTCTTACTCATTTTTTGTTCTACACATGTCTATGAAGAGTTAAAGTCACCTTTGTTGGGTTGGATTAGATATAACTAAGTTGATTCTTATATGTATTTTTTATAATTTTTAATCTGATTTCATATATATATATATATATATATATATATATATATATATATATATATATATATATATATATTAATGTTCTTCTTCTATGTTTAATGTTAGATATAGTTTGATCGTTCTTGATATTTGGTTTGATTTGTTCTTTAAACATTGAACTGAAAGTTGAACTAATAAACCTTGTTAGAAATTAATATATCATTTATCTCAAAATCTTTTATCTTAAAGAAAAGTTCCTTTATTAATTTTTCTCAGGTATTAGTACGTGCTTAGGTTCTTTGATCTTAAGAATTAAAGTTTAAGTAAACTTATGGATTGATATTAAAAAAAAAAGGTAAACTTATGGATTCATGTCAATATTTTAAGTATAAAGTTGATCAATGAGTATCGCAAAATCACAATGAATATTTAACAGTATTTACTTCAAAACAAATCTAAAACCTGATCCTTTAGTCATTGCTTAAAAACTGTTTATTAATTGTCAAGTGCAAGTAAACATTTTCTCTTCAAATAAACATTTACGCTACCCCTTTCCTTCGTTAAAGTGAAGATGATATTGAAATTTACTTTACATATATTTATCTTAATAAAAAATAAAAATCATATGATACTGTCTGACTACAATTTATAATGATGCGTTTTGGATATGAAGTTTTCGATTTTTATGTATTTTTTTACAAATAAGCGATTTGGTAAAATTATTTACTAAACTAGCTAGTCTAGTTTAAAAGAATTAACAAGAAATGAGTGATTTCAATTTTTGATAATGGTTGTAATTATAAATGATCTAGAGAAGTAATTTTTTACATTAGTAACAAAAAGTCACTTTTTTTATCTCGGTTATAATTATAATTAATTTAGAAAATTATATTTTTAAATCAGTTATAATTATGATTAATACTAAAAGTCAAAATTACTTATTTTTTAATGATAGTTTTTAAACTACATAGTTTGGTAATATAATTTTATAAAATCACCTAATTTGATAAAAAAAAATCCTTAAGCTATCACTGAACAGACCATATATCGATCGAAGAAGTTTATTTCCTTGCATTTTCTTGGAAAATATTTGCTTACCCTTTAAAGACTTTGATTCTTTCTCTGTATGTATTAAGTAATTATGATTAAACTTTCGAAAATCACAAAGATAAGAACAAAAGGTTCAGTTGTTAGGTACATGTGAAATTGAATTTGAGAAGCGCTTTCCAACACATGAGTGGACTGTGGAACTCTTCCCTTTTCATCTTCTACGTACATGCACTTTTCATGTTAATAAATTTGATACTTAATATGACTTGATCCATTAATTTCCCATTATACAGAGCCTTCCATTGCAAGTTACTCGGTCTTTAATAATATGTTAGGAGAAGCCTCAATCACGGGATCGAGAGGGCCAGTTTTAATCATATACTAACATTAAGCGCAACAGAATCAAGAAGATATAGGACCACCCACTCATCTTAATTGCATGCTTTGCTCAATCAAAATAATGATCTCATTGTTGGTACCAAAGAACTAACGTGGCAGTCCAGTAAAGACTTTTAATCGATCACACTCAAACATACAATTGTAAAGATTTTTTACACGGATTTTAGATTTAATTCTCATATATTAGATTGCTATGTATGATAGATTTCTGAACTTTTATATTAATTATTTTTAAAAAATTATATTTAGGGTGTTGTCTAATTAATTGATAGTTTAAAAATCTTTATGTTTGGCATATAAAATTAAACTTTTCTTCTTCAATCTTTTCTTATTTTTTTTTTATAGGAAGTGAAAAATATAACATTGTATATATATAAACTTGCATACAATGATGTAAACTTTGCTTGAAAGCTTTGGGAATTGCTTTCGGAAGTGGGGGGAAGCAATTGAGGAACTTTTTTCAATTTTAAGAATGAAGATCACCTTCAACAAACAGTCTAGACACTGCATAGGCACATCAAAATGTCGGTTGATTAATGTATGTATATATGGTGGGGGAATTCCGTTGGCACCTTTTCTTATTGTTAAGCTAACTCTATGCTTTTGGTTAGTTTCTTCATTGACTCATACATAGCCTAATAGCTAGTTTATTAGTGGAGTTCGGTTATACAGCAACTGCTCTCTTTCCCTTTTGTGTCACACAAATCTCCGGTTGGTGACCTTCAATGTGGTGTTTTCACCTGCCTAAGACTGAATTGGCCTTTTTGGACCCCACCAAATGAACTACTCTTGTTATGTGTGTTACACACACTACTTATATTACCTTCACTTGATATATAATCTAAGTTTTTCAACTCTAAAATCATAAAATGTTACACCTTAAGTTGGTAAGAATTGGTTTTATAGGTGAGACTCATAAAATATATTTATATTACAGTTCAAAAAATAATTATACTCTACTATCTAAACAAAATCAGTTCTTTTAAACTCACTTCTAAAATATCATTCTTAAATATATTAACTGTTTATAATGCTAAACTATACGCATCCTTTATCTTTTGAAACAGAGAGTTCTTGACTATCTTTCTCTTTGATTGAGGATAATACTAATAGAAGAAGTGTGGAAGAGAGAGATTAAATATTCAGAACAGTAAAACAGTAGTTTTATCAACTAGCAAGAAAAAAAAAAAAGGATAAATCAATATTCATAGATAGGAATGAGCTTCTAGAAGGTCATGATCAGCCATAGTCGAAGTAAAAAGCCAAAAGCCAAAAACAGATTGAAAATTGAGTTGGTTTAAATTTGGAAGCAAGAAAACAAGTACAAGTTAATGAGTTTGATATTTAAAGTAAATATTAGCTAAAAGCTTAGTTTATCTTAGTCACTTCACTAACTACACTCAATGCTTTCTTTGTATTCACTCTTCATTACCTTCTTAAAAAAGACAAAATTACTTCTAATAATTAGCCCAAATGAGAAAACTACAAAATTTTATAACTAGATTCATCTTTGGAGGCATGTTTTACGTCTCATCACATATGAAACACTACAATATATAGCCCAAATAGAAATAATATAAATAAATCATATGTGCCTTAGGTATTGTCTCTTAAACTTTTATATAATCATACTCCTCTTATGAACACTGACTTAAACGTTAGACTGCAGATATAGAACTGAAATTCCTCTCTAAAAGGTGTTGAACAAATATATATTTGAATTTAGTGGCTCCAATATATATGAAATTATATATTAATGCACGGTCTAAAAATGGCTGTTGCTATAAATAAAAATGGAAATATAAAATATAAGAGAATAGCAGAATATATATCCTTGCTCAAAAAGTTAAAGATAGATGAATGTAAAGTACTACTATCTTTCTCTCTCCTTTCTGGTCAAAGCTGAACGAACCTAATTAACACAATGGACCTCTCTTGACTAATTGGGGGACCTCGATCACCATAGGCTGGGTAGGATACAAGGGAATTACTTCCTGCACCTACTATAATAATTAAAGGACAAAATTATCCTTTGTGTAATAGTCAGCACCCCTTCCCTCACTTTCACAACCCTAGCTGTCAACCAATGCACCCCCACCTTCACCCAACCATCCAACAACCATCACACACAAACACCACCCTCACTACCATCACACCCTATATGATAAAGAAATATAAAAAATAACATCATGAATAAACTCCATATGATAAAGATGAAGATGCAATGGAAGTATCTTACATACGGGAGTTGTAGCTCATATGAACAAGATCCAACAACCTTAAACGATTCAACTTGAAGTACCCAAGGTCTAGAATTAGGTATAGACATCCAAGAGCTGGTCAATCGTGGAGGAGATAACAATCGAGATGACCAACTTCTATATAAAGCATCATTGGAAGTATCACTCAACACTCTAATTAGCGCACACACCTTTGAGTTCTCAACATTCTGCCACCCTATTCTAGAATATGATTTTCATATATTTTAGAATAGGTATTCCATAATAGGTTTTTGGAATAGCTATTCTGGATTACTTATATACTTGAAGGATAACTATTTTGGAATTCATATTCCATAATAGCTATTTTGGAATTGTATAAGTAATCCAAAAACCTATTCCAGAATACCTAAACACTTTTAGAATGATGATTTTGTAATAAAGGGAGGGTTACATGGAACTTTTACAACATTTGAGAGTGCATGAAGCAAAAAATGGGGTGCAGGAATGAATTTTCAGGGAATTGTTGAGAAATCAACCTTAGCCCATCAGCAATACTTGTGTGAACTGTGAAGCCCATAAAACAAAAAAAAACTGAAGCCCATATTTTGTAATGGCCAAAAATGGGTTGTTTCTTTTTGCATCATTTCCAGAATGTTTATTTTTACCTTACTGATTGGTTATTCCAAAATTTAAAATCTGTAATCAATCCTGTAATTTTATATTTTGGATTGTTCATTCCATAAGCCAAAAATAGGTGCAAAAATCAACTTGAAGGTGCAAGAAACAATAACTTGTCAAATAGTGCATCTTCGATTGATGCCCAAATGGACTAAGTTGAAGCATAGGCTCGGCAATTTTTTTATATTTTAATGTATACCATTAATTAGTTGAAGAAAACTTAAAAACAGAACATAAGAATCATACAGAGTTTTTTTATTAAAAAAATTGTAGGAAAACCTTCGGCTTTTTGTCGAGTTTTAAGCCTAAGCCCATCTGAAAATACATCTGTGAAGCCCATGCATTTTGTGTAAGAGTTGGTCATTGCCACTTAGTGCATGCGTACCAGATGCCCAAATGGGCTACATGGATGTGCATGCTAGGCTCAGTAGTCTGATTATTCTGTGAAATATACCTTAATATTAAGTCTATAAAAACTTAAAGATCATAAAAATATCAAAACACTTTTCTTTTCCCTGATGTAGGAAAAGCTTTAATGTGTTATCCTTATAGTAATTACTGCCGCCGGGTCCTCCAAGACTTTTAAATGAATCACATATTTCAAAAGCATGAAGCACATTTCAAAAATGACGGTGATGGAAAGATGTTGGGCACAATGCATGAAACACGACATATTCTTTAAAAATGTATTTGGCCATTTAAAAGTTGTTTTTGGTTGTGTTATAATATAATAACTATCTTTACCTTCGTTGTTTTCTATGTTCATGTCACGTATATCGTGGTCCAAGTTAATTAATGTGCCTGCGTTTGAGCACAATATTTCTTCTTTATTCCTGTTGCCCTCAAAGTTTTGGTTTAGAACTAGTTACAAATTGAAGCAAAAGCATTTTCAATAAGAGAACAAGTGACAGTGTTCAAAGTTGGTCTTTTAATTATGATGATGGAAGATAATGCACAACTAAATAAAAAGCGAATAGGGCCGAGTAAGTTGTATATTTCTACTTTCTTTCATTGTCTTTAAGTTTTCTATGAACATACGTTTGGGGACCAGAAGCGCAATACAGTAGCAGCGAATCGGAAGCATTTCACTAAGGTCTTTTGTGGTGTAAAATCCATCAATGGTGTGGTCCCTCTCCTTTTGTTTTTTGGTCTCAAAAGGTCTTCCTACATATACTATTCTTTGATTTAATGAGAATTGCTTTGTTTGCAATTTTAGACGTTATTAATTAACACGTGATTCATGTGAAACATACATAAGAATTTTTCAAGGATAGGAAATAAAGCATGCATAGCTTGTAAGAAAATATTTTGCTTAGTTTTTAATTTATATATCCACTGGTTTTAACAAAATAAAGCATATTTATAACATTGTTATTGGTGTGATATGGTTGACACTCAATATATAACATTGTCTTTTAAGTATATTTATATATCTAAGATAGGAAATAAATCATACTTATATATTTTGCTTACTTTTTAATGGTGTGAAGTTGGCACTTGACATATAATATCGGTGACAAATCTGCATTTATTTGAGGGACATACATGCATTTGTTCATTTTTAAAAAATTACATATAAATATCTTAAATATGTATATATTTTGTCTCCCTTAATTTTATATTTTATATATTTAAATCCTGCTTTTCATTTTTTTCTATTGATTATTAATTATTTTTTAAAATAAATTAACTCCATGTTAAGATGTTTGACTTTGGTTCATAGGTATGAAAGAATATAAGTTAAAAGATGTAAATTCCTTGAATGAATTTCAATATCTTAAGTGTTAAGGGAAAAGTTTTTTGCATGCCTGAAAGAAAATAATATGAATCCTAAGAATTGTGATTCTTAGATATGAATCAAATTTGTTTCTTTGGTCATAAATATTCTTGGACATATTTATATAAGTTTTTTGAGAATAAAAAAATCATGTGATATTTTTATCAATCATTTTAATTATTTATCCCATTAAATATAATCTAATAAGAGTAACATTCTATTTTAGCTGTAGTAAAAAAATTAACTTAAGAAAGTTAGATTCTCAGTACCCTTCATGGAAAAGTTTTTGTGAAAAACCTAGCTAGAAATATTCCCAAAAAACAATATCCATTGATTCTAGAGATGATGCTACTTGTCTAAGTGCTCATTAGTAGAGTTGAATATGTAGATCAACCTATTTGATTAGGCCCATCCACTAATGATCCCCAATTTAAATGGGTTTAAGTTTAGTTGATTGAACATAATGTGTGAGTATTTTAAATTCTTTGATATAGTTTTCAATTCTTAAGGTCTAAGGTTTAATTTGACCCCAAAAAAACATATATAAAATTGAGGATTGAACCAATAAATTAAGTTTTTTAACTACCACAATAAGTAGTTAATTTTTCTTATATTTTAGTCCTAATGAAGTATAAAGTATGGAAGTTTTTATGCACTTTATCCGGCCCAAAATAGGGGCACTTTAGAAATATTTTTAATTATTTTATTTTTATTTATTAAATAAGTTATATTTCATATATTCTTGTATATAAGATCAAATTACCTAATTCATTAAGATTAAGGAAATTAGTTAATTTAGTTGAAAAAAATAAATTTATCTTAAATTTATAACTTTTTTTAAAACTATTATTGTCATTAATATTTTTCTTTCTTCTAATAGTTTGTCAATACATTCTTTTTCTTCTTTTTTTATAAGAAATATTTCAGTCTAAAAATAATTAATGCAAAGATATGAGTCTTATAAAAATAAACAAGTACTGTTTTAAACTTAGGCCATTAAATATGAGCGAAAGAAGTATTAAATTGTTGAATATTTAATAGAAAGTGGTTTTTAAATGCACATTTATATTTAGGTATTGTTAAACCAATTAATAAATATAATTAAAAAAGATGCACATTTAATGAATATTTGAATTCTTGCATTCGCTTGTTATAATGTGATGATTATAATATTAATGATTAAAATAAGATAATTGTCTAAATTCTATTGATTATTGAATATGAGGTAGTTTAATTCCATTTTTACACTGGATAAATTAGATGACTTATAAATTTTATTTTTAAAAAATAAAAGAGTTGATCTAACTACTCCTAAGTAAAAATAAGATTAATAACTTCATCCTAAGAGACCCAATAAAATTAATTTTGCATAAAAAAATTTAAACAAATATGTGCAACTTATTAATGACTACTTGAATGTTTATTAATCGGTTATTATATATACATCCATGTTTCACGAAAGGTTTGATAATAATTTTAAAGATTATGTGTATAATTATTTTTCTAGGATCTATTAGAAAGTTATTTCTTCTCCAAATTGGAATCAAATATGAGAGGAATGATTTCTCTTTTTTCATTTTTCTGAATTAATTTTTTAAGCTTTTTATAGTATATATGTCTAAAGAATAATAAATAATTTTATTTTAAGATAAATATTAAATAACAAAAATATATTTTTAAGCTATTATAAATTATTTTTTATGTAATTCATTAATTTCTTTTTATTTTCTTTTTCATCCATTCAAACAAACTGAGAAAAATTCTTTTATTTCCTTCTTTCTTATTTTTCTCCATCTAAACAACATATCTTTTTCATTCTTTTTTTTTCTCTCTCTCTATATATTTCATTCTTAATCCAAAGAACTGATAAAGAAAAATCTTAATCCAAAGAAAAACACTGCAGATAAATTTTACTTGCCACTGCGATATCCATTCACTCGACCAAATTTTATCCTTTTAAAGCCAATTCAAGTATATATTCAACAGCATTTCAACTTTTAAACTTTTAAAAGATTAATTTAACAGTCATTAAATGACACTAAAAGATCAATTTGTTGTCAGATTCATACTATTTAAGATACCAAATAGAAAAGGAAGAAACAAATTTTTGATGCAAGCAACCCTCACACACGACACATACGTGTTATGTGTGTATATATATCTACTGGTTTTGCGCTTGTAACACCACGTACTCATTCATTTCTCAATCCCCTCTGCTTCTCCTGTCTGTCTCTCTCTCCTTTTGCTCCCTCACTAGTCTCAACCATGATTGTAATGTCTGAGAAACCTCTTCAGGGAGTTCCTCCACAGATCACAGACACCACTTTTTCCCCTTCATCTAAAAGGTACCAAATATTTAAATATTTGTATATATCTCTAATCTAATTTCTCTGTTTCTCTTTACATTTTGCAAATCATTTTTTGTTTGACAAAGAAAAATGGGAAAAAAAAGTCTCTTCCACCCAATGGCTAGTCCACAATCTTTAATCTAAGGAGATAAAGCACAATTTTTTATTTTTTATTTTTGTATAAAAGTGTACATTTTTAGCATGGTCTAATAATATACATGGAATTATTTATTTTAACTTGAGAGCCAGATACTAATCTGTTAAAATATAAAATTTTATTTAAGGAACTGACTTCTTTCTTGCGGTAGATATCTTTAGATACATTGCGGATGAAACTCATGACACATGATATAAGGAAATAATTAGTATCCTGCTAGATTATACACATAAAAAGAACAAACTAAAGCATATCATTTATTATTATTTTTTCTCTTATACAATGTTCTTATGTTTGATACTAATATAGACTGGAAGGCAAAGTTGCTATAGTAACTGGGGGTGCCAGGGGCATAGGTGAAGCAACCGTGAGAGTTTTTGTGAAGCATGGTGCAAAGGTGGTGATTGCTGATGTTGAAGATGCAGCCGGAGGCATGCTAGCAGAGACACTATCTCCTTCAGCAACCTATGTCCACTGTGATGTCAGCATTGAAAAAGAGGTTGAAAACTTGATTAGTTCCACCATTTCTCGCTATGGACACCTTGACATCATGTTCAACAATGCTGGGGTGCTAGGGAACCAGTCCAAGAACAAGAGCATTGTCAACTTTGACCCTGATGAGTTTGACAAAGTGATGTGTGTGAATGTGAAGGGTGTGGCCTTAGGGATCAAGCATGCTGCAAGGGTGATGATTCCAAGAGGGGTAGGGTGCATCGTCTCAACTTCTAGTGTTGCTGGGGTCATGGGGGGGCTTGGACCACATGCCTACACTGCCTCAAAGCATGCCATAGTTGGGATTACAAAGAACACTGCTTGTGAGTTGGGGAGGTATGGGATTAGGGTCAATTGCATTTCACCATTTGGGGTGGCCACTTCCATGCTTGTGAATGCATGGAAGCCTTGTGGTGATGGTGATGATGAGGGCATTAATTTCGGGGTGCCCTTCCCAGAGGAGGTGGAGAAGATTGAGGAGTTTGTTAGAGGGCTTGCCAACTTGAGAGGACCAACTTTGAGGGCTTTGGACATTGCTCAGGCTGCTCTTTATCTTGCTAGTGATGAATCTAAGTATGTTAGTGGTCATAATCTTGTTGTGGATGGTGGAGTCACTTCCTCAAGAAATTGTATTGGACTGTAATAACTTTCTTTTTCTTGGTATTCATGTTGCCTTATTTTACTATGTAGTTGGTAGTAGCTATCGGTTTAGGATCAGCTGGCACTTTGTCAAGCTTGTATAATGAATTTATATCGATAATAATTCAATATTATATATAGTTGCAGCTATTTTTGAAGAATAAATAATATATAGGAGAATAATATAAAAGTTTAGTACACCGTATTCAATCATAAATAATTATTTATGATAAATTTATTAATTTTTATAATAATTAACTTAAAAATTATATTAATAATAATTTTTTTATTGATGATTATGTAAACTTTTGCGCAAATAATACATGTATATTAAACTCATTTTGAAATCTTAAGGATTAATTAATTGATTCTAGTAATACTATCACACTGCTGAAAGTTTGGAGTAACAAGGGTGAAATTTCAAGAAAAAAGTTTGATTAATTAAAATTAAAGGGAGAAAATTTAGGCATAGAGACCTATGCTTAAGAATTATGATCAATAGTAATTCCTAAATTATTTGTATTGAATTCATTTATTAAGTTTTTTTTAACGTAATACATAGTAGCATAGGGTAGAGTTGTAGGATATTGTATGGTTGACTTATAGGGAAAATTGCAATTTTATTCTTTGAATCTTGATATATATATATATATATATATATATATTTGTACGTGCTTCATGTGAAAGTGCTTTTGATTGGACTAATGGTGGCTAAGACAATGTAAGATACTATGATTCGGGTTATGTGCAATGTACGGCAATGGAAGCAAAGTCAATTATAATGGAGACGTCAAGTACCTAAATAACATTGTATTACATAAAAAAAAATAAAATGCAAACCTACATCAGTAACATGAATATATAGGATTCCTTGGTTAAGTCAAGTATTTGCGCTCAACTTGGTCTCCTATATGGTTGAATCCATGCCATCACATATTTAAAGTTGCATGGTCTCAACGTGGGTGTTTTGGATTTAGTGGTTAGTTTGTCAAAGGTCAATTGTCAACTATTTGTTTTTCAGGGGTAATTTTGTTTATATTAGTCATAGTAAAACTTCAGGGAGGGCTGCGCAGTTTATTTAATCAAGTGTTCAATCCAAAGGGGCAATTTCAATTCCTTCTCTTGCTTGCATGATAGACTTTAAAATGGTAAAATTATTCATACTAAATAATTGGATTGTACAACTTGTCAGCTTTCGAACAAACAAAGGGGCATCTTTGTTTTCATTAGTAAGTGGATTATCAGTTTCAGTTTAATTAAAAATTGAATTTAGCATCTCACGACATAAATTAAATTGTTTCAGTTTATTTAGTAGTTTTAGATGAAAATTCTGAATAAATAAACAAGTGTCTTCAATATTTGAAGAAAAAACATTATACCAACATTTCTTATATATTACATTAACATTCTTTAATTATTTAAAAAATATTAAACGGTGTCCCTCCTCCCATAGGGAAGTAGATTATTGTAAATGTAAAAAAACAGGAGACATTTATGCAATTCTTTGAAAATTTATAGGTATTCAGAGTAATTTACTAGAAAAAAATTTCTTAGAGAATACCCTTGATGTCTTAACCAAAAATAAAATTAAGTGTTTCATCGGGAAGCATTAATTGGGTGGCCACCCCTACTACAGCTTCCTCATGCCCTCATTGATTTTGAATGATCCGAGATTTGGAGAGGGTGATTATAGTAACATGCATAATTTAGTAGTTTCATTAGTTTATATTGAACCATCTAATGTGCATTTTATAAAGTACAATCAAGTTGATGTAAATGCCAAGTTTTTCTAATTAACAATATCTTTAGAAGGGCACTTGTCATTTATAAGCTGTCAGGGTCATGATCTACCCCTTTATTTGAGGGCTATGCGGTTGGTTGACCTTATGAAATCCCATTCTATGGGAATCAAACACAAAAACTGATTATTTGATTAATCGGATACGACAGCCATGAAAAGCATGGACAAGTATGGAGGACGCAGGGGATTTTGGTGTTTTAAAAAATTGTGAAGCACAAGATCTTGTTCATGATAATTATGACCCGTATCTTGTTTTTGGTTTGGAACCCTATATATGCCGACGCACTAACTACTCCATAAGCTACCAAAATTGTGATAGTTTAGTGTATTATGTTAATTGGAAGTGTTTCTTTGGGGGTTATGACCTCAATTATTTGAAAATGTTTTCATTATTAAAATTGCTAATACATGTCTAGTTAGTTAGTTTTGATAATGCTGTGGTAGGAGTTGGTATTCAGTAGTTGCCAATCGTTTACTAATTGCTAATTTTATAGTAAAATGTATAAAAGTAGATCATGAGAGATTCCTAGGTGGTATTCTGAAATAAGATAAAATCTATGTTGTAATATATAATTTCAGCCAAATTATACTTTTATTTATGTTTAAATTAAACTTAGATTCAATTTTGGTTATTTTATTTTTTTAAAATATATAATTTTGGTTCCTATTTTAAAATAATAGTCCTTATTTTTTCAAAATTCAAAATTTTAGTCATTTTATTTTAAAATAGAAATATTTAATCTTTTATTTTTGTAAAATTTATGATTTTAGTCCTTTTATTAGAGTGAAAACATTGATCGGTAAGAATTTAAACGTTGATGATTTTTTTCTTTTAGTAAAGATTAACAAATTAAAAGTCTATTAAAGGGGATTGAATTTTTTTCTTTTGTAATTTTTTAAATGTCTAACTTATAATATATAATATTCTTAAAAATTATTTACTATTTTTACACATAAAATTGAAATTATTTTTTATTTTAAATAAATAATTTTAACCGTAATCGTAATAACAATAAGCATACAACTAATTTTATATAATTTTACATTAGTTATCATCTTAATCATTGCCATACTAACAAGCAAAATCAATTTTTTACAATTTTACACTATCTAATTTTACACTTGTCAACTTAAAAATACATATACACAAGAAATATTAAGGGGACAGCCTACCCCCTCTATATTTCCACCGATGATAATTAACATAGACTAAACAAATAATCTCATATTATATCATTAAATCTGGGTTACATTATTTCATACTAAACATTTTTTTGGATTTCATAAAAGGATCAAAAAGTATATATTTTACATAATTAGAGAATTAAATATTTTTATTTTAGAATATGAAAATTAAATATTTCTATTTTAAAAAAGAAGAATGAAAATTATAAATTCTAAAAAAATTGCATTTAAGTCCTTAACCTATGTTGTTCCTTTTTTATATATATAAGATTATATTTTCTTTCGATTGAGAAATTCATTTGTGATATACATTTTTTAATTCATAATGATCAAAAGTTGATGCTAAAATATATATAATTCATGCATCTTATTTAATCAATTAAGTTGCATCTTATAATATTTATTTGATACTTTAATTTATTTTAATGTTAACAAGTCCTTTTTTTATGTCAATTTAGATTTTTTTGTAATTCTTATAATTATTGATGATTAATTTTGAATTTTATTATCAATTTTGAGACTTCAATAAGTTAGTATATTATAAAATTGACAACAATAATGTCATCAATGAAATTTATTTTGAATTCAATCGTTATTTATAAGTTAATATATACTAACTTATAACAAGATTTCAAAATCATCAAAGTTGTTACCATGTCACAAACAGCTCAGAATCCATCAAGGCCTTGAAGACTGGGAAAACTGTGAAATATTCAACATCAACGCATTGTGAGCCATGAATTTTGTTCTTGCTAATGTGCTCCGATTCAGGGACCTAGCTAGCTAAATAGGAGTACTTCTACCATGTAGCCTTACAAATAAATTAAGTGGGCATGCAGTGAAATTCATGTACCCCATATCGAAGCTGTGAAGATCATCATGTGAGTGAGCCATCCAATTTTATATGAATAGCTAACAGAGACGCTTTTCATGTGATCATATATAAATCTGAAGATAATAATGCCAAAAACATTTTATTATAAAATAAAATATTAAATTGTATTTTATTCCTTTAAAATAAGAAAATATTAGTTTTGATTCTTATAAAAGATTTTCATTCATTTTTATTTCTTCAAAATTGAAAATAACCCTTTTTTACCCTACTGTCATATGTTATAAGACATCACTTAACTGCTTATTATAGATCTAATAGAAACAATTTAACTCCTCTTAATTATTTTAGTATGAGTAAATAATTTATGCATTATTATTATTTAATCACAACTGCCATTATGATAGTTTTATTAATTTTTATAATACTTACGTTAAAAGTTTCCCTTATCATAAATTTTAATGAATTATCAGTATAAAACTTTTTACCTGCATAAATATTAAACTGTTGTAGCATTTACTTAAGTATAACAAGTAATAGAACCAAGAAAAATCACAAGAACTCTCCAAGTGCGGGAGTGATACTGTAACTTTGAACTACTTAATTAAGAAGCCAACTTTGTTGCAAACTTGCACTGAATTAAAAGGAGTAAATTGTAGCATTTCTTGGTTGTTGTGTACAAACTCTGTAAGGTTCTTGATTTCATGTGCGTAGCGATGGCTTCTAATATGTGTGACAAAAATTAGGGGGAGCAGGGGGAGACCACAATGTTTACTTGTATATATTTAGTCAAACCATTTTTTTATCCTATGCACTTGAAGATAAACAAATAAAAAAGTTAACCCAATTAATAAATCATTTAAACATTATTCTTTTAGCTTGTGTTTTTTTTTTTTATATAAAATAAAAGGAAAAAAGTATGAGAAATGAAAAAGATTTAAATAGAGTGTGAAAAATAAGATAATTTGATTGAAGCGAATAGAATAGAGTTAAAAAGAGAAAAAAATATTTAAAATAAAATTGTTCAGTAAAATCAAAATTGTATATTAACAAAATTCTCATTTTACCCCTTATTAAATACATGCATTTTTTAACATATGCATATATTACCAATCACCCCAAAAACTCTTTTAAATATATTATTTATTTGTACATATTAATTCAAAAGTTCTTTTTTTAGCCGTCAAAAGAAATTTTATTAAATATGACTTTTGATAGGACACAAGCCGTGACCCAAATCAAGTAAAAAAAAACAGTTACAAACACCATTTATATATAATATCTACTTTTTTTGACAGCTAAAAGCACTACTGTTATTGCAATTCTCAGACTCCCTGAAAGATTAAGCCGAATTAATTTTGAAATGATATATTTGATTAATTCAAAAGTTCTTTTTTTAGCAACAAAAATAATATTTTATTAACAATGGCCTCGAATAAGACACAAGTGGTGACTCAAACCAAGTAAAAAAATAGTTACAAACACCAATTATTGCAATTTCCTACTTTTGACAACTAAAAGCACTACTCTTATTGCAATTTCCTAACCCTCTAAAAGATTAAGGGAGTATTTGGATTATTGTTAACAAAATTTAAAATTATCTGATTCCTTGAAAAATTCTTCTACATATATTATTTATTTTTGTATATTAATAAACATGGTTTTTTAGGTGTCAAAAGAAAACTTTATTAATGACCTTAGATAGGTCATAAGTCGAGATCTAAATTAAAAAACAATAGTTACAAACATTGGTCATATATTATTTCTATTAAATTGAACATTTATGATGTGTCGTAAATTGTGATAAATAACAGTCTAAAATTATTTTACCATACTAATGTATAACTTATATTCTCTTAATCAAATAACTTGTATTATATTCTTAATATAAAAGTTTTAATTGTGTTTATCTTTTATACCAACTATATAAAGGCACAATGTATAATTGAGGATGAAAAAAAGTGAGTTTAAATATATTTTTAGTTTTTGTAATTTAATATTTTTTATTTTTGTTGTAATTTTTTTTGTTTTAATCTTTGTAAAATATGTTTGTTTTATTTTTTATCTTTAGAATACACGCTTTAGATAATATTTTTATTTTTACTGTTCAAAATATTTTTTTATTGTTAAAATTTTTATATAAATTGCTTTCACTTTTTGAGTACTTTGTTATTAAATGTGAATATTCTACTTTTTATCTTAGTTCAAGTAAGATTATATATCTCCAATAAAGAATACTGTAGTCTCTACAATTTTCTTTTTTGAATATTCTACTTAGTGAGGAAACGAGCTTCCAAAGTAAATTCTAGAATATTTGGAGAGAGATTCGAGACCCTCTTATTGTATTCTAACAAAATTTGTATTTAACTACACAACTTTTAATCTAGGTGTGTGATTAGAGCAACTAGGTACCTCTAAAACAAGCATAAGGTGGTGATTAAATTAAGCCAAAATATGAATGCTACATCATCATCCTTCGAGTCTTGGAACCTACTTGTAAAAATACCTTCTTGTCTATAATGTACAACTCGCAATCCGTGAGACCAAATAATATATGCAAATGAGAAGGACATGAGGTATTAATTACTAGAAAACTATTTTCATCAACCAAAACGATAAATTTGACCTGTCACTTTCGAAAAAACAAAAGAACTTATCTATCATATTGGAAAAATTGAGTCCAGAAGAGGAGTGCCACACAACCTAATCCTCTCTCTGGCTCAATGTCCTTCATTTTATTTTTCGTAAATCAATGGTCTTCATTTTTAGAGATTATGGGTTTCATGTTTTTTTATTGAATAAATTGGGAACATCAAACATGCACCACTTGCAATAAGTGCCTAGAGAGGTAATCTCAATTCTCAAGCAATGTATAATGCAGCTTCTATTTCTGCTTTTCCTGCGATATAGGAATCAAATTCTGTGAGGAATTGAATGCACAAAGATGTAAGAATGCCACTCCTTAACTTATTAAGTGAAGAGTGCAATATATCAAAGACATTCTATGTTCCAACCACCAACCATATCTCTTTCAAGATTTTTCTGATGCATTCCTCCAACGATGCAATAGACTGACCGGAATTAATTAGATATGTGTCTAAATACTAGAGAGATGGCTTGTGAAGTTGTGACCTATGGATTGCGTGTCTCTTAGTGCCAAACCTATTATCTGGAGACCAAAATAAAGTCACATTTAAAATAAATATCACTTCAACAAAAAATAACATTTGTGACTAAATAATTTATATGTAAGTCATTAAATTTTTTGTGACCTAGTATTAATAAAGAAAAAGTGTAATTTTTACTACTAAATTTCGTTGCTAATTTCTTGATTTTTTTAGTGGTACTAATGAGCATATATATATATATATTACTGAATAATTGTGTTTGGGAGTTTTAGTGGTGTTATAATGAAATTGTTAAGGAAGGAGACCCGAACCATTCCATACCATGCAGGTTTTCATATTTTCCCAATTTTGGAGGGTTTGGAATAGAGTATTTATTTTTCTCGAGTTTCTTTTTCTTCTTATAGTAATTTACGATTTCATATAGTGATAGCACGTACCAAGTAAACTCAAATTCTAAGCCATGTTACTGCTGTTACTGTAATTCTCCGAGTTCCAAAATTGCCAATTCTAATATGTGAGAGAGAAGGCACTAGTTTGATCCTAGTTTAATTAGGTTAACATAGACGATAAAAGTCTTATCTTTTTTCTTGATGAGGTTGGTTACATAGATGTTATTGAACTCGATTTATAAAGACCAAATTCGTAGAAATACTATTCAATATATGTAAAATTCCTCATAAAAATTCTTTTCATTGTCCTTTAATTTCTTTCTCTCTTTCTTTTCACAAGGTTAAAAACTATGTGATTTACTCTTCTTGTTTCTTATGGCCTTATTTACAGTTGTTCAAATTGAAACAATCTTAACTGATTTTCAGTCATTTTTTCTTAATCGGTTAGTAATATCTTCTCATATATAATTTTGTATTTTCTGCTTTCTTTTGTATACACACATTTATTTTAATATTATAGTTTTTTCTACTCTTGTAATTTTTTTGAATTTGATAAGATACTTTGTAACTACAAATAACTCCAACTATCTTTTTTTTTTCTTCTTTCTATTTTAACCATTCAGGGACATCTCATAATTGAACATGTGGGAAAAAAAACTACTTATATAAAGAGACACAGACAATGGATCACCATGTTAAGTAAACACAAGTTTGAAGCTTCTAAATGGGATTTGATATATTTACTCAATTGTTTGGAAAAACATTTGGTCAATATTTTAAATAGAAAATTGAATAGATTCATTCTACCATGCATAAGTAAAAACAGGTGTATTTAACCAAGGAGTTTAACTCAGTTTATTGAATATAATGTGTGAATTATTATAAATCTCTTCTATTTATTTCCTACTTATCAAGACAAATGGTGCATTCATAAACTTGGTTATTTTACCATATATTTGAGCTCACCAACTATGAATGCTTTTACGTCCAAATGCAAAGGCAAGAAAATTTAAGTTCACACATGTACCCTTGTTTCAATGTGCATATAAGAAAGAGTTTGACTAATAAGGTTTAGTACATTCGATAGATAGTTGAGTTTTTTTATATTATCAAATTTATTTTTGATTTTGTATATGAAAAAGATTTTATTAGAAAAGATAAAATCTACTTTAGTGATATCTATATAAAAACTTCTTACCCCATTGCCCAGAGGCTCTTTGCTATGCGAATGTATGGGGGAGGGATATTGTAAGCAGCCTTACCCTTGCATATGCAAAGAGACTGTTTCCGGATTCGAACCCATGACCAATAAGTCACCAAGGCACAACTTTAGTGATATCTATATCTCAAAGGAAATTAGTCTTCGACTATTGATTGGAGATATCCTTAGTGAAAACAAAAAATAAAAAATATATTAGAAAGAGTTTTGAAAAAGTGATCAAACATAATTTTAGCATAATTTTTTTGAATTTCTCAGGAGTCTCTTTCTTTAAAAACAATCATATTTTAAAAAGAATCATATTCTAGGAGGATGAACTCTTGTGTAGATTTTATGTTGGGAGAGAATTTCATATTAAATACGGAAACTAGAAAGTTAAAACAATTTTGTTGAGGAAACTTTTCATTAGAATACAACACTTCACAAATTTTTCCATAAAATTTATTATGTAAAGTGCTCTGCTCTATATATGCAAGACACCACCAAGTAGATCGGCCCGATGTATTTATGGGCAGTTTAATCTTAGCCTACTAGTTGAAATATGGGTCAAAAAAAAAAAAAAAGCAATTGCCCATTGGGTTAAAGGCAGTGTTTGCTGTGTTATAGTCAAGCACTCGTAGGCTACTTCCACTGTTTTGGATAGTAGGGTGCGATAACTAGACTGCCTCAAAACAGTTCGAGAACATGAAATAAATTTTTGGAGTAACCATTTTTTTTTATACTCAGAATAACTATAATTATTAATAACTTCAATAAATTATTTATATATTATTAATGAATTGCTTACTTTTAAAAACATTTTTTAATTAACTTCATTAATTTTTTTAATCAAATTGCTACCATATACTTAGTTTCACATTGTATATGATGTTGTGTATAATAAATAAAAAAAACAACAAAAGTAATTGTCATGTTACCAAGGTGGATCCAGTTATATGCTTTTGTTTCTCAATTAGAGAATATCTTAATAGGAAAAATAAATTCTAAGAAAAAAAGTTTAATTAACAATTTTATAAAGAGGAATTGTAGGATTAATTACATCAGATTAGATTAGTAACTGCACTTAGGATGGACACAATTTCCACGCTTCCAAAGAGTAGAGGTGTGTGCACTGATAAGGTGTGTAGTGTGTAGTACCTGCTACTTGATTGTTTGAATTTTGTGTCAAGTAAAAGTTAAAAAGAATTTTTGCTTTTGATAGAAGACAGGAAGAGTATATGTAATGGGGTTGTTGTTCACATTTCACAGTGTTGGTGTGCATGATCAATTCGGATTTTCAGGAAAGTGGCAGAAAGGTGTGGAAAATTGGCCATAACTTTGCAGACACGCAGTGTATTGCTTAAAGAAGATTTGATGTGTCTAATGGTTTCACCACATACGTGTCAGTCTACATGCTGTTGTCTCTGACCCATTTTGATTCTCTCCCCAAACTTTCTTTTTTTTCTTTCTTGTCTTGGTTTGGTCACTTCTCTCTAGACCCTTTCCTAGTCTTAACTGAAGTACTTTTCCCATTTTAAATTGATTTTCAACGCCCTTGGATATGGACAAAGAACATCAAGTAAGAATAAATAATTGAGGATAGACTCAAAAGATTAAAATTTATGAAATATTTTAAGATCTTACTAAGAAATTAAAGTCCTAATTTTGATAGTTTTAAAAAAATTAATAAGTTTTTTTTATGTCCAATCATATAAAAAATTATTAATTATTCTATTTTATTTTAAAAAAGAAATTATAAGATTAAATTATTATTTTTGAATCAATATATAGATGTTTGATAAGTTTTTTTTTAATTTTAATAAAATTATCTTAAGAGTCAATGGTGATTTATGTTTGAATGATCATATAAATTATTTTACAGTATATTATCATTAAACTTAAAAAAATATTTATATAAGAAAACAATAAATAAATAAGTAAATGAAATTAAGCTATTAACACGAATTAATTAATGTACTTTATGGCTTATGCTTTCCAAGAACTTTTTCATTTAATATCTTTATAAAGTATTAATTAATATACCAAAAAGTAACATTTTATAATTGAAAAGGCTTTAATATACCAAAGGTTACACAAGCTAAGTATTAAGTATTAACTTCCAATTCCCACCACAGCAAGAGTTATATTTCCCATTAGGATTTTGGTCCTTGGCCCCTGTACTCTATGCAACACTCACTGGAAAAAGTCCATGAAAGAAGAGATGGGTTCAGAGGAAACCAATTTTCCAAGCAAACCTTGGATAAGGGATTCTCATCATGTTCATTCTGATGCGGCAAGGGAAACAACATCTCATGCTTGGCCACAACATATGTCACCACCAACACCACCACCATGTGTTAAAGGTAACAACAACATTTCCAACAATGAAATTGATGTGTCCATGTCTTCAGGTGCACAATATTGTTACTACATGTTGGAGGCCATGCCTCAGCCAGGGCCTACATGGTCCACAACAGGACCTTGTGTATTGGCTGAGCCAACACCAACACCAACACTAACACCATCAGCACTCATTGAAGATTCTTCTTATACTTGCTGGCTGGGATACCTTGAAGGCTTTGATGGGAATTTGACCACTGAGAAATTGGATCCCCCATTTGTGGAAAATGTTGTGATGGAAAATGCTAAGGGGGTTTTTGGCTATGAATCTACCCTTGTGGAGGCTATAGATCTTAGTTATTGTTGTCCAGATGATTGGTTGGTGATTCCAACAATGGAGCAGGATTTGGAAGACATAGTTATGCCATAGGAATTTGGTGTTTTTTTTTTTTGCTTGTTGGTATTTTGGACACCTTATTGCAGCAAACTTATGAGTTTTTTTCTTTAAAAATTATAAATATTGTTCTTCTTTTCTATACATTTTTATTCTTAAATAGACGTAGTACTTTGGGAGATTAGTCTTGACTCCCTCCTAAGTTCACCCATAAGAATACATCGGTCAAGTATGTTTGAGGTTTTCTTAAAAAACAAGTAGAGCCTAAATAATTATGCCTTTCTTAAAATAGTTTCAAATAATATTGTTTCCCTTTTCAATAGATTTTTATTGTCGCTTCATAACTTTCAATAGCTTATGCTAGTCTTTGAGCAAGATGGACTTTGTTATTTTTTCATAAAGCCCAAGTTGAATAAACGGATGAAGTGCAGTGTAGGAGAATTCTTGATGAACTTTGCTATTTCCAACCCCCCATTTCTATTTAAACTCCCCTCAAAAGTTACTTTTTTATATTGATAAAAATGCCCCTCAAAACATAAACAAATTTTCCTTGTGTATATCTACCATCAACACAATGAAAACCTTTTCCTATAGAATGGATACAATTAGTTATTAAAACCATTAGATTTCACAAAAATGAATAGTGAAAATGAAAAATAATTTTTTTAGAATTACTCTTGGAATAATAATAATAATAATAATAAAAATAAAGAGGAGAGATTAAGTTATTCTGACAATAATTCTTTTGAAATTACTCTTCAATCTTATTATTCATTTTTTGAAATATAATAATTTTAATGTATGAACAAATCAACAAGAAAGACTCAGTAGCTAGCTTTGAAGGTTGGAGAGTCCAACCAAGAAAGAGTAAAAATTTGAAAAGAAAAAGGTTCTCAAAGCAAAGATGGACAAGTTTGAGAGCTCAGACAAAAGCTCAAGTGGATCAACAAATGATAAGATGTCCCTCAAGTCCAAAAAATTTGAGAAAATGCTGAAAAACAAAGGGAAGTACAAATACTACTCTAGAAATAAGGATAAGTACAGAAAGTCATCAGAGAAAGAACACTAGTGTCATTATTTGCTTCAAGTGTAAGAATCCAAGACACATAAAGACCGAGTGTCCTAAGCTAAGGATAAAATGATACTCAAAGAAGAAGATAAAAAAAGAGGCTAATGACTACATCGAAAGATCTGGACAACTATAATAACTGTTTAGATGATTAACACACTAATATTTGTCTAATATAACAAACACAAACAAAAATATTGAGATAAGAACTTAATCTGAGTCTGAAAATAGTAGTTCATCTGAATCTTTATTAGATTATGAGAAAATGTTTTTATGAAGTTCTTCTTCAAAATTCACATATGATTTCTTTGGAGTATAAGAAGTATAAAGAAAATGACAAGTTGTTCAATGAAAAGTACAAGTTGTTGGTGAAAATGTTGCTCTAAAGAAATCAACTGTGATTTTTGAGAAAAAAAAAACTTAAGACTTTAGAAGAAAGTCTTGAAAGAGCTAAAGTAATTGATAAGACTGTTTATTTATCTGAAGTCTTAAAACTGAAAGACAAAATAACATGTCTTACTCTAAATAAATTATTAAAATAATTTAATCTTCAGATAGAGTCTCAAACACAATTACACGGCATCAAACAGTTAAAATAATCATTCTTTTGCACAATTAAGTCTCTCTGGATTGAAGATGATCCTTCTCCTAACACATGTCACCTCAAACAGTGATTTAACTAGAATATAATGGATCAATAATGGGGCTCGGGGCAAATGCCATGACCTGCAATTAATATACATGTCGATCAGACTCATGGATATTTAATATGACATAAGGAAAATCAATGCATATAGTCTCCAAAATTGCTGGCTAGAGGATGATAGATTGGATTGGTTCTCAATTCTCATCCATGAGCTTTTAGAACCATTAATGTCGTTCTGTCAAATGTCAATGACACATTCTGCGTGGATTATGGCCATGCTATTATAATTCATTGATTAGGAGAACGTACGTCCAAACTCTATGTACATGAGGGGTTCCCATATATGCATATGTTCCATATCCAATTGTGCTTGTATGTAATTATACTTCAGTGTTGCATGTATCCATGGAATTAGGAATCGTTGTCCTTTTATCTATTTTTCCTTTAATTTGTAACAAAAGAAAAATATAGAGATCATAAGGAGATTTAAACCTATATAATTAATGAAGGGCTCCCCACCAATCATGCATGAAAGCTTAATTATGATAACTAACTGATGGTCCATATTTGTTGCAGTAGTGTTCACTGTTCACCACTCGTTTGCTTTGCCTTTGTTTAATTATATATTATATATACACTTAATAATAATAATGCTTTAGAAGTTTTTTTTTTTTTTTTGCTACTTAATGCTTTAGAAGTATGGATATCACATTTTTTATATATTTTATATACATACATTTTTAATGAATTAAAACTAAAGCACAAAGACATGCCATTGTGCGTTGCTCTATATACTTTTTGATTGCTTTTTATTCTTTTTTGCCAGATGTGGTTTCTTTTGAAATATCAAATTATATATAAGTCGTGAATTAGCATGAGAAACTCTATTCTCCTTGTTTAAACGTGTTTAGACATCTCCAGTGAGATTACTTGTTAATCGGGTTACATTAGATAAATCAGAATTAGGGTCAAATCTAATGTAGATAAGAAAAATGTCCTAAATCTTCCAGTTAAAACTAATTTTTCAGTCGAAGCATTTATATCTTTGATCTAATTTTTTAAATTCGTCTTCACTGACGAAGTTTACATTTTCCTAAAGCATATAGAACACATAGGTATAATTGCAACTGAAAATTCAACTAAGAGATTAGAGTGTACAGTCCTCAAGAAGAATATGATGATCCAAACGGTCTGAAAAGGTGTGGAATGGTCAAATATATATGTTGATCGTCCTTTTCCTTGCGAATGGCAATGGCATGCATCTTCATTGAATCATTGTTCTCTGACAGTAACAGGTCAACTATCCAAGTGGTCCTACTAACTGAGATTGTGATAGCTAAATGGGTTGATAATTAAGGTTCGGTATGATGACCATGCTCATATGGGGACTCCCACGCCACGAGATACCACACGACCACAAAATATTTTAGATTATTTGTAATTATTCTCGTCTCAATCTGAAAAATCTTAAAGTCTCAAACTCTAAAGTCTTCCAGGAAAATGATCCTAAAGTGTATGTGAACTCGAAAGTAATAAAAATGGAGATCACTTTTTTTATTTATAGAATGTCACTTAATCAAAGGTTTAAAGTCCAAATATTAAGAGCCAAATTATCTCATTGTGACTAGTCACTCGATCTATTATTCTATATCAACGGATGATTCATAACCCATCAAACATGAGCCTTTAGACATGAATATTTAAGTGCATATATATAAGTTAGCCTTAGTGTAACGATCTCGATTGTACCGTCTATTCTAATAAAAAATGAAAATGGAATCTCTTTCTTAATTAATGTAAAATTATGGTCGTATATGATCAAAAGTATTGTAATTAGAAATTGTTATAGAAATAATATATCTCATTAATAGCTAATTGGTTGGAGGCATGTCAACATTTTATTAGGGCTGGTAGAGGTAGGAAAAGAGCATCACCATAAGGGATAAGGACGAAGATGCAGCCGTGTGGCAACTGTAGCTTTTGCCAATATATGCCATGGCTCACCACAAACACATTTTTTGGTTCCAATTTGCATAACATTATATGGTGTCTGCATGATAATGTTAATTAAAACTTGTCTAATCAAATATTATTTCTGTCTTTATATACAAGACCTTTTAAATTAATTTAAAAGAATTAAAAAAGTTGATTAATTTAATTAATAATATTGAATTTATTAATAATTTATACTTTTTTATTTTTAAATTATTACTCTTCAAATAATTGTAATTCATCATTTTATTTTTATTCAATTTTTTTCTTTCTAATTAATTAATTAAAATGTGATGGAAGAGAAAACAATGGTTACACAATTTATCTTAACAAAACTTATATGCAATTTCTTAGATTTTTTGTGATGTTCTCCAATTAAAATTAAAAGTTTCATCACAATAATTTACATGTTGATTTTTAATACAAATCTTTATGATCTATATTATCGGGGTGAAAAACTAATTTTGATAGTAGCACATAAAGAATCTAAGGTAGTATGTATATAAGTTTTATCACAATAATTTACCTAGATGTTGTTGGTGATGTTCTCCCATCAAAATTGAAGTTTCATCATCATTGTAGTTTGTGTATAAGTTTTGTCCTTTGTCATATTGATTTGTGGCTACTCATTTTTATAATAGAAAAGTTGACTAAAAAATTTAAAATGATTAAGATTGTTTGGGCAAAAAAAAAATAATACAAAAGATAATTTAAAGTAGTTCTTATAAAATAAGGGAGGTGGGAGAATACTCTGAAAAATAAAAATAAAAGTAAATGAAAAATACTTAATGCTTATTTAGAATAACTTAATCTCTACAAAATAATCATTTATTTCTTAAAAGCTCTCTCAAGAAATTAGTAAAAATAAGATGTTTTTTTCTAAAGTAAATTGAACCAAACAAGAACTTGGTGTTTAGATTTATATCTTTGAATACAATAAATCTGACCATATACATGTGTTTATAATAAAAATCAGCATCATAAATTGGAAAATAATCAAGTTCTCTAATTGTCATCTATTTTGTTCGTGATTTTGTTTTTCTTTCACTCCTCACAGTATATTCTTATCTAGTAAGTTAGAGATTAATCTATAGAGATGATAATTATTTACTAGACGTTAAAATGGAGACTCCTCACTACTATAATTAATGATTTATTTTTTGTTTTATAAATAAATCTCCTGAATAAACTTGAAACCACATGTTTAACTGATCTATTGACTATTCGTTCGTACTAACACAAGTTGCCTATGCTGAACGAGAAGAGGGTCGGCCATGCATAGTACATTCCAAAAACATCATTTCAAGTTCATAGCACCTTTAGATTATACCTAAACATTTAATGAAAACGACGGGTCCATCTTTCACACGAGTTATTAACAAGTCAAACTTCCCAAAGGCTGATTAGTCATTCTAATTATCCCCAAATTTAATTTTGGCTCCCTCATGCACTTACGTCTACAAGTTAATTCACATCGTTATCTCCTCATAAAAAGCATTCCAACTCTTACAATTTATAATTATTATATGAACATTTTGGTGTGACACATTTGTCATCTCAATCGTGCAAACATTAATCACAACTTCTAGGAGCTAATCCACACCCTCCTATACCCCACTTTATAAATCAATCAATCTCAACCGTCTATGCATTTTTTATTTTAACCTATAATAAGGCACAAATTTCGGATATACCTTCCTATCTATGCCTATAAATTGTGACACCACCAATCCCTCCATGCAATTCACAACTAGTGCAACCATTTCCTAAAACACAAGCCTAGAAGCATAAATTTCACACAAAAAAAATTCAAAGCATGGAGGATCATCAAAAGGTGGAGATGCAAAACAAGGCAAGAGTTGAAGTGCTCTACAAGGCACTATTAGGGCAAGGAACAATGGACAATGTGGCCAAATTGCTAGCAAGTGACCTTGAGTGGTGGTTCCATGGCCCTCCTCATTGCCACCACATGATGAAGGTGCTCACAGGGGAAACAGATCACACCAAGGGCTTCCGGTTTGAGCCGAGGCGAGTCACAGCCGTCGGAGACTGCACGATCGCTGAGGGCTGGGAGGGCAAGGCGTATTGGGTGCACGTTTGGACCCTAAAAAATGGCCTCATAACTCAGTTTAGAGAGTACTTCAACACATGGCTTGTGGTGAGGGATTTGAGGCCTCCAAGGTGGGAAGATAGCAAAGATAGCATGACATTGTGGCAAAGCCAGCCTCGTGATCTCTATCACCGGTCACTGCCAGGGCTTGTGTTAACTATTTAGCCACAACAACACTTCATGGTTTGTGGTTAATTGGAACTTGGAAGCTAGTTAGGGGCGTGATGTACAATGTACCATAAAGTGGCCCCTACGAATTAATTAAACATGTTGCTCAACTTAACAACATTTGGACTAATATACTATTTGTACATATTTGGCTTGTGGACCTGGTTGATTATTCAATAAAATGGTTTTCATCAATTTGAGAGAATAACAGAATAAACGGTTAAATACGTTTTTCGTAGTGTAAAATGAGTGGGTTTTAATTTTAGATCTTATGAAAAAAAATGGGTTTTCATCCTTCAGAAGGCTAATATTATAGTATTTTAATTTATTTATGCGTTTAATGGAAGGTCAAATGATAACATGGAATACCATGTCAACATCATACTTTTAAAAAAAATATTCTAAAACCTTATCATAGATATTATTTAACTACTCTAAAATAAACGTGAGAGATATACAATGTGTTCTGCTATGGATGTGGATGGTGTTTCAAGTTTTACATGGTTTGTTATTGGAATGCATGGAGCTGTATTAATTTAAAATTAATAGTTCATGTAAGACTCAAATTTGTGACTCTTGATGTTTTAACTAATTAAATTAATAAATTAATTACATATAAAATAATTAATATTATTATATATAACACTAAATTTTTTTAATATATATTTAATACACAGATAAGTTTAACAACAAAAATTATAGTAATTATTTTTAATTTAATAATATATTTTTTATATATATAAATTATAAATAAAAATGATAGTATAATAAAATTTGTATGAACCCATACGAAGGAGAATATTAAAATTGTCCAAAAAATCTAGATGTGCAAGAAAAAGGTTGGATCAACAAAGAAAAATTCATTAGCAATTCCTTGTTTTATAATCACGATGTTTTCTACGTGGAAGGAATTGGCGTTGTGGCAGCCAAATGGACCGACGTAGAGCATAAACTAATGCAGTATTCTTTGGTGGATTGGTGTGATGGATTTTTGGTGTTACGCTGGAACGGATATACATGTTTCATTTTATTAGCTTTTTTTTCACGTGTTTTCTTAGAATATAAGTGAGTTTAGGTTTAACTCATCCTCAAAAATTAGTTTAAGGGATGAGAATTATCCTTCACTTATATATTTTAATTTGACTTTATTTTTAGCCGATGTTGAACTTAAGTTTTTCTCAACACATCCCCCTCACGCCCATCATTCCTTGAGCTTGGTGTGTGAATAAGAATGGTGAGTGATTTTTTTTTTATTAATCTTGAATATGAGACTTGGGTTTTTTCTAATATACCCCCACGCCCACCATTTCTTGAACTTTTTAGTGCGTGAATAACAATGATGGATGACCTATGAATTAATCTTGAATATGCTCTGATATCATCAATAACAATGGTGGATGACCTATGAATTAATCTTGAATATGCTCTGATATCATCTTAGAATGTGAGTTTAAGCCTAATTCAATCTCAAAAGTTAATTTAAGGGTGAGAGTTGTCACTTATTTATATATTCTAATTTGACTTTATTTTTACCCAACTTGGATTTAAATTTTTTTCAACACATCTCCTCATTAGTACTTCTTCTTGGACTTGAAGCGTGAAGAACAATAATAAATGACTTTTTTAATTAATTTTGAATATAAAACTTAAATTTTTTCCAATACAACCTTATTTTTGTTTTTTGGTGAGCTTTGGGAATCTTGTATGACGAGGATTTGTAATTTGTAACTTTTTGTTTTGGTTGGACTTTAGCATGAATTATGATATGGTTCATTCAATTAGTAATTTCCCTTTTAAAAAATAAATGCTAGCTTTAGTCAATAGCAATTTTAGATTTTCGAGAGATGAAAGTTAAAGAAAAATGTTTTATACAAAAGCTAAAATCCACTCATTTTATAAGGATTAAAAATAGTTATTTCAAATTTTTGAAAAACAAAAAACTGAGAATTTGTTTAGAGGAATTAAAACTAATATTTTCTTATTGAGATTAAAAATATATTTAACTAAAAATTAAATAAGAGTGTCACGAAGAAAAGATCTGTAAAAAAAAGAAAGAAAGATTGGATGAGTGTATAGTATTAAATATGTATGTTAAACTGTAGTCCATTAATGCTTTTGTTGCTGCCTCTTTCTTGTTCTAGAATGACGTTGGAAAACCCCTCAAAAAGGGAACAAATAGAAATCCAAGTGTTCTAAATTATTGGTATGGTTATGAACATTGTGATTTGAAAGGCCTCTTGATTGGGAGGCTCAGAATGGGATTGTATTTTATAATTGTTTTGGCAAAGAAGGTGTTTGGCTCACTGATTTTACACACATAATCAGGTGGAATGGTCATAATCTAACGAGAGATAGAATTCCAAATGAAACTGATGAAGGTACCCGAACTGTGGCAGCAGGTGTATAGGGAGTTAGGCACATTTAATTGAATTATTATGGTTTAATTGGTCTTACGTGTAACTTCTCTTCATAATTAGGTAATCGATCCGAAGATACCTAACTTTGATAAAATTATTCTTATGTTTCCAATGGTTCAATCGTCCATTTTTTTTTTAATTTGTGTGTATGTTTTTGCAATAGTTACTCTAAATAAAATTATTATGGTTCATTTTATTATTCAGAGATAAATCAATTGCGTTGCTCACTCTTTAACTAGAGCATCAAGATCTTTTTCTTGTAGTCATGTTTTTTATTTATTTATTATTCCAACTGTTTTGAATCCTTGATTATGATTAAAATTATATAAGTGGTTTTGCTTTTAAAAAATAGAGATATTCCGATTATCTCACATTATGTCTCAAATTATATATAAATTAAATGGGTTTCAATATAAAAAGTATTTCATAATTTCTTTTAGAGTTTAATGTATATCCACCTGTAAAATAATTTGAATTATTTTAAGATAATTATTTTAAAAGTCAACAAATTTATTTCACACTATAAATGATAATTAAATGATTATGTAAAATTTTTTACACCGTTGCTATATAACTTTTTTCTCTTTCTTTTAAGCCTTCATCCCTTAGGCCACTTTCCAATTTTTTTAATTATAGGTTAAAAATTTAGGCAAGCTAATTGATAGGTCAATTGTAGAACCTTCCATTTTAATGTTCTAAAATGCTATACTGTACAATTTTTTTTTTGAAATTGAGAAAATTTCATTTTCTCGACTCATTTCTTAAAATAGTTTAATCCTACCCACTACTTTTTTCCCCACATTATCATATCTACCAAAAAAATCTTGATATTGTAGCATATATAAAAAAAATAGCCACAACTATAGCTTTTTTTGGATGATGATAATATTCATGTGAAATATTCATCATTTTTTATTGTTGATTAATCTCAGTCAGAAAATCAACTAATCATTTTTAGTATACTCTGTTTTTTCAACTACTTTTTTTTTATTCATAAGTTTCAAACTCAAAATTTTACTTGGAAAGACCCAGTAATCAAACAAAATATTGGTTACTCTTTTATAGTATGTGTCTCATGCTTTAATGTTTAGAGAATCATATTTATTTTTCTGGTAGGACGAAGTAAATCTTCTATTGCTTGATTGACTTTATTGTGAAATTACAATTTCACAATCTTCTTAATTCATCCCTAATATTCTTAATGCTTGTGGTGTATTGGATCCTTTATTTGCAAGGTCTAAAATATTAGTTAAGGAATTGAGGGATGATTTTTCATACGGTTAAACACTTAAACTTGATCCTTTGAGGACGTGTCACATAAGTTAGGAATTGAGGATGGATTTTTTCATTTAGGTTCGTTTTTTTTAAAGCTTCTCCATAAATACTTATGGAAGAAGAAATAAAAAAATAAAAAATATTTTTCTTTCACAAATTAAATTAAGCGTATGTATAAGTTGATATGTAGAAACTTTCTCATGAACTTCTTTAAAAGCTTTTTAAACTTATAAATAGACTAATTTTAGTTTATATTATAATAATAAAAAAAAGTTTATTTTATTTTTTCTTTTTATTTTCTTCTTCCATAAGTGCTCATAGAGAATTTTATCCAAAGTCCAAAACACAACCTTGAAACCATGGGCTCTTGGCATCTCATGGATTAAAGTGAGAGTTTAGTCTGGTTTCATCAATTGTTGATGACCCATTCACACGTGCTTTTCGCCATAAAACCTCACAAGTCACAACCTTTTATGGGCTCACCAGCCTTAACTTGTTGAAAACACATTTAGAATCGTTCTTCAAAGTCAGTTTAAGAAGACAAACTGTATAATCACCGATTGCAATATGAAAACATATTTGGAAAGGAAGGAAGAAAATATTGAAATTAAAGTTTCACATTATAAAGGGACGCAAGTTCCAGATAGGAAATTAAAGTTTCACAATAACTTCAAGTGGTAACAACATTTGATAGACAATGTAAACATTCTATTAAATAGATTTACATGGACCTTTCAGATGCCAAATCAAGAAGCTTACGGAAGAATTGATGAGGATACAACGGTGGTTGCTCTACTAGTGCCTGAAATATGCACAGAATGATTTAGTCAGAATCATACAAACTGGAATATAGGTGTTGTGTCTCTTTACCTGAATAAAGATGCTTTAAATTTTTTTTATATCCTTATTTTAGTCTTATTTTTATTTATCTATTTGGCAGAAAGCTTCCTTTTGCTCCCTACACTTAAAAAGTAAGATTTCAATTTTATCTGCTTCAAGTTCATGTCATTTAGCCTTTGTGATATGCAAACTGCTTTCAAATGCAGTGTAGAATAAATAATGCCCTAATTCAACCTCTATGTGATGAAATCATACACTTGGTGAGTGCCTAGATAGAGAGGAAAATACACTGAAAAGATTGTGAAAGAAAAGTATCATAGCAGGAGTTTACCTGATGAATCAGAACAGTGGAAGGTGTCATTCCAGGCACAGTATTTACCTCTATAATCAAAACCTACAAACATTGAAAGTTATCGAGGAATAAGATGATGACAAGTCATTGAAACACAAGCGATGTTTTTCATTTGAAAGAGTTGATGATGACATTCTATTAAGCATAGACTCTCAATAAACTGCTATGCACTTAAACAAGGATGTATAGACAGTGTCATCAGCATTCTAGCAGATCAGCAGCATATTTCAGCTGAAAAAAAGGGGGGAATGGTAGACAACCAAAGTAATTTTCATTTGAAATTTTCTACCTTTCCATTTTCTAGCTATTACAAAAGGAATAGCAAGTTTCAGGTTGAATCCATTGCAAAAATTGTAACATTAACTTCAAAGAGACAACTTAGAAAACAAGGAGAAAGAGAATGGAAAAACATATCCCAACAAGGAATTCAACAAACCTCTCCACTGTCAACATTTACAAATGCATCAATGCGTGAAAATCCTTCCAATTGAAGAGTGTTTGCAATCAGTTCAATATGCTGTTTACATCTCTTCAAAGCATTCTCACTATAAAGAGAAGAAAAGATAACTGTCATTCAAAATCAATTCTAAGAAACCTACAAAGAGTTGAGTAAGAATTAAGTAGGTAAACACAACATCGCACAGTGAAGAAACAATGATTTGTCAAACAATAATTACATGGTTGAACATGACACATATCCAACTAACTACAAATTAGGAAATCTGCATTGCATTCCATAAGAAAATTTCTTTAACATACCTCATAATTGACAAGGGAGGCGGAGTCAGATTGATGCCAGTCCCACCTGCCAAGCAATATACAAGTATAGGAAAAAAATGAACCATTGTGAACTGCTGCCATTAAGACAAAGGTAAGTAAAGTACTAGAAATATAGATAAGAGTCATTCACACACACACACACCACAGCCTCAAGGTCAAGGGGACTTTCTCCCGGACACATTTGCTCCTAATCTTATCTTCTATTATCTACTAATCAACAGTAGGATCCTCATAACCATTATACGTAGTTTGCATTAGCTTATTATGGACATAGAATGAAAAAGCTTCACAGCACAGCCAATTATGCTCAAAGTATTTTCTTGAGTTTGATGGGCACTTAGCGATCACAAACTATGCTGCCTCAAAGCATTTCTCTGTTTCATTTACCCAGCTTGAAAATCATAAGTGTGACATTCCCATCAATCTCCCCATCTTTTTGAAGGATGGATCCAAGAAACATAAACCATGCTACTCATGCTATGATTTAGTGCATGTTTAATTGTTTAGTAATATTATTTTTGGGAAATAGTCGCTAAATTTTTCAACGTTTCTCAGAAAGCTAGTAAAATCTTTAAAATAAGTTGAACCAAACACAATCCCTAATTTTCACCTCTAAAAATTGCTAACTCAGGCATTTGTCTATTTGATCTTATTGAATTTACATAATGCATACTATCTAGTGCATCTTAACTGAAAACCTCCAATTCTGGCACTTTTAAGTTTAGGATTTCCGTCATAGAAACCTTAAGCTTCACAACTCCAATACTCTATAGAAGCAAGACCACTAATTTCTATCTTTATGCCGTAGTTTCTAAGTCTTGTCCACTTCAATTTAAAATCAAAATTACTCAAACTGAGATTGATTTTAACTATATAAGCTAAGAAAATATGCATGAATATCATGCTAATTTCAATTATGAATTGTTCTTCTATAAACAAAGATTATTGTTAAATTCTAGGTAATTCTATGGAGACCAACCTTGGAACTTCTCCTCAAGTGACAAAATATCACCAGATTCCTTGACAGTTACACTAGGACTTAGCGAGTGCATTGATCCACGTTTTCCTATGACGCCAACAGTTATTTCCACCCATCTGCTGTGTCCTTTCCAAGTGAGGCCATGACCAGTTGCATCCTCAAATTTGGATGTCACAATTATTTCATCCGTCTCTATGAAAGGTTCGAAGATTAAGTGTTCTGGAGGAGGGTTTGGCATCTCAATCATACCATGTGCCTGTACATTAATCAGAAGTAGACGAGCTGATGTAATGCATTGATGTTACCGGTATATTATACTACAGATGGACACAACACAACAATATTATAATTACATATCATGGCCACACCATTACTTAGTCATTAGTAAGTACCATTTTTCAGCAATGCTTTTTCTTCTCCTCTCTCTCTCTCTCTCTCTCTCTATATATATATATATATAAATTACAACAACTATATTGAACGAGTGTATTTTTAAGAGTTATTCTTCAATGAAAACGTTTTTAAAAGTTATTCTTCAAATTCGGCATTTGTAGGGATTTTTCTTAACATATCTATTTCAATCTATCCTTTTTATCACTTTTTCTAAATTGAATTTCAATATTTTTTAAAAGAAATTATCAATAGTTAAAAATAATCTTGTATCACAATATAAATTGTTTATCATAAATCTAAAATTTAATTTATATGTTCAAATTTTTTTTTATAATGAATTTTAATTATAATATAATTTATATATTCAAAAATATTTATTTAAGATAAATATTAGTTACATAAAATAAATATTTATCTTGTGCATTGCATAAATAAAATAACATTTCCTCAACACATGAAATCTTCTTCATGATTACATGATGCTATTCCTTATCCTATACCTTTGATAAGCAATTTGGAGGAATTCTTAGTAGACAGTCCTCCAGAGCTTTGACATATATTGCAAGGTCCTCGGGACAGCTGAATGAAAATAGAATGAGCAAGTTGTAAAACATAATTCCTTTAATCCTCTATAAGCATACAATAATGCAATATTTGATAACCTTTAATCACTGATATCACAAAAACGAGATACTAACAAAGTAATAAATCTACCATAGTCTTGCTACCCCAGTTGAGCATCCATCTTTTGCTGGTTTGACACATAATGTTTGGCACTGTAGCTTTCTGGTGAGGTCATGCCATGTATCATTTATGGGCTTATTAGAGAGATCATCTTTTTGCCTGACATCCTTATTTATGGTAAGAACTCCCGAATTTGCAAGCTTTTAATAACAGAACATTAGAATGCAAAGTCATGTGTCACATTGTTGGAAAACTATCAATTTCAATGATGTTTCTTAAAAATACAAGAAATTTGTAGCTGACAATTGCTAATAATTCTACCTATTGATTTGAAATCGATGACAAAATTAACCATAAATATTTAAGTGCCCATAACTCCTACACTTAAAACATTCATAACAGTAGGAATTCTAAATTATAGTAGTAAACTATACAGAGGTATATTCTTAATACAAATTGAGAAAAGTAATGTATGAGGAGTGTTCTTTATCTTTCACAGAAAACATATTTAAATTAGGGACACATACATGTTTTAAAGCCACAGAGGTTGCAACTTTGTCCATACAAATCTTTGATGCCATTGCACCAGGACCTTCAATAGAAGATAAAAGAGAGAACAGAAGACAATACAAATTAAACAAAATAAATAAATGCAATTGATTAGGGGATACCATTGTACTTAATAGTCTCTTATATTCAGTGCACATTATAAACAAACCTGTGTAGGGCACTCCTTCAGCATCCAGCAAAGATTGAAGTGTACCATCTTCTCCAATGCCTCCATGCACTATAAGTAACAAAAAGTAAGACATTGTAAAGACATACAAAATCAATTTCATAAACCTGCATTCCATGAAAGTTTATCTATACATTTAAATCGTTAAACAACTGTTAAAAGAATGTGCCATATTCTGCTCAGTATCACTTATAAACCACTTTAGAATAGATTACCATGTGACTATTATTGGATTTACTGTATGGTCAACCCTAACAACTTTTCCCCCTATAACCTTTTGTGGATCTACCTTAAGAAATGCTACTCGTGATTATCTTGAAACATTACATCAAATTGATGCTAGTCAAGATGATGCACAAAGCACACTCCACATTGATACTGATAGCTGACTATGCATCTCCAATAATACATAAATAGTGAATATGAAAACATTTTATCATGTATTGTTTGAAGCTGACATTGGCTAGTGGATCAAGTACCAGCATCCCAAATAGATAATGAGCCAAGACCTAAGTTTGGGAAAGTGTAAGTGAGAGGTGCTAGAGTTGTTTGGCAGAAAGGGGAAGGGAAAAAGCATGTGTCAGGAAGTGGCTAGTAAGACATCTAAGAAAGAGAGTGGAGGTAAGGGAGAATTCAGTTAGAGAGAGAGAGAGAGAGGGGGGGGGGGGGGTATGGAATGTTTTTGTGAACAAAGGAACTTTCCTTGTGACAGAGGAGTGCTTCTGTATCGAACATAGACTTAGTATTTACTGTTCATTTTTCATACTTGATTGAATAATGCTATTCATGTTCAGATTAATATTGTTTTTGTGACTGAAATTGAAACTGTACCATTATTAACAGAGAAAATTGAAGTTAAAATATTTTAATCACTAAAAAACACTTTTTGCTGCCAATACCTGCAATAAAAACTGTTGCTTGGACTTCCTTGGCTAGCTTGATCCACTGCCTTAATGAAAATTTCACAGGCAGATCATCAGCAATATCAAACCCGGTAAACCAATTGTGGTCCTTCAAACCCTCCATAAGATCATTCATTACTTTCTTCCGGAGTTCAGATGTTATTGCAGCATGTTCCGGCTCAATTGCTTCCATGCATGCATCTAGTACCTCCTCAGTAGTATGTCTTAGCACAAGAGAATAACTGGACGCAAATAATTACAATAAAATTATTTCATTCTAACTACATTATGAAGAGGTCACATACTCACATGCATGAATCACAGTCAACACAAATAGTACTCATCATGGATTGAGTTCCTAAAAGCAAAAGCTAATAGGTGGAAGCCTAGGAATAATTTTAAACCAGTCTAAAAACCATAAAATAAACAAGTTGTTCCCATATGCGTATTCAAAAATCAAGGACAAATCTTGAGGTAGAGAAAAGAACCGATACTTACGGCAATGACCAAACTGTTCTATTCATTACATCATCAGCCTTTTTTCCCATATCAATGCTAGATGCACACTCACTTGTAGGGGAAAGCAAACATGGAGTTACCTCAAGCTGCAAGAACAATGATTTTAGTCTCTGACATATCGTACGCATGACACTAGTCTTTTCAGGTAGCAAATGCAATAAGTTTATAGAATGCAACAATTCTTACTTCTAAGTCATAGGTATAAGACCTATATTATCTCGAAAACTATATATTCGCTGCTAAAAACTAGAGCAAAATAACACATGTATGAATAAGCTTCTATTCTAAAATAACCCCTATTCTAAGTGTTATATATTTGTTACATCACATCTCATGATGATTTTGAATGTATTTAAATATGCAATAGCTCAAACAAACTAAGTGCAAAAGTGTCAAATTAATGCTTATACATTTCTCTTAAAAAATGGTAAAAATAAAAACATTAATATTTAAAGTTGGACGATAAATTAAACTTCAGCAGATGGGTTACCAAAGCATTATTTACAGTAACTTTAAGGTCTTCCTGATTGTGGAGACTTACATCATGGAAGGCTAGCAAATTGAGCCAGACATTCGTACCACTCATAAGAGATACTTGCCGTTCTGATGTGTTACCTCCAAAAATGACAAACACTTTTCGAGTTCCTTCACGGCGAGAAAAAGACTTGTTACGTTGTAAGGATTTTGACCTGCTTGGAAGCTGACCTGATATACCACTAACTGATGCAAGATTTGGAAATCGCAAGCAAGCATGGTGAATAATGCTTCTAAGGATGTTTGTATGAGAAAAACCAACCTGAATAACATATATAGCATTTTTCAAGTAGTGAATGATAAGTATTATCCATGCATAAATAAGAAAAACAAAAATAATCAACTTTATCATCTGGAAGTGATTTAACTGGTTGGTTTCTTGTTTGTAGAGCATCATGCTTTTAATATACAAGATAGCTTTACAGAACAGAACATTTAGTCAGCTAGAGATAAAGAAGACAGCAGTCCACTTCTGAGCAAGGGTATTTGGACTTGAAGATACATTTATATGACATTAGGTAGCTCCAGTATAATCCCCATAAAAGGAAATAAGCAATTTGTTATGTCATAGAAACGTACTAAGATGAAAACAACAACAAACTCCGTCCCACTAAGTGAGATACTGAAATCAATTACAGAAATCACATGATACCATTGGGCTTGGTTAAAACCAAATTCTCAAGGATAATATTCACCTTGAGATCCCTTTTGATAATTTTCTCCAATATTTTTCTTAGCCTCCCTCTACTTTTTATAGGGTTAAAAACCATGCAATATACTCTCTTCTCTAGTGCCTCCAGTGACCTTTGCACGTATCCATATTACTTTGATCGATTTTTTGTAATATATTCGCTAATAGGTGTCACACCAATATCTCCTCTTATACAATCATTTTGTATTCATTCGTTTCTTTTGTAGCCACAACCATCTTAACATACTCATTTCTACTATTCTCACTTTTTTTTCTTTTTGTCCCTTTAAGCTCAACATTCACTATCATGAAGTATAACTGGTTGTGTAACAGTATGTAAAAGTTCACTTTGAAGTTGGTAGGTACTTTATGGAGAAAATACTCCCTAGTGCCTTTCTTCATTTAACATAGTAAGATGAAAAGGTCAATTTAAAAGAAAAACAGAAATTGCAAGCAGATAAATACAGACAAATTACAGACACACATAATTATGACAGAAATACCTTCAGAAAATATACGGTACTATGGATATTAAATACAAGAAATGTTATGCAGACACATCCAGAAGTACCTTAGAAGCTTGCTGAAATAGAAAACTGGTCTGTTCCATACCACTTATCTGAAACCAGCAAAGATTTTAACATTTAGTACACTAGTGAACAACCAACATTAGCAATAAAACTGCAAAAGATATTATCTATATTCTCTCCAAGGAAGAAAATCATCTCACCATGTTAATGTCAGTGAATATTATGGCACCAGATTCTGTTCTTCCAAACTCACTTTGGGAAAATGGTGATAATTTGGAACTTGAATTTGGCAAAAACCATCCATCAATTCGTGCAAAATCTTGCAGGCAAAGCCGTTGAAATAACAGAGATGCTCCTTTGCGAATATTTTCAATTACATCCAAAGGAAACCGTGGTGGAGTGTGATAAGCAACCTGCAGATAATTTATGCTTCATCTGATTAGAAAAACACTAGCCACCATTGGCTGAAGGAAAAAAAGTCACATGCTGCACTATTTTTAAGATCAGCAAGCATGTGCAGTATATCTTGTGTGCATATAAACAGATTCATACTACTATTAGTGCTGACCTGTTGGGTTGGAAGGTACTTCCTACGGTAATTAAATATTGCATCATTCTCTTTCACATCATTTGCACCACGGAATTGAAGCTCCACCTGTTCATCTAAATTACTCTATCACTACCGAGTATGAAATATTTATTGGGCAAAAGCCAATTGCGATTGCCAGGAACAAATTGCTTGAGTAATTTCACATTGACATTGGCAACCAGAGAATTTGTAAATACAACCATTCCTAACTATTATCACTGAATTTTCTGTCATGAGTCATGTCCAATTTATGGTCTTGAATTGCATCCCATAATACATCATATTTGCTCCAGTTGAAAATCCCTTTCATTTTCTTTTTCATTTTATATTTTCGAAACAGGAATTCAGCAGGATCCAGTTTGATTCACTGGAATGAGAAGGAAAAGACTGGAATAATCATTATCTTTTGCATGTCTCATTCAATCTAGAAAAGCATTCAATATAGAAAAGAATGACTAGGTAACTGGTATGTGAAATTAGATAAGAATAAGAAAAAAATATTGTTGATCAGCAAAATTGCAATTCAGTAGGCATGGTGGTTTTGGCAGAAGTGGAGCCAGGGTAGCGAAAGAGTATTATCATTTTAGAAAAGACAATATATAAAGGAAATTCCAATCAATCTAGTTTGAATGGAATAGCCATTCCGTTCAATTATGGAGGGAATAGAGAAATTCACATTCTTGAAGAAATGATTCAAGAGTTTTTCAAACAGAAAGTCCATTCCTATTCCCTTTTTCATTCTCAGTTTCTCATTGTGTTCATTCCATTGAATCAAACAGGAACTGATACTTTCTGCTGTCTCATTATAGATGCTCAGTCTCCTCCAAATTGATGTAAACAAGTATGAAGATTTTAGAATTGCAGTGAATAAACAAGAAGGGTCAAGGGAGAAAAGGCAAAACATACCTCAGTTGGAAGTAGTACAACAGGAAAACTATCTAAATCAGATCCTACATCAAGGACAATGGCTGTGAACTCATTTCCTCCTTCAAGAAATATTTCTATTAGCACTTTCTTGTCGATTCCCTATCACATACAAAATGAATGATCAATACCAAAAGTTAACACACTCCATTCCAAAAACTTTTGATGTTTAAGAATAATGCACACAGGTTCAGAAATATTTAATACTACCCATAAGTTAGTATATTTAGTCTAAAATACCCTCATTTAATATCTATTATGGGATTAGTTCCACAGTAGGACATGATTTAATAGCAATTGTTAAATAGGGGTATATATATATATATATCAGGAAAAATAATTAACAAGACTTGGAATTTGTAAAACAAAAATAATTTTGAAACAAAAAAGAAAGGCTAAAACATCAATAGTTTTGGAATGGAGGGAGTATATTATAAGAGATGTATAGTTTTTTACTTATGTTTGGATAAACTTTTTCATAAGCACTTATAAGATAAGAAACTAATAAGGTAAAATGAATTAAATATCTCTCATAAGATAAAAATCAACTTATGCACTTCAACTTTTATAGAAGCTCTCTCATTTACCATTTTCAAAATTTAAAAAAGAAGTTTGATTCTTTTTACTTTTTATTTTTTTCTTCAATATATTTATTGGGAAGTTTATTCAAACAGGAACCTTAATATACTTCTAGTAAAAAATGTATTCCTTCTTAGTTTTCTCTATAATCATTCTCCTTGACTTTTCCATATATTCATATTATATATAATATTAATTGCATCTGCATCTTAAATGAAAGTTGTCACATTATAAAAGTTTCTGCTCCCATTCAAGTGACAAATATATTGAAAATACCTCAGACATAATTTCATTGGCTTTTACAAGAGAATCATTCACACCATATGCAACTCCAACACCAATGCTTGACCCACCTCTTGTTGGTTTTACCTGAAGCATCAAATTTTATAACATCAATAAGCATAAAAAACTCCCTCACAAAGAATTAACACGAAACTCTAACTGAACAAAATTAAGTGTCTTACCACAACTTTCCCTAAGTCTGGGTCCAGCTGGTGCTTTTTAAACCATTCTGATAGTTCTGATTTGTCTGTTTCATACCCCTAGTTGACATCATATTACAAAATAGTGTGTAAATAAGGAAACCTGGATGAATAGATTTTAATGACTGAAAACTATTTCATAAATAATTAAATGTCGATGAAATCAAATACAATGAAAATATAGATGAAGATTAAGCATGCAGCATCCACTTATCTAACATTTAAAACCATTAGATCATACAGACTTTCGTAACACATCATTAGTTATCAATTATCATTACAAGGTGAAACAATAACCTGTTTAAAACACAATTTATAATACCTGAACTAAGAAACTGGGTACTGTTATGAATCCATGCTTCCTGAGCTCCAATGATGCTTTATGCTGACAATTATTTTAAGGAAAAATATTAGTGCCAGAGGGACACTCAAAGTCAAACTAGTAAGTAAGGGAAGATTGCTAGAGAAGGAAAATGTGATAATCTTGATGTATGTAAAATAAACTGAGGAAGTCTCAATTTTTAAAATCTCCATAAAGTTTTTCCCACCGACTTTCTCATACACCACAACTAGAATCAAGATTTTGCATTAAGTTTGCATAATCTAAATCCTAAATAAGGCTTTCAAATCATTTAATTATTAGTATACGATGGTCATTAAAAGTATAGAATTAGAACCTAATCTAACTATGTTTGGTAAGAAAATGTAAACCAATCTTAGATCTCAAATGTGTGGCTGCATTCCAATTATGATAAAGAGAACACAGTACATGTAGGAGAAGAAACATAACAAAATACATATGTCATGTACCTTGTCAAATGCTTGGCAGCACTCCTTTGATCCTGTGCCAACAAATGGAACATTATACTTTTCCAGCAATTCCTATTAATATTTATCAGAGAAATACAATTCATAAATACACAAGTTCATTATATCCTAGAAGAATTCCTTGTATATATATACTGCACCTGAATGCCACCATCTTCTCCAAATTGACCATGTATAACTGGAAATACTATGTCCACAGCTGTTGCTAGATGCTTTGCTAAATCAGACAAAGTCTGGAAACTTTGGGCAAGGCTGCAAATTCAACAAGTTGCCATCTTTACTCTCATAATTTCAAATGTAAATTATTCTATATGATATTTTTATGAGTATTTATTCCATACTTTGAAGGGAAAATTATGAAGAAGGAATTATTAGTAAAAATATTTCCATTTCAGGAACATTTAACCACACAAATGATTTATTGAATCAATGAGTGGTTATTCATTAACCACTCGCTGAAAATCACTGACGAGTTGCATGTTTCATTATTCCAAAATTGGAAATACTTTCACCAGAACATTATTGTAATGTTTCATAATTTGACAGAGTACACTAACCTTTCAAGTTTAAAATCAAAATCAGCAGGGGTGTTGGAATATACCTGGAAAAAGAATATGGAAATAAGAATGGCTTGAATGGGACAAAAATCTTTTCCTTTTCCTTTTCTTTTTAATTGCTTTTACTGTTTCCATTTCACTTTAAACAATACCACTCAGAATCATCAAAAAATAGTAAAAGCACTTAAAAATCACTTTATCGAAGGCATAGCCTAGATGTTACTGCCTGTTAGTTTTAAATCAAGAATGTAATTAGTTCAGTAATAGATAGCTGAAACTTGAAACAACACCTTGATGAAAAAAAGCAAAGATAGAAAGTTATGCACCCAAAATTTGATAACTGGAACTAGAAACAGGAAAAAAAACTTGCACATGTATAAGAAAATCAGAGATATAACCAAACCAAATGAGAGATCATGGAAATTCTCTAGCAAGAGGAGATTGCCAAATAGATGTTTCACTTATCTGTGTTTACTGGGATTAACCATGAGTTATATATTATAAAACTTTATCAAGTTAGAAATGCACATTTATGCTGATGTTTTTGAGGAATATGAAAGTATTGAGTAGACCAAAGAAGAACCCTATACAACTATTATATTGCCTAATTTAGCATAGAAACTGTGACTTGTTCAAATTTTCTATCGCCCAATTGATCATTATATATGAATTTAGCCTTATTCAGATCATAGTTTCTCACATCTCTATTTACAAATCCACTTAGTGAAAATCTGTAGTTCAACAGAAAGAGAGCTCATGCAGCATGATTTTGGGAAACATACATTATACTAACCTGAGCTGAAGAAATTGCAAATGCATTGAGATTGCAATCAATATAATAGCAACTCACGTGTAAATCATCCCCCTGTCAGATAACAAGAAAAAAGAATGAAACTAATAATAAGAAAGAAATAAAGAAAACAGAAAACACCCTACATGCATAACTTTTTTGTTTCTTAAGGGTGAAAAAAAAAACAGCTCACAACATACTGTCACAAGAAGCAAAGAAAAAGAAAGAAAGAAATGGAGAAACAGAGTAAACCCAAGTGACAATTTCTCTGAGAATTGCAATATAGTACCAGCTAATATACTTAAATTACCACTGTTTCTTCTCAACAGCTTTTAAAACACAATATACCCATAGTATAAATTTAGAACTTGAAAGTAAATAAAGAAAGAGCATAATTAACTTTTTGAGCTTTAAATTTTAATAATACAAGGCTTAATAAAATGAATTTAATTATAATGCAAAAGGTCAATGGATCAAGGTTTCAAAAATCTGTCTGCAACTACAGTTTCAGCCACAATGTCAAGGTCTCTCAGATACCCAGATTGTTGACTTTTGTAATAATTATTTTACAAATCATAGCTAAGGTGATTTCTGATTGATTAATATATATATATATATAATTGAGTAACACCTATAATGATAGGACTATTGACTTTTATAACTATTTTTTTTAACCATCATCGTAATTAAGGCTTTAAGGTATTTGACTCTAAGGTAAGAGTCCGAGATATCCCAGGAGCTTCGGTCCTTTGGGCAAATTAGGAACGACTTAATCCCACTTAAATTTCTGGCACCTCTCCAAGGGTTTTATGATAATAATTATTAAAAAAAGTTATATCTAGAGTATTGATTAAAACTTAAATGGAAATGAAATTCTGAGAGAATTCCCAAAACGAATGTGTACCTGCAAGTGATCAAGAACTGATCTAGCAGAATTGAGGGAAATCCCACGCTCAGCAGAAGGACCGCCACATATGAGGCCCAGCTTCAGCACCCTCACTTTCTCCCTCCCCTTCTCAACCACCGCCACCTCAGGCGCCGAAGCACGTGGCACGGCGGCAGCGACGCGTGCGCCATGGCACGTGCTGGCCTCGTGCTTCGACCTGAAGAGCTTGACAGAGCTGCCACCGAGCAACAGCAGCGAGCGGGATTGAGTCTCGCTGTGGCGGAGAAGGCTGAAGTTGCCAGAAAGTGATGACGTGGCCATCAAGTGTGCTGTTAAGTGTGTTATGTTGAACTCAACGTTTAATTTATCATCAACGAGTATATCATTGTTACACTATTTTAATCTTTTTATAACATCAGAGTTTATGGCTAATTTAATAGTGGCATTTTGTATACATGACCTATTTTGTTAATTAAATGTCTCTTCATAATAGTAGCAATTTTTTCTTATTGCTTTTTTATGCAGGCTTTTCTATTAATTTTATGATTTTATCTACAATTTTTTGTTGTTGCAAAGTTTGTTATAATTTTGACAAAAAATATAGTTATCTTTTAATTTTTTTTAAATCATAATTGCTTTGTGTATTCTTGTAAAAATTTTGTTTAGTATTTAAAAACGTGTTTTTTATGCAAATTTTTCTACAACGAAAATTATAAATAAATTTTCCATTTTTTATTGATAGCAAATGAAGGTATAAAAGTCATAAAAAAGTAACTTGAGTATGTTATTAATAATGGAGAAAAAAAAATAGGATTAACTATATTTTAGTAATCATTGAATTTTATCTTTAACTTTTAAAACTTCCATTTTTTTCTGTGTTGTAAATATCCAAACTTTCATCCTTTATTGTAACTCTTTGGGAGATGAAGTTAGAGTATTTACAAAATACAAGACCAAAAGTGATAATTTTTAAAATTAGGGGTAAACAAAGTCAATTTTACGAGATGAAAAAACACCATTATCTCTAAATTTCAATATCATAAAAGATGATTAGTAAGTTAATATTTGAATAATATCATTACATATTTTAAAACACTCATAAGAGATGTTATTATTAAAACTATTATTATTATATTTAATTTATGCATTACTACTACAATCTTAAGTTTTTAGCCCCTTTCATTATCGCTAACACTTTTATAAAATGTTTTACAAAACGATTATGCATGATTTACTGTCTTTTTATTTTATTTTATTTAGACGAAAATGGTAAATGGGAAATGACACTCTGATTCCACCGACAAACCACAAATAAAGACACAATTCGGAAACTTACTACACAATTAAATCATGAATAACTTTATTCAATTATATGTACTTATCTAATCTTTAGCCTCACAACATCTCCTTAAATAGAAATGCCTAATCAGTTTGTTAAAATTAGTTGATAGTTGATTTGACAAAAGATTGACCGTGTCAAATAACACGTCATTCGTTAACTTATTCTATTATTCATAACAAACAAGTCACTACAAATAGCAGAAGGCATATATATATATATACACACACACATCAGTATAGTGCAGTGATCTTTTCTGTCGTCATTTTATGAAATGCAAATTATTAATAAACTTATAATATGACAGTGAAGCAGTTGCTGCCGTCTCTCGTGTGCAATGGAGGGTCGTGAAAGACTTCGGAAATTTTAATTATCCAAAACTTTGGAAATTTTCTAGTGAATTGGGATAGGTGCACCAATTATTCGGAGTTAGGTTACAATGAATATAATATTGAAGTAGGTGCAAAATGACTCAAACACCACTTAATGACGATAAAAAATGTGAATAACAATACTAGATATTTAAATTTAGAAACTTATGATATAACATCTCCCATTTTTGGAGATACAAGGATAACTCATTGACTAGGGAAGGGTGATGGGAGAATGTGAGAGGTCGCAGGTTCGAATCTCCCATTTTTACTTTCATGTCATTTTTCTCGTCTCTTGCTAAAATTGTAACAAATATACTATGTTTTCCTCCCCCTTAAACAAAAACCCTTTCATGTCTCCAATGCTAAAATTGTAACAGCCACTCAATTTTCTTAAAAGCACTTGATAAATTTCCATTGTGAATTTCAGGACATAGTATACAAAAATACAACAGCCAATGAACATTGTAAATTAGATCTTATCCCTTCTAAAGCTCAGGAATAAAGGTTTGGAGAACAAATTTTGTCAATTTTTGGGCATATACAGGCATGATGCACAGATGACCTTCTGCTTTTAGTAATACAAATTACAAATAGTAATAAGAAAAACCATCAAACCATGGCAAAAATAATATCCATACCAGTGGCATTTACAAAGCTGAGAGTAACTTAATTGGCAGAAAATTCAGTTGTCATTGATTCATGTCAAATCATCATCTTCCATCTCTTTTACTTTCATAGCATCCTTTACTCTCAACAAAAGGGTTGACTTCCAAGATTCCTACATTGAAACGGTGAAGCCATTTGCAACTTTAGAAACATATAGAATTTGATAGGACTTTGGAGAATAGCAATAAGTCATTCGATAAATCTGAAAGTATATTTTTAGCTATCTCTTGAAGATTACAAAATGTCCTTTCAATTATAATAGATGGATAGAAACATAATTGACATGGGAATGGAACATGTTCCACTAACTTGACATAGTATTGACCCAATTGATACACTAAAAGTCATACAAGACACCATCGTGATCAAGGAGATGTAGAAATAGCATTATTTTTACAAATGGCAGCAACAATTAAGGAGCCGAAGATGCATAGTTATGCTACTACAATATTCTCAAATCTCCATGATACCAAGAACATACACAAAAATATACTTTTTGGCATGTTGGTTATCATGAAACAAATGAACAAATACGGTGAAGACAAATATGGTAAAATACATGTATGGATAGGTACAAAAAAGAGGGGTAAGAAATGAAAATGTTCTATCTAAGGCAATGATAACCTTGTGACAAGAAAAGATGAGGATTAGTAAACTAAGGTTGGTTGGGTCCATACAATGTGGAAACGATTTCTTCCTCCAGCTCAAAAAGAAACCGAAGATTGAGAGGACAAAATTACAAAGAAATGTCACACAAGATATAAGAAAATAAAAGATATGCTGTCAAAAGGATTAAAAATGAGCTAAAGAACGAGAGATTCTAAAATAAGTTTTACTATAGTTAGAAAAAAAGGTCATTTTGTGATCTACATAGGAAATTGTAGTGCATGTTCATAACTTCAGTATATGATTTCTGAAAAGCAATCAATCAAATCTTTATTTAGGTCACAAATAAATAAAATTGATGACATCTTTATCAAGCATGCCAAAGTTTGATAGAGAAATCACCATTGCCTCTAAATTAATCAATTCACATACCAAACCATGTAATCCTTTTATCTTACTTTTTAACAGTTAACACAAAAGAATTTTGATTTTAATAAATTACAACTACCAGCATTAAAAGAATTACATAAACATTAAAGAGTAGTCATGTGAATGTTTTTCCTAATACTTGGGTCTTGGGATTCAGAAGTATACCAATGGGGTTATGCTATTAAACTCCTTCACTACTCTAGTAAACTTTTCAACATCTCCCTCATCAATTGAAGCAGACAAATCCTGAAATTAGTTAATAACTTCCAATCAACAAAATTATAGTGAATAAAAAAAATAAGAACAAAGTAACAAATCAAGCTAATAGTACTAAGACCATTTTTCTATGGGAGTTTAAGGCAGACAAGGAGCTTTTCCAAACAAGCAAACAAAATTGCAGAGCCAACATTGCTGGACAATTTAAGATGGCGTATATTAGAAAGAATAGAAAAGACTGCAGGGAACTTGGGGAGTCAGTTAATACTGTTGAAGTTGTCAGTGAGATTTGGGAGGTAATAAGACAGTTACTATCAGTTAGTTGAGAGATTTCAACAACTAAGAGATAGAGTCAGCCGTTGAGAATTGTAGAGAAAGGTAGAGGACAGCAGGAAGGTCAAAATCAATTCCTGGGTGTAGTGTTCCTCCTTGTACACTTGTTCTTTCTTCTTCTGTTTTAGATTTGTAGTCTCCCCATCCAGATCTCGAGAACAGAACACAACAAAAATATCCCTATTCTTTATATTCTACTTCATTTGAATATGATCCAGTTCCAACTTCCAACAAAATTCCACCACTTACAGCCAAAAATTTGTATTCACGGGTTCTGGAGAATGTCAGATCCAAGTCCTACATGATCAAAGGAAAATATGTTAGAAGTTTAAGTGTAAAGTATACCCCAATATGTAGAGGAAACACTAAAATGAACCTGATAGCGCTCCAAAGAGTTGGTAATTGCAACAAAATCCCCTTGGACAAGCTGGCAAAGGCCAGAATTAAGAAGATGCCCTCTAACTCCATATTTCAACAAGTTACTATCCAGTGATTGCCGGGCAATATCTTCATAAATCTTAATTGCCTTCTGATATCTGGAAAACATCAAGTAGATCAATATACCCCAAGATTTAATGCTTCATAACCCACTTTATCCCTAATCAGTTTGGGTAAATGAACTTTAGATGGTATGCACATCCCAATGCAATTAATCGATAGCTCCCACCATTTAAAGAATAGAACAGAAGTTACATGCAATTCCAAGAGATACACAGGTAAAATGAAGTTAAACAAGGATAATTCCAAGCATCCTGTTGAAAAGTTACATTAAAGGAAACAGTAAGAGCGACACTTACTGTTGAAGCTGGGCACAAAATTGTGCAACTTTAACTTTGCACTGGATCACAGAAGTTGCTGCATCCCCAATTTCAAAAAGTTCAGCAGCCCTCTCATAATAAGATCTAGCATGTTCTATGTCTTGATCAAGCTCATATAACTCGCCAATTTCCTAAATTCAGGAACAAAAATTCAACTCTGCAAATTTCTTTATTTCAAAGGATCTAATCTCCTATCAGAATCTCAAACAATGAAAGAACCAACAGTACGCACTAACAACAGAAGCAGAACAACATAACATAACACATGTACATGAAAAAAGTTGTCAACATGGGGAAATTTAACACATGAACAATTGCAAATGCCAACAAGTTTGCTCAATCTCTGTGTGTATACTCAACAACAAAAAGTACCTTTGAATACTTAGCAGCCATGATGTGCCTACCAATCTCAGTGAAGATAGTCACAGCTTTATTTAAGCAGGAAATAGCTCCTTCAACAACAAAACAGAAGCCACAAAAGTTAGCTAAGCTACTAGAATGCATATCCACTTCCCTGGGAATGCCAAAACACCAACGGAACCTGATTGAGTGCAGCCATCTTTTCTACGCATTCAAGCAGTCAACACATTGTAACCATTGGACGAAAACCGAACAGCTCAAATCTCAAATTGTGCGCTATAGGTCCAATTTTCCGATATAAAACAAGTCATCCAATCTTAAATAATTAGAAGGGATGCACACACATCGCAATTATTAGATGAAGATAGGATAACTCAAATCTCAAATGCCTGTTTTAGGTCCAATCAAAGTTTTAAGAAATGGCCAGCCACCGTAATTTTGGCAGCAACATCAAGAGTCTACACGACTGCAACTGTGGCTGCATCAGCCACAAGGAGCGTGACAAAACTGCAACCGCAATTTAAAGCCTTGCGTCCAATTTACCAAGAGAAAATATGAGCTGTCCGATCTTAATCAAATGGTTCAAAGTTATTGACTATGTTTTAGTCCATATAATTAAAAGTGACTCTTTTTAGTCCCTGTACATACACTTTTTGTTCCATTTTGTGCTTACAATTTTAGACAGACAGGATTAAAACAGATTAAAAACTGCAGATGTAGGGACTAAAATGTAAAGATTGTGTAGGTACATGGATCAAATCAGTAATTAAACCAAAAAACCAAAACTAGTACAGGAAATCGGGGGAAGAAGTTGGAGAGCACCTGATGTGGAAGTTTTCTTGTAGCAATGTGCAGCATCCACATAAGCATTTGCAGCATCATACTTGCTATCCAACTGCACTACATCACGTTATTTTGGGAAAAAAGGGACATCATAATAACTCATATATAACAAACACAAGGCACGAAACTGAGCTTCTAAGTTCTAAAGTCCAAAAAACGATGGTCACAGCAAAAGTCAGAACCTTCAAGTGACATTTAGCGGATTTGACGAAGAGTGAGGCCGCCTTGTCCCCTGAAAGAGTGTAAGCATTGATTGGAGAGATGGTGGGTTCGAACCCGAATGAAAGAGACATACATACATGATTTGGCGAGTTTGAAGGAAGTGGCGGATTTGTGGAACAATTCGGCAGCGTCTTCCAAGTTGGACCCGAACAAGGGGCAACAAGCATGGAGCTTGTTCTCCGCTCTCTTGGCCAGTTCTTGTCCCTTCGCTATGTGATCGCCCATTGCTGTTGCTGCTTTCACTTCACTGCGTCATCACCCTTTGCCAACACAAAAGGTCATCATAAACGCTGTTGCGTCAAAACCACTTTGCGTAATGCATCGTCTTTGTGCTGCTCATTGCTGATTATTTTTTTCTTCTAAATAATAAGTAATTAATGCAACTTTTTTTCTCTTCTAAATCACAGGTAATTAATGTGCCTCCATATTTAGGGGTTGAATCACATACACTCACTTAAGTTACGTTATAACAATATTTTTTGTGAGCTGATTACACGTTTGCTTAGTGTTAATTAGTTAAAATATTTTTAATGAGAATTTTTGGATTGGGTTCTTAAATCATTTTTTTTGGTTTCTTCCACCACATATATTATTAGTTTTAAGTAAGTTAGCGTATTTTTACTGGAAGAACCTATTTTAAATTCTTAGATAATTTTTTGTAAGTTTCATAATAATACATAAAATAAAAGAATTTTTGTCATTTTTTATTTTAATCGTAAAATCCATTCTAAGTTCTTAGTGAAGAACAGAGATATTAAAAACATTGTTTTTTGAAAAAAATAAAATTATTTGGAATTCTTTCCTTATAATTTAATCTTTTAACGGAATAACTCTTAAAAAATAATAATGATAAATCTAGTTGACATAAATTCTTGAGTTCAAGAACCTAACTCAAAAATCTTATTAAAATATCTTTAAGTGGAAGAATTCATTTTGGGTTTTTGAACAATTTTTTATAGGTCTCATGATATCACATAATGTAAAAATTTTGCTCATTTTTTGTTTTACTCCCAATTTGGATTCTTGGATCATTTTTATAGGTTTTACATTTAAAATTAGTTAGGAAAAGAGATATTAAACAATAATATTTTTTGAAAAAAAAAAAAGAAGTTATAATGGAGACTTCTTTCCTTAGAATCTAACCTCCAACATGAAGAAATTTTGAGCAAAAATAATGATAGATTTGATGAACAAGAATTTTTAGTCTAAAAAATCCTTATTAGAGATACTTTTAAGACCTACGAGTTAGAATGACCCTTCTTAGATTTTGATGTTGATTTAATTATTAATTTGATCCCAAAAATATTTAAAATGACTTGATTCCTAAATTTTTGAACGCTTCAATCAGATTTTTTAATTTTAGAAAATACTTTAATTAGGTGGTGAATTCAAATAAGTTTTGATAACTTTCACTTATGAATAGCAAGGTTTTCATTAACCGTATCAATTTTGATTTAATAGGAAGAAAAGACGTAATTGAAGCATTTTACAAGATTAGAGGACATGATTGCAACTTTTGAAAATATAGAAACAATTGCGAGAGAAAGATGTTCATGTTCAATAGTTATTGGATCAAGATGTTCATATAAGACACCAGCTTCCCTGTCCCGTTTGGGAATTGTTTATCAACAATTACAAAATGATTCGGGCACATAAGGTACTCTCTTTAAATATCAGTAACATTTTGAGGATAATGTTATATTTTTTTAAGAAGATTTTCTTTTTAATCTTCTTATTACATTATAAAGAAACACTAAATAAAAGACAAATATATTTTAATATAACAAAAAGGTAAAAGTATCTAATACTTTTGTTCAATATTTAAAGAGGATCGGGAGAAAAATATGATGGTGGAATTTATAACCATTCTTTAGTTATACTAACTATTACTTTATTAAATATTTTTAAATTTAAATAAAAATTTAATTTAATTACTTAAAGATAATTATCATTAAATATAAAAAAGTTTTATCTAGCATAATATTACTAATAACAAGTCTCTGTAATAGGAATAAATATGGAAAAATCTTATAAAGAATACAAGTCCTTTATCGAGATAAGTATCAATAGTACATGGCGGAAAATAAGCTTGAAAAAGTCTTAGATTTTCTTCTAAGAAAATGTTGGATATCATAAAGACAAATGTTGATTGAGAAGTTGGAAATACAAGTGAGAAATGATCCCGATAAGTTCTTGGGAGTTCCTATTCTCTATGGAAGGGGTTCTAGAGGTAAGTACCAATTCATTCATGAGAGAGTTCATAAGAGGTTGTGTGCTTATTTGTCTTCTGCGGGAAGGGTGACTCTTGCCAAATTTGTGATATAGAAACTGCTTATCTTCCCAAATCTATTTGTGATGATATAATATGCAAAGGGAAAATTCATCTTGTCTTGTGGGATGTACTTTGTTTACCAAAAAATGTTGGGAGGTTTGGGGTTGAGGAAGATGAGACAAGTGAATTCAAAATTGGTAACTTTGATCCACAAATAGGCCATTGTGGGTGAAGTATAGATGTGGTGATTGGTGATGATACTAAACCTATAGTGGAGAGTTCTCGTAGTGGTCGTAATTTTTGCAAGTGTTTGTGTGAGTCTTGCGATGATCTTAACAGGAAGTTAGGAGATGATCTTTCTATCAATTTTTGGAACATCAGAAATGCAGGAAGCAAAAACCCAAGAATAGACATACATGACCATGTTAAGGATTTTTTTTTTTCCTGTACTTTTTGAATTGTTTCTTGTACTTTTCATATTGCTTCCCAAATGGTTATTTCAGAAACAATATAAAAAGTACAGCAAGGAATTTGAGGAGTGCGGGAAGCAATTGTCCCATTCAGGCCCTAATAGACTAACAAGAGGGTTGGGCCGGTGCTATACATATTTTTCCCTCAACAAGATGTAAATGCATATATAATAACTCGTTGATATATAATAAACACGAGTCTTCATTCTTCGAAATAAAAAAATTAAATTATATGTATAGTAATTCTATTCTTATTCAACCCTGTACTTTTATCTTCATTTTATGACATGTGTTTAGTTCCTTGAATTAAAACTTAAAAGAATAGTTTAGTTCATTGAATCTTTTAAATCAATACTAAGTTTTTTTAATCAATATATTATAAATTAACATAAACTATTTTTAATATTTTTTTTTTAAATTCAAGGTTTCTAAGCTCACATTGTAAAATATTTTAGTTATGTTTATTACCGATAAAATAATATTTTATAAATTAAATCTAATTTCCCTTAAATAATTTTTTTAAAATTAAAAGTTTTCACTTTCAATCCATATTCACAAATTATACCCGTGCCTGTTATATAATTTTTATTTTAAAATTATAATGTATACAACATGTAAGTGTTATATCAAAATCATAATAGGATCATAATTAGGACTTTGATAGTAATTTGGCCACTATTTGGTTAGTCCAAGCAGGACCACCATATTGTGTGCTTAGTTTTCTATGTGTGTATATGGACTACGGATGGCCAAGTTTCATTAATACATGGAAGAAGCATGAGGCAAGCAACACCTGATTGTTATTTTGAAGTTGGTTTTGGCCATGCACAACACTTGCAAATGTCAAAGTAGGACCATTCAACCACTTCTGAAATTACACAGTCATGAGATTGTGATGTTAAAGACCTATATTAGCGGGATCGGTCGTTTGTTACTCAAACATGGCTTCCCTTTGTTTTTCATTTTTTTAGCCATTATTCTCTTTGGGTTGGCAAAAGTGGTAGGACATAGAGACATCCCCAATATTATTAAGCAAGCTGTCAATGACATGTAAGAATGACATGTTAAAACTGTCAGCAAAAATTCATTTAAGAAATTATCATAAACTTAAGCAGTAAATAATCTTTTATAGTCATAATTACTCAGTTCTTACAAAAGACTCTCCATCAAGTGGGATTTTAGAGGACCAAATTTTTTCCCTTGGAGTGAATTGCTTTTCTTCTAAGAGCTCAATAAAAACACCAATGTATTCAAAGCATTCAAAGATTCCTTGTTATGCGAACGTGTGTGGGAGTTTTATTATATGCAATCTTATTCTTGCACATGCAAAGAGACTATATTTGAATACATGATCGATCGGTTCTCAAAACACAACTTTAATGTGTCAGAGTTTACCTTCGCTTAAAGCTCAATAAATATGTAAAATCATAATTATAAGGTTTAAAAAACTGATCCATAATCACAATTACTATAACATTAGGTTTTTACCTTTTAAAGTGTATGTGTGACCGCTAAGGGTGCTCATAATTTAGATATTTACTTAATTATAATCATATCAAATAAATAATTAGATTATAAGTGGATATTATAACTATAATTATAACTAATTTTTAAAATATAGGTATAATTTGATATAACTAATTATTTTTTTAAAATATAAGTATATAACTAGTTATAAATAAACTAGTTATATAACCAATTATATAATAAGTTATATCTAAAACCAATTATATAACTAGTTATAAATGAACAAAAATAAGTTATTTGAAATACCTATAACTCTAAGATTGATTATAGTTTTATACCTATTTTTATATAACTAGTTATATAAAATTAGTTATAATTGTAATTATAGAGTTTTTTTTAGAACTAGTGTTTTTGAGCATCGCTACCGCCAACGACTGTATTTGTGGCTTCAATTCCATTTTCCATCCGGTTGATCTTGATGGACATGGCAACTCTTTGGTAGGGTGCATTTTGGTAACCAGTCCAAGTCAGTGATATTTAGCTTCTGTCTTTATGGTATTTGAGGGAGAACATCAGATTAAAAAATGATAATGACAGTCTTTCATATTTCTTCCTTTTTATGTTTCTTTTGCTAAAAGTATGGTATTTGTTTCCCTATGTTAACATATTCTAGAAGATTGGAGTATTATGTACCTAATTATAAGTACAATGTTGACTAGTTACAAATACAAAAAAGGAAAACCACTATATATGTAGAAGTTCTTCATAATTTTTCTTGTACTTGTAAGACACATACTTTATATTGAGTTTGATTCAAGTTGTGGGGCATTTATCAGAACAATTGAAGAAAAATCAGAGTGGTTCTTTTGGCTAGGGAAAAAACAGAGTTTGGGGAATTAACTTTAGGAAACTTCAATCATGTTAAGGAAATACACTAAGAAATAGTTTTCAAACAGTCTCAAACAAAAGGCCACTTCAAGAAGACAGCAGAAAATTAGAAAGGATGGGGTTAGAAGATGGTGCAAACTAAGTTTTAATGGTTCATTCATAAAACTAATTAATAAGGAAGTAATTAATTTTGTCAAAAAGAATTATTTAACTATGTAGCATCTAAATTACATTTATACTACTAAGTTTAAGGATCAATTTAGCAGAGATTGAAATGTTGTTACAAACATTTGAACCCTAAAGGCACATTGAAAATCTTTTCATAAGAAAAGTAAAAATCTCGCACTTGTTTTCTTTTTCTTCTTTTAATCATGAGAAATCCTATGATTTCATTCCAAAGTTCCACTTTCTTAAAATCAGTGGAGGATTCCATTATCACATAGTTTAATTAGTGCAACAGGTATTAGCATTTCCTACAGAACATGAAATGATTGAGGTTCTCATTTTGGTCCCCTTGAATTCAAATTAATGACCAGGTTACGTGCTAGGTAGAATAACCTTATGTTTCCAAGTCCTAAGCAAAATTTGGTCTATCTCATGGAAACAAACAACATGGCTGAAAGGTATTCTATTGGAAAAATCTTCCTTCCCTTTCAACGTTGAAAGGTATTGATTGAATTATGCAGCCATTAACCATACCTGAAAAGAGTGGACTATTCTCTTTAGATGAGTGAAATTTTCCGTATATGACAATTACTAAGTTAATCTAGCTAGTGGCTAAACTACTATACATGGTTTACCGGATTCTTACTCAATTGCATATTATGATGAGGTCAATTAATGTAGATAATTTTAATTTACACTATCCTTATCTCATCAGAGACATGATAAGAAAACTCGAGATCTTTGAAATAATATTTTCTTGCTTTTTCCGTTTGATTGGACAAGATTAGCAATCATGCTATTCACTAGGAAAATGCCTCTTGTCCCTACCCTAAAAGTATTTGCTTAATCTCAGTCTCTCATCAATAAGTCAAGCAATATTGAGAATAATGTGTTGAAAATCTATGTTGATAAATAATATGAACTTATGACTAAAATAATTGAGAAATAATTCTTATTTTATGAGTTAATTTTTGTAGTTGAATTAAATTTAAACTTAAATTTTAAGATAATATTTAAGTTTAATAGTTGTGATTGAACTTATTTAGAAAACTACTTATTATCAGAAAATTTAAATTGCGGTAATCCATCCTCTAAGGCATCAGAAATTTTGTATTAATTGATAATTTGATGAAAATAATATATATAAATGTGATATGAGCAAAATATATAAATAAAAAACACTCATCATCTTATCAACTAATAATATTTAGAATTGAATTAGACTTAAATTTATTTTCTAAGAATTTGTACATGACTTGCTTGCGGTACCATGACGATATGATGGTGCCAGGTACTAAACTATAATTCTTTATTCCAAACTTGCTTGCGCTACCATGACGCTATATTCACACTACCGGGTAAATTATATGCATTTGGGGCACGTTCCCAACTTTATGAAGGCTTATGATTGAAATGTTGCCAAAACAAAAGCACAGGCCAAAGTTCCCCCAATTTCTTTACAGTGCAATACTGTAGTCAAAACATATTGTTGTAATTGGAGTTCTAATATTGTAAAAATAACTATTTACTACAAAGAAACACTATTGAAAATCAATATAATAAAATATTAATCTGTGTCTGGAGTGAATATTGTTGATCACATAACTTTGATAGGAGTAAAATTAGTCACAAGATGTGTTCAGTAGTGTTCTCCTTGCAAAATATTTAATTACTTCCCACTAATTAATTAAACTAGTTTTAATTATTCTTTGGCTCCACTATTTGTCATTGTGCTTGCAAGTGATATGCCCATTAAACAGAGTCCAATGCCACCATACCTACTTTCTTGTCCAACTCCCCTATTTTGGTTAACACCACATAAAGCACTAATCTCATTTGTTAGTTAACTATTTCTTTTAGAGTGTGATGTCAAGTGTAGCTTACAAAATTGACGTGTCTGGGATAATATATTTGTAAATCCCAAAAGGCCTTCCAAAATCTTACTCTCTTTTCATATATTCCTATACTTTTATATTATAATCTAATAATTCTTTTCATATATACTACCTATTATTTTATACTATAGTCTATTTGGTTAATATTGTCTTCTTCTACTCACATCATTATCAATGTCCTAGTGGAGTGGAAAGCCAGGTCAATGGGCTGCATCCACATATTATATATCAATACCATCCAGCCAAAAAGCTAGCCTCTATTGTTGGACCTTGAAAGTGCATGTTAACTACATGGCTAATGAACATGATGAATATGTTGGTCATAATTAATATACTACAAGATTTGGCCATACCATTGCAGTGTGATGCTCCATTCTCTATGGTCGGGCTTTTCATAATCTAATTTACCAAATGTCAAGACTTGGTTTATTCCAAAAATCCAAAAAATGTGTGATTTGAGCTTCATGCAGGACCCAAAGGAATAAATTTTAGGGACGCACTAATCTTTATTTTCACATATAACATGTCTTGTTGGAAAAAAACATGCCCCACTAATGCCTTTTTACACTTACCATGAGCTCTTTCTTCAAACCAAAAGAGTGGCACCATGTTAACAACACCTATGCATGCTGTGGAATAGCACAAACTTTTTCTAAATCAAACCATTTTGTAGAGCTAGCTAGTTATAATAAAACAAATCTAGCTATAGGGGCCTAGGAATCACAAAGCACATATATGTGTCTCTATATTGTTTTTACATGGCTATTTTTTGACCTCTCTCTGCCTTCTATCATAGGTTGCTACATAATAGGCATTGCTGCTTCCTGTTTCTGTCTAATAGGCTACTGGAGATTTCCTTGACTATCCTAACTTAGCAATAATCGCTGGCTATATTTTTGTCTATGTTCATGTGAAAATTTAGGAAATTGGCACATTCAGAAGCTATATATAGGCAAACCCCTTAAAAAAAAACTTTTGGTCTCTTAAAATATTTTGAGATTCAATTTTAGTTTCTATAAAAAATTAGTATATTATTAGTCCTATCAAGACTTAAAAATATGCGTTATGTCAAAATATAGAGATTAAAAATGTATTAAATTTTAAAAGATCTAAAACCAATTTAAAGGATCAAAACTAATTTTATCCAAACTTTTTTATATAAAAAATGCTAGAGGACAGAATCGAACGTTGGCTCCTCATGACCTTGGTATGCATGGTGACTCTCAGTTTACAACTAGGACAAAACTCTAGTGGTAGAATTCCAAAATTTGATGCCCTGAGACTCTTCTAGCTGATTCTAAAACCTGTTACATTATCATGAGTTGGCCAAAGAAATAAAAATCTTTCAAGTTGTAGACTTTTTGAAACAATTATAGAGAGAGAGAGAGATTGGTGTCACTTTCTGCCAAACTAAAGAAATCATGTTTCCCTCTCTAATGAGAGGAACAAGTGTTTGGAGGTACATTCTTTTTCTTTTTCTTTTTTATATATAGCTCCAAGAAAAAGATGAGATTTGATGCATAAACACACTTAAGAGTTTAATACATTCTTCCTTAAATTTATGAGTGAAACAGGACATATGAGAAAACTGAAGTTTCTCTTTTCTTTGTACATTCTTCCGTATGAGTTAGGCATGAAAAGCTTCTGTGGTCTTCTCATGGGAACGGACTATAGGAAAAAAACATGGAAATCAGAAGTTAGCATAGTAAAAAAATACATTCAGTAAGATCATGATGCTTTAAAACCTTACCATTTTTATCCTCCTTAGCAAGAAGACAAAGAAAAAGAAATCATATAAGAAATAATAAGCTAGCTAACTGCCTCATTAGTAATAATATGTCCTTATGCTCCATAAACTCACTATTCTTCTATGTTAGATATTTTGAATAATTCAATTCAAAAAAAGCAGCAGTTAGGTTGTTGATTGGAAAAGAATATTCATGACCACAAAAACAAGAAAACAAAAAAGATAGCTATCAAGTGATTGATTATTGAAACAAAGAAAAATTTTCCACTATGAAAGTACTTTAGATTGTTTGACAAATCATGGATTTGGTAAGCATGATAAACTCATCGTGGATACCATGCACAAGAGCGCTATCTGCAGTTCCATGTACTGTAGTACCAATTAAAGTCACTTTCAAACATAATTGGTGGAACAATAGTGTGCTAACACAATAGAACATTTTGTAATTGTGTCGATTCTTAATCACAAATAAGGTGCATTTGATAGTAATCAACTTAATACTGCTCAAATGTTCTATGGAGGGTGTTAATCTTACCCTTTTTTTTCTCTCCTTATATTTATAGTAATTTTTGGAGGAAAAGAAGTGTCGCCAAACTTGAGACAGCAACATGTGTGATCATGACACACAATTTGGGCATGTTATGTGGCAATCAGCCGTCTGAATGTGTGTGGACATGAAAATAATATGCTAACAACCTCGTGCTAAAGAATGGCTCATCATATATTGTACGTCCACTTCTCAATGAGGGCAAGAATATGGTTCAGAAAGATTGGTCTATTTCAAAATCCTCCTTCTCCCTACATATTTACTACCTTTCTCATTCCAAATCAATATCAACATAGACAATGACACATAATGTTAAAAAAAAAAAAGATAAGGGTTTATGGTATTATTGTGATCTTTTGTATATATACGGGTAAGATTATTGTGATTAATTTTCATACATATACATGTTGCCATGTTATATTCCTATTAGGCTGGGCGTGCTGCAACTGGTGCAAATTGCACAAGACCAACACATACATTTGGCAGTTATGGTGGTTAAAGAAAGTTTATATAGCATTACATTACTCACCCGGTTATGTGTATATCATGGTGATGATATGAAAATGACAAAGTTTTCTATTTTGACCACGTCTGTATTTAATTGATGATAAACTATAGTAGCTAGTTGTAGTCTTGAAATCCCAGTAAAGGGTGCGGCAAGGAGATTTGTACTTTCTACTTTCTCTTTTAATAAATTTACATTAATATTAGAAAAATTTTCTATATTTGAAGCATAACTCTGTGTGCGTGTACGCTTTGCCCTTTAGTTTCAATGAACAGAAATTAATAATCTTGTACGATGAGTTCTACTATATAACCCCCCCTTCATTTAAGCAACGACGGGTCCCTGGCCTCTATTTTTTTCCTGTTTTTTTTTACCGTGTTAAATATATAACTTTGACTAACTCTTTTTTTTTTTTCTGTTTATTTTAGTGTGTTTATTATTTTATACAAGGTTGGATCCTTCAACCCTCAACTTCAGTTGAAATCTTCCCAAGACATCTTTGACCTTTAACAAGAATAAAATAAATGTCTATTTTGAGTGAAACTCGTATAAAATCTAAATTTAATTTTGCTGAATCCCTTGCAAATGTTTTGTTTGTGTGTTGAACCCAAATTATTCCATGATTAAAATTTATTTAAAGAATTAACTTTTTTTACAGACATTTTTTCATACAGGTACGTGAATTTAAGAATGGAACCCTCGTCACAATTTAAATAATTATCTGTCAATTATATCACAGATGTAAGCGACTTGTTTATTTTCCTAATTTGTATTTATGTGTTTTTTATATTTCTTTTTGTCTTCCTTGTCCAATGTAATCATGCTGATCAATATGGTTTAATAATAATTTATGCCATGGTGTGGTTCAGGTGGTATCAGCGTATATAAATTAAATTTCTTCGGCATAGTGGGAGTATATGTAAAAAAAACAATTCTCGCGTGAACACAAGATTTACAGACACAGCCAATCAAAAGCTTAAAATAATTTGAACACATTTTTTATCAGAATAGATTTTATTATTATTATTTTAAGATTTTAATTTTGATACTTGTAAAAATCTCTACAGAATCAACCAATTAAAATCCATTCTTTGATATAAGATCAACCCAGGGAATGGTTTATTTAGTTTGTATGAAATTTTAAATTCAAATCTTACTGCTGACATTATAAGCTAAAATGTACAAGTTTTAAATTAATTATTAAAACTCAACAATTTTTAAATTGAACAATAATATAAATTTTATTTTATGATATGTTCTAATTAAACCTTATTTTAATGTATTAGAAACTCTAACGCACATGATTGATGTAATTGTGTAATGTCTTGTCGTGTTTATATGTAAAAAAATGATTTAGTTTTTAAATAGTTTATGTTTAATTCTTTTTATGTATAATTTTTTGAACTAACAATAATTATGTATCGCACACAAAATTAATTTAAGATCTAATAAGTTAAAAAATATTTTAATTTTTTTAGCAGCAATGACAAAATCTTAACCCAACAAGTGAGATGGACTAAAATTTACTTTTACTTGTATATAAATAAATCAGATCAGATTGCTACCCTAATTTTGGAGCACTTAATGGGGTATATAAGTAATTGGTTATGTATGGCGAATGATAAAGTGGTGTGTGGTCCTGTTATTTATGACTTGTGACAAACTGTTGGGGTTAAAAACTCAGGCCCCGCACCCAACTAAGCCTTTCATTTCTTGTTCCCATCTCCCATTCCTCCCACCTTTAAAAACACTCTCAATTCCCTCTTTTGTTATACATGAAGCATACCTAAGTTGCAGATGGAATCACAAATTAAATTCACCACTTCTTTAACCTTTGTCTTTCTCATATCATTTTCTCTTCCCTAGCCCCTTTTCTTGAGAAGTTTATCAGAATTGAATTAGGTGCATGTTGTGCAAGATGGAGAAGCAGGGCACGTGCAATACTACCTCATGAACACACGGCGTGTGAGCTCGGAGATCAATCACATTCTTTTCTGCTTCATTTGACCAACCCAGAGAGATCCTATGAGTTAGTCCTTCATGTGCCCCCCTTCCCCATCATGACAACAGCACCTTATATTACATTTGGAAATGTTGATCGGCTTCTGTTCAAAATTCAGCACCCCAATTTTGATTGTTTATGCTCCATATAGAAGGTGAGTTGTTGTATATCATTATCATATTTTTCATCATTCCCCCCTTTATTCAACATTTAGCATGTCTTCCACTCCACATGATGAGATTGACAACACTTATTAGTGTTTGAAATCAGTGTAAAAGATAATAAGTGGTGACATTTAAGTTTAGAGAAAATGATATTATTTTTGCAAGAGTTTTTAGAAAAACGGTAAAAGAAAATAAAAAGTGATTAATTTCTATAAAATAAACTGAACTAAACAAGCATTAATATTCACTTGAACTTTAATGAGATGTTGAGTGGCATGGTGTCTTAATGTTGGTTTTACATATAAGCAAATGTTAACAAGTGTCTGATACTCATTAAGAAATTTAAAATAGAATTTTTTTTATTAAAAAGTTTTAATAATATATCTCTATTATGATTTCCGATGTATTCACAATTTGAATTTCAATAAAAAAAAATCATTTTGAATTCCTTAACTATTCCAAGAGTATTCGTTAACCAGACTCATGGAATTATAGTGTATAAAAGCATTGAAGTGAAGTATTTTAATTGTGTTGAGTCAAAGAACATGTATATTACTAGTAACCAAGATGATGAAGGGTGTTAGAGTGAGTCATAGTCTAATTCGTAGGTTAAAGATCACCATGCAAGACTATCATGATGCCAAAAACTTATTTTGGCTTCAGTTTCATCTTACTTTGTGTCAACTGAAAAGGTCATTCTCAATGAAGCACTAATTAATGTTAATGACCTTGCCTCGCCCTCAATTTCTTATACTTTTATTGTTGAAATTGACCAAAGTGGTATATGAGTCAGTGCCCGGTTTATCCTTCCGCAAAAGAAAAAGCTCATTTGTTGGGCGCACTTAGGAAGTATTGACATAGTGGCATGCTTTTTCATGGGTTAATGAATTAGAAAAATTTATCGTTACATATGTTACCCTATAATTTTACACCGTCAATTTATGTTCATAGAAAAAAAAATTGATCGTTTTGCATGCCATCATTGTGATGTCAATTGAAAGGAAGCCTTTGAACAAGACAAAATGAGGAGAAGGAATTTTAACCTTTTTTGTAATATACCTATAGGAAGTGAAAAGGGTTAAAAAGAAATGCAGGTATTCCATTCTCCACTAGTTATTGTGTTTATTTCCGCAATATGACATGCATACCTAGTTTGCAATTGCTAGGTTTTTGTCAAGCTAGCCTCAGTTTCTTCTGCTTATTGCATTAGTAGTGCTTAAATTTTAATTTTTTCTGGTATCATATATGGTTTGAACTTGCAATCTGCATATGCAATTATGGTTGCAATATTTCTAAATTGTACTTCAACTCCATTTGCTTGTAAATTTTCACAATTTTGGTAGTCACAGTGGTGGACATTACACTTTGTCATAAATTCAGTTATGGAAATTTAGGTTATCCAGTTCTTCAATTTCTTCATATTAATTTGCTTATTTGAATTTTGCTTGTTATATATCATGAGTCCTGAGACAATTATAGAAACTCCACCATGAGAGAACGCACAAGATTTATTTGGCAAACCAAGCGAGGAACTTACCAAAATTACATAAAATATAACTTCAATATCACTTTTGAAATGCTAGTATGATAATTAACTAGTAAACATGTAGAACTGTCTAGCTGGGCAGTTGGAGTAAGATATTGTGTGATCATAGTCTGCATATTAACTCTTCACATGAAACTAAGAAAGAAAAATTACTTGAACATATTTACCAAACTCATTATTAATTGTGACAAGAATTGATGGTGATGTCCAGAAAAAAAAGGAAATGAACAAAACAGCAATGTGTCCAACAGACAGCACATGTAAATGGCATAGTGAGGAGTCCCCATATCATGCTTTGGCCTTACCCTTTCCGTACACCTACTTAAAGGATCTCTCTTTAATTTACCACACAAAAAGGGCTTTTGAAAATTTTGGAAATATGTGGTGGTATTTATGTATGGGCTTTGATACCCTACTGTTTCAAATGGCACTGTCCGTTTTGTTTGCATATATAGCATCTTAGGAAACATGGGGTCATGGATACAGCTGAGATGGGATAAGACTTAAGAGAGTTTTACCATCATTATTTGCTCATATTATTTAAGATGCCAATTTATGATAAGATTCATTAACTCACTCACATTTTGGAACACAATAGGACCATTTCCATTTCCATTAAACCCTAAAACTTCATTTTTTCCATTAAACCCTAAAACTTCATTTTATGAGCCTTTATTGCTATATTGATGTCACATGATGTTTATGTCTGCTAATTAGTGATAGAATCACATGCTTATGTGTGGGAATAAATCATAATATCAATCAAGTTTCCTTGTTTTAAATGTAAGAAAAATTGTTTTTTCAATTACCTTGCCTCGCCCTAGACTGCAATTGTCTTCCAAGAGTTTTCATATTCATACTAATAATTAAGATATGTGGGCCTTGTAATAAAGTAGTTTAGTTTCTTTACACCGACAAACTCTACTTTGAAATGAGATACCCAAATTTAATTTATTTTCTTTTATACATCTTTTCTTGGCTTTCTGTGTTTTAGATTGTGACAAGCTTCTCTCCTAAAAAAAAGATTGTGGCAAGCATCTTGTTAAGTTTAAAAGTAGAGAAAAAAATGGGTTTAAGTTAAATTAAGTCATACCTTAAATGTGTTTGGTTTAATTACTTATTAAACTTGAAGCTTAAACATACTTTATTTTCTTCATATAGTTATTTTTTAAGGTTTACTATTACCTTTCTATCTGTTTAAAAGTTGAAGTTCTAATTTGACCTAACATATTCAAATGTCTATTTTATAATACGATTTATAAATACATCAATTAATTTTATTTTGAATAAGCTAATAATAGGTTTATGTCTTTGTGTAAATAAATGGACTTCAATTGTTTTAATCAGTTAATAAATGTATCATTTCAATATTTCACTTAATTAATAGGTTTGGGTGACCTAAAGTCTTACTATTATTAAATAAAGTTTTACAATAGTTTTAAACTATTTTATAAAATAATTCAAGGTAAAAACAAGTTTAATATATGGAACTTCAGTTTTATCAAAAGATAAAAAATAAATATGGGACTTCCGTCTCACTTAGTACATATAGGCTTATCAAGTAAGTAGGTTTGTCAATATATTTATGTCAAACTATAATAAAAAAAGGTCTTTCTATGCTTTACAGATAGGTTTAATTTATATAATTAAGTAATTAATAATAATTCATTATATTATTATACTTTTAAGTAGGTTTTTACATGGAAACTTAAGTTTCTTAGCTTCTTTTAAAACAAACCAATTAATGAAATTAAAAAAGTAAACTTCTTAACTTATTCAAAATTTCTTTAATATTTTTTAATAGATTTTTTATTAAATTAAACTGTTAAATGGTCTGTCTTAAAAATATTTATATATTAAGTAAGTAATTAAGTTAGATTTATTTATTTTTATTTTGAAGATAAATCAAATTCATTTAAGATATGCCATTAACTTCAACATTTTCACTTCTAATCCTTAGAGTTCTCAAGAGACAAACATTTCAACTCCTAATTTAAGAGTTTTCTTGGAAAGAAAAATAAAATAAGCGCGAGACAATCGTGGGTATATAGTTCTTATTATAAATTGATTAGACTCGATTTAAGAATGATGAAGAATTTGAGTAGTGAACAAGACATTTTAATTTAAAACTATACATAAAAATAAAGTTATAAGTAGATTGACTTGATGTTTAACAGAAAAAAAAAAGAAAAAAAAAAGAAAAGTTATGAATTTAAATAATTTTCATTAAGAAAAACTAACAAATTAATAACTAATATTAACATTTAAAAAATATACATGAAAAATCACATATATACATATTGCTGGTCATGGTAGAATTTATACATCATTCTGTACCTAACGAGCTTTCAAGTCATATTTAATTGTCTCCGAAAACTTTATTTCCAATTACTCAGTTTTAGACCCTTTTTAACCGAGTGTTAAGAATTCCATAAGGTAGTTTACTATTAACGAAAATCTTCTCATGACTAGGAGAATTTAGTAAGAAGTGGTTTCCCACGGAATTTTAGGCTTACATTTGGAGAACTTCTATTCGGGTGTGTTTGATTTTGTGACAGAGAAAAGAATAAAAGATAAATAAAAAAATATTTGAAATAAAATAAAAGAAAATGTCGGATCTATATTATTTTTTGAAAAATTTCTCATAAATAATAAATTCTTTCGCACAACCAAACAACTTCTCCCTCTCCAATCTCTCTCCCACACCATTAGAATGATATTCGATTTCCGGTGAAGTTCTATCTAAAGCCTCTTCATCCTTATCATTAATTCTCGTAGTCATTTCACAACATATTTTAATTATTTATATATTATTACACACGCCCTTCCAAGAAACTTTAATTGGATGCTTAAATTCCAAGTACTTTGCAAATAAATGAAAACAATTTTTAGTGAAATCCTCTCAAAGGAGAAGTGGGAACATACATTAACTAAATTATTATTAGGTCAAATTTATCAAAAATTATAAAATTTATTTTTTATTTAATGAATTTTATCATACTTTTTTCTATAAATTTAACTAGTAAATTTAAAGAAATGTTTTAGAATGTGTTATTAGCATTATACCGTTAAGCAAACATGTTTTTTGTTTTTTTTTTTTTTTATAAAAAACCAAACATGTACGTACTTTGTTCCTCAGTTGTGGCATGCGTAGAAATTATTCATTTCTTGATTATGTATATCTACTGGAGTTCTTTTACTTTAATAGTTTTTTTACGAAATAATATCTTGGATACTCTTGTGAAACCTTATGCACATAACAATCACTTTCAGAGTTTAAACTCTATTCTATTTAATATCACTTTTCCTTTCGATCGGCTTAGTGACCACGCCAATTGCTATCAATTTCATTTTCATAATTATAAAAGGTTGATAGAGACTAGGGATGTGGTCCATATATAAATAAAAACCATATATAGTAACTGAGGTAAATGTGGCAGATGTGAGGAAAAACATCAAATCTGTTTCACATACAACAAATTCAAAAGCACAAACACCAAGCAAGTGAATTAATTAATTTCAGTACAAAGAAAAGTTTTTGTACGAGATATTATCGGACACAAGATCTTCTGGATTTTATTTTGTTGTGAGTCTTGTGACGAGGATCGGACATCATGCAACTTATAAAATCTCCATGAACTCACAACAAATTACTTTTAAATTAAAACGTGTTTGGTATACTTGAATTTGAATACACAAAGGGTGTTGTTTTCTTTATTTCTTTTGTCGCCCACTAGTTTGGTTCATCGTTACCAATGATTCTAAGGCTGAATTATCAGTTCTAAGGGAGCGCTTACAAATTTATTTCAAACCTAAATATTGATTGTCGCAACAAATATCATAATGAGAGGATGAATCGAAAAGCCTAAGATGGGATTCATGAAAAAAAAAAAAAAAAAGTTGTGCCATCAAAGTTTTTTTTTATTTAAGGAAAAAAGTTGGTAAAAATCTTTTTAATGTATATTATATGTTTGTCTTGTGTATTATAAGTGTTCTTCAACCTAAGAAAATCTTACACACAAAAAAAATTAAACATAAACATAAATTTTCCTGTTAAATAAATTATCTTTTTACATATAAATATGATAAGACGTTAGATCATTATGATAATTTTATTATTTTTTTAAATTTGAAAAGAGAAAATTCGTAAATAAATCACATAAGAAAGTATAAAGAAAAATAGTGAAATAACACTTGTAGAAAACCAAAATGTAAATTATCAAAACAAAGAGAGAAAAGTCAACCAAACCTATCCCATTTTTTTCAAGTGAAATCCCCTTATACATGAAGAGTGAAAAAGTGATTTTGTTGTTTTGACTAAATAAAGAAAAGCCTTTATATCTCAGATCCTTTACTTTCATTAACAATTGAAAAGTATGGTTACTCTTATACATGAAGAGTGATTTTGTTGTTTTGACTAAATAAAGAAAAGCCTTTATATCTCAGATCCTTTACTTTCATTAACAATTGAAAAGTATGGTTACTCTTATAATGCAATTGAGGGTGCTTAATTACCTCGTGGACCATACCATTGGTTGTGGTAACCATGCATATAACACCCAATAAAGGATATCTCTAATTACTTGTGTTATTTTGCGAAAAAGATGTGATAAAATGAATATGTAAGGCAAGGCATAGATTATTTATTAATAAAACCAATAAATACTTCACATTAATATCATGGTAACCCAAAATAAATATGTAAGAAAATTACAAACATACTCCCACATTTAAGCAAAATTATAGTGCACGTTTGACCTAAAGTTATTTAAGGACTAAATTGTCACTGCTTTATCCATTCAGGACCATAATTATCATTTACCCATATAAGATATATCAATAGGTTCAATTGGCTTCAACTAAAAAGAATCGTATACTCGTATTCAATACACAATTCAAATTTAATATCACAAACTTTACAACAATGAAATCACTTGAACAAGGACAAAAATAAGTTAGCAGACAAGCTCAAAAACAATGAACAATTGGAAGAACTGGGAAACACTGCAAACACATTTGGGTTGGATTTTGTCAGATTAAGATGCAAGACACAGTGAGTGTCTTCCAATATTTTGGTTGCAATGAGAAGTTGTTGTCCCTGGAACTCCTCATAAGAGAGCAAAAGAAAGAATATAGCCTTACCAGGCTTGTCTTCAGATGGCTTTCCAGGAGGCCAACAAAAAGTTCCTCCCCATATTCTTGGTCATCTCTTGGAACTGAATGACTGCCATTGATTGAATTTGATCTTCCAAGGATTTGTTTATTGCCATTTCTAGAAACAACCCCAAATAACTTTTCTCTTGAGGCAGAGGATTGGAGATAGACCTTGAACTGTCAATACTCACCCTCACATCATCCAGCTCTAATTGTGTTTGATCAACTGCCTCTCGAGAACTTAAAGTCATCAATCTGACTACTGCCAAGATTCTACATTAGTTATCTCCTTTCCCACAGGAGCACCAACTAAGTTACTTTTTTGGTTCACCACATGATCAATAGCATGTTTGAATCTCTCATAAATTCTAGACACTCTTTAATGAATATATCACCTCCAACACCAAGAAGCATTAATCTGAAAAGACACGTAAATCCTCCACCAAAACTAATTAGATTCTGCACATGAAACCCGGGTTACATCAAAACTAATGAATACATATGTTATATGTTTAGCTACCTCATGAATGTTACTCAAACATGGCTTATACACGAAGCATGATTAAACAATTAGAGATTTGCTTTCAACACACGGGTTGAAGATTTGATGCCTCTCTAGTTTGCTAACTGCTGACATGGTTTAGCTCTTCAACCAATAAGAGAGCCTAAATGTTTCAATAACATATCTATCACCTGGACCAGTTTAACAACTGAGATTAAATTGGTCCCAACAAGCCAGAAAATGTGGCTTTTGAATACCCAAGTTTAGATCCTGAGTTAAGAAGCAGTGCTTCCCAAGTACTGGCCCCAGGAAGAAAACTTTTTGCAACCACTTTCTTGGTCAATTCCATCGCCTCAGTAAACAAGTCCTTTTGGCACATCTGAAATATGATGTTATCAAATGTTGAAGATCTAGGAAATAAACACTTCTCCAACATTTCCTCCAACAAAAGACATGATTCACCAATCTCACCTTTTCCAACCAAACCATCAAGCACGATCCTGTATGTATGCAAGTTGAGTCCAACACCCTTCCACCCCATCTCCTTCATTAGCTCCCTTGCCTTAACAAAATCCCCTGCTACAGACAAGGCACCCAATAAAGTATTGTAAGTAACCACATTCGGTTTGCATCCTAACTCCTCCATAGAAGCAACAATCTGAAGCGCCTCGGCTACATTATTCTGCTTACACAAACCATTTATGTACACATTATAAGTATAAGCATCAGGAATGAGTCCAATTACAAGCATTTCATCAAATAGTTCATCTAACATCACATACTCCCCTTCTGCTACAATCCCACTCAAGACCATAGTATAGGAAACAACATCAAGTTTAATTCCATCTTGTTTTTGCTGGTTCAGAATGTCCAAAGCATCCATACCCCTCCCTTCCTTCACCAAGAACCTAATCATGTTTGTATAATCCATGACACCAGGACAAAATCCTAGTTTCCTCATATCCCTCCAAACAACCAAAGCCTCAGCACTGGTCAAATCCTTTTGCTCACACAATGCTGATATTACCAAAGAGCATATCTTCTCATCCAAACCATACCCATCTTCTACCATAAAATTCAGCATCTTAATAGCATAACCCACCCTCTTAATTCTACACAACGCCCGGATCAAAACCCGGAAAGTCGATTCCTCAACACGAATATTCATGTGCTGGCTCTTCAGCAAGATCTCGGGGACCATCTCGAGACAGTCCCTCTTCCTACAAAGCAGTGAAAGAACCAAGTTCAATGAGCAAACAGTTGGTGTGCACCTGAACCTGGGGATTCTGAAGAACAAATCAACAGCATCTTGGACCCTGTCAGAAAGACCATAGAACCTAATAAGGTACACAAGGATGGACTCTGGTGTTTCAAACTTCTCCAAGTGTTCAAGGTGGTAGAGGACAGGAGGAATGTCCTGCAACTGGGAGGTGCTGGTTAGGGTTTTGAGGACAAAGAAGTAAGCTTTTGGAGTTGGGTCAATGCTATAGGCTTTGAAGGAATCAAGGAGAGTGGAGAGGAGAAAAGGGCACGGAAGGTTGGGTCTTTGGGGGTGTTGGGAAGAATCCATTTCTAGGGTTGCTTGTTTGAGATTTTTCATGGCTTGTTCTTCACCGAAGTTGTGGTGCCATGAGGTCTTGTAAGGGGAGTGTGGCCATTTCTTGAATTTTCTAAGGTATTTGTTAGCTCTCTTGGATAAAGGGTGCCTTACCATTTGGATTTGACGAGGAACGGAGCAAGAACGGACATAGAATTAGCAGAATCAGAGGTTACAAACCAAAACCTTAAACTGAAATTGGTTTAGACAAAGTCATGTATGTATCTCAGTATTCACGTTATGCACGGATAATATTAAAAACATAAAAAAGATAAATAAGTAAATTAATTTATGGATAATGATACAATGTTATTTTAATTATGTATAATTTGTTTCAAATATATTGAATTTAATTTAGAACCAAATATATTAAAAATTATAAATTAAGATAAATGCATAAAAACACTTTTGTTGAAAAACAATTCTAAAAATGTTACATTATCATTGAAAAATGATATTTAAAAATACTATCATTCAAAATAAATATTTTAATTTATATAGGTACACGAGTTCATAATTGATCCGAGTGATTTGTACGGATAAACTTGATTATAAATATAATTTAAACATACAGATCAAGTTGATCCGTATGATTTGTACGGATGAACTTGATCTGTATGAGTCATACGGATCAAGTTTGTCTGTACAAACCATATGAATCATGTTGATTCGTATGACTCATACGGATCATGTTGATCTATACTAATCATACGAATTAAGTTCGTCCGTATGACTCATACGTATCAATTTGAGTAAAGAATATTTTTGCCCATTCACTTAAAATGCTAGGTACACCTAGCATCACCCTTTTTTATGTGAGACTTAAGGTTTTCTTTTTCAATAATAAATTATTGGATTTGAGATCTAAATAAATTTAGTAAGAATTGAATTTTTCACTATACTAATTTAAGTCTATCTTTCTTTATTAATTACTTTGTCTTAAACTACCTGATCATTTTTGTTCATTATTATAATCCAACTTGTTCAGCTAGGTTTAAATCGTGTTTAGATGCATTATTTGTTCATTCAGTATCATGATAAGTGGTATATTAATTAATTATATAACTGCCATTGCAGGGCCACATCCCGTTGATCTGATAATCACAAAGGAGAGGACTATACGTGATAACTTCACTGTTACAGATGTTAATGGCAACATAGTCTTCACTGTTCAGAGTTCTCTTATTACCTTTGTAACACCCTGCCAACACCTCTTCTTATTAGATGCTTATGAAAACCCCTTGTGCATCTACGCAGAACGGTTAGTTCATCAACTATTCTTATCTTTATTTTTTTCTTCTTCTTTTCCTGTGAATTTACTCTATTTTCCCCTTATTATTGATGCTATTAAATTCGACAATCTCTTCCTCAAGTCCGACTATATACTCTTGTTCGAGTTAATTTCTAGTTTTGTTTGCAGTTCTTGTTTCATCTTGTCCTACTAGTTTTTTTTTTTTTTTTTTATCGGTAAATATTAACGGTTAGTTCGTTAGTTTTAATTTTGTCCTAATGGTGATCATTTTTAAAGCAATGAAAGCTTCTTCATTAGAGGAGCGAAGTGAAACTCAACTTTGGTTTTATTGCTACCATTTCACATATTTAGTGAATTCAATTTTGCAGAAATTGCTACAATTTGGTTCTGTGTTCTGTGGCCTCCATTATTTCACAGCCCTGCAATGTTGGTTTTCTTGCCACCTTCAATGGCATTATTCACTTATCTCACCTTTGGATCCACTATTTGAGTTTGAGTGTAGCATATGCTTCGTTCTATCTCATCTTCAATGACATTATTCCAATAGTGGTTTATTCCTTAGACCAGCTTCCTTTGTGCCCCCTTGGAAGCTCCACTGGAGATGGTGCTTCTCTTATTTGTTGGTACTTGTAGATGTTGTTGTTGCGCTAATTTGATTAAGATGCATTTACTCCATAGGTTTTAAGTTTTGTGAACGCCAATTGCCCGATTATTTTCTTCTTAATTGTTGTGTTGTTGATGAGTCTCACTTTGCTTGATTTTTTTCCCTTCTGTAATTGTTAGGTGGTTAAGCATGTTTACTTCTATTTAGTGATTAAGCCTTAGAATTGTGCCTTTTGTTTAATGGTTAAGCATTTCTCATTATTTCAGCTTTTGTCTTATGGTAGTTAAACATTCTCATTGATTTGTGCTTTTAATAAGTGGTTAAATTTTGAGATAAAATTTCTGCTTGGTGATTAAGCTTTTACATTATGCCTTTGATAATTTCTGTTTTTATTTAGTATTGTGAACACCTTCCAACTTATGAAGATTATCGGAAATATATGTATTTTTTTTATTTGTAGAAATCGAAAATAATATCAGAAATTTATAATAACTCATACACTTTATTTATCCAATTAAGTTAAACTCTCAAGATATAACATAAAGATGTTTAGAAATTAGTTACTTTCCCATCTGTATAAGTCATGTAAATGTGTTACATATTTTAACTATCTCATTTCAATAGAAAACTATCTTTTTAACTGTTATACTTTCTCTCTTTTTTCTACTCTGAATTTTAACACAAAATGTTTGAACTTTGAAGTGTTATTTGATTTGATACTACTTGAAATTTAACTTGAAACATTTTTACTTATCATACAGCTACGGGCAGCAAATGATAGTCGAAAAGCATTTAGAGGAAGAAGTGCTGAATCCAAGGATCTGATATTTATTCGGAAGCAATCCTCATTATTTCAGCTAAGGGAGAAATGGAATGTGTTCTTGGCAATCCATTTTTTTCATTAATGTAATTTTGAGTAAAAAAGTCAATAAATTACACTAATCCCCCCTCCCCCTAATTTTTTAAAAAATATACATGGACATCTTCTTATACAATTAATAATTTTACTAATTATTTGAAAACGTTACATCAACCTCTCATATAAGGGAAGTTAGTGTCATGATTAAAAAAACAAGAAGAGTTTATATAACTCCATAAAATTTCATGACTAATTAGGATAATTTCCACTAAATCTCTCATTGATCAAAATGATAGCAATAATTTAACTTTGATGCATTATCAATTAACTAAAAAAACATCTTAAATATGATTTAAATGCAAAAGTTATCAATTTTACTATGTATAACATTATCCTATGACAACATAAAACGCTTACACCGATAATTTATTTTTTTTAAATTCTAAAAATATCATATAAATTGACAAAACCTACAAACTAAATAATAATGTCATTAAGTTTTTGTTTTTTATAAACGCCATGACAGTGTGATTGCTATAGTTTATGGATAGTTTTGGATTCCCCCCAGTAACTCAATGATTTTGAGTAATATTTTTAGGTTCAGTTGATATGTTAGTCTTTAAATTATTTGGAAGTTTGTAAATAAATTAATATATATATATATATATATATATATATATATATATATATATATATTAAAAAAATTATAATAACTAGATCTCAGAATTTATAAATTATTCTAATTTAATCTCCGGATTGGTATTTCCATAAAATTAATTGAACTCAGTAAAAAATAATAATAATTTGGACGGACTATTATTCATCTTTCTTAAAGTATAAATGCTTATTTGAAAAAAAAATCCATATATAAATTAGACTAGCTATACATTTTTTAATGAGGAATATTTTTTAGGATTTTTTTGACATTATTTCTTTCAAACTATTATTTCAAATTATTTATTTTTAATTCAATTTCAATATTTTTAAGATAAATTATTAATAATTAAAAATAACATTGTATCACAATATAAATTATTTATCATAAATTTAAAATATAATTTATGTGTTCAAAAATAATTTCTTACAAATTTTAATTATAATATAATTTATTTACTCAAATTATTTATTTATTATAAATTTAATATATGAAATAAACATAAATAAAATACTAGTTTTCAAATAATTTTATATACTTTATCAGGAATCGAGAATATTTTATCTAACTTTAACGGAATCTTAACACTGAAATCTAATATATAAAAAATCATGTATAGTTTTGGGGCTCAATTGAAAAATTAAAGAGTAATTTTAAAAGAAAATAAATAATTCAAAGAGTTTATTTATTTATTTTTTATTAATAAATGTTAATTATTAGCCATTAATATTTGTTAACGGAAAATTTAAATCTCTGATGAGTTTATGTTTCTTTTTTCTTTTATCATTAGGTCAACCTGTTATCTTTAAATAAAGAAGAACTAATAAGTTGAAAACAAAATTTATGGAAATGATTGTTATTAGATAAATACAAAGCTTGGCACTATGTTTAGCAGAGAGAAGTACTTGGTCACTGTGTGTCCGAACATCGATTATGCATTCATTGTGGCGCTAATTGTGACTCTTGCAACTTGATCAACCACGACACCAGGAAAATTAAGCTTTAAGCTTAATTACTTTCTGGTGGATACAATGGTAGTTAATATCTCAATTTCTTCAGCATGTGTATTAGAATTTTATTTTATTGTGTGTGTATAATTCGATTCTTTGATTTATTTTTCCTGCATCTAATGTAATGGATACTGATGATAGTTTTCATATTTTTCCTTTTCGTTTTCTTTTTTAGTAATCGTTTTTATATGTTGTGAATTCTATTTTTAGTGAATTCTTTTATTATTTGAAAGTTTTATTTTAAAATTTTATCTGCACACTAATTATCATATCCACAATAATTGACAATTACGTAGTGGCATCATATATGAGTTAGAGAAAAAGGTAGGACGATTTCAAATCTAAATGATAAAATGAAGCCAATAAGGAAGAGGAAGAAGAAGCACGTTCAAACTTCAACTTAGTCTATGTTTGATTTTAATTTCTTTTTGAAATGTTCTAAACTTAGTTTGAAAAGTAAACTCAAATTTTTAACATGTTTAGTTATTTTGAAAAGTATGTTTCATATATTAAAATTTTATTTGAAAATTCAATTTTATAAAAGGACTACACTAGTTGCTTTTGCAAATTCAATTTATAAATTTAAGTTTACAGACTTTAATTCAAACATTCACTTATTTATTTATAAAAAAAGTATTCACTTATTTAATATATCTCATGTCTATCCCATATTTATTTTATTCTACTGTCTAAATCATCATAATATTTTTTTCACAAGATCACTGTCAATCATCATAATATTTTTTTTCATATATCTTAAAGTCTATGATCTATATAATAAATATAATTATAGTTTGGTGTTGAACCAAATTTGTCCAAAGCATTATATACATAAATACATGCACTATTTGAACCTCTCTTTCCAAATGACACATGTAACTCAAACTTTAAAAGTTACTATAGATTCGACATATGTACTTCAAAGCTTTGAATGGATTCACGAATTCATTATTATAGATTACACTAACCTTAATTTGTGACGATTAAAAGATAGTCAGAAAAAAAGCTATCACAAATCAAGGGGCACATCATTATTTAACAAAATAACTTAACTACCGTAGGTACTAAAATCTCAACGGAGAAATAGTTGGGGAATTAAGACTAGTGAAATTTTAGTTGAAGGATTAAAAACAAAAATCTTCAATATTTAAGTCTAAAAATATATTTTACTCGTTAATTTATTTGTCTTCTTCTAATAACACATTAAAGTTTCAGGTATTTAGTTTAATTGATTAAACATATATCTGAATTGTTGTAAACCTCATTCGATTCTTACCGATAAGAAAAGAAAAAAGTGTTTCAGATATCAACTTTTATAAGACATGCATGTTCCATGAGATTCATTAATGCATTCCCTGCCACAAACTTATGCTGTGATTAAAGTTTCATTATCAACTTAATTTTATCGCACATGGTTCAGGGGATTCATTAGATGTATACTCTGCCACAAATTAAGGCTATGATTAAAGTTTCAGTTATCAACTTAATTTTATCAGACATGGTCCATGAGATTCATTAATGCATACCCTGCCAAAAAATTATTGCTATGATTAAATTAAAGTGAAAGTTGACGCATGTTAGGTATACTATAAACCCAATTTGCATCATTAATTCGAACTGCAAGATAATTATTTCCCATTATCATTAGTATCTACCTATAATAAAAAATAAAATAAAAATCAGTAGTATCTACCTTTGGACAAACTAAAAGCTTTTTATTGCAAGAACAAATGGGAAATAACATATTCAAAGGTTATAATTTTAGCTTATGAGCTATACATTGCAACCACAGAACAAGGAGGAGATACAGGAATCAAGCACAGGTCATTTTTTCTTCTAATAGTCACTTTAAATTCCTCAGTCATGTCCAAGTCTTCATTTTGTATTCCATTGGGGAGCTTCCAATCAAAGTGATACAAGAACAATGCAAGTGCCATCTCAACATTTACCAAACCAAATGTGCTGCCAGGGCATATTCTTCTTCCAGCACCAAATGGAATGTACTCAAAATTATTCCCTTTATAGTCAATAGAGCTATCAATGAATCTTTCTGGATAAAACCTCTCTGGTTCATTCCAATAGTTTGGATCTCTTCCAATTGCCCAGGCATTAACTATTACCTTGCTTTTGATGGGTATGTCATACCCATGAATCTTACATTCTTGTGTTGATTCTCTTGGAAGTAAAAGAGGACCTGGAGGGTGTAATCTTAGGGTTTCTTTCACAACTGATTTCAAATATTTGAGTTCATTGATGCATGTTTCATCAACCCTTCCCTTCATATTGAATACCATTCTCACTTCATCTTGTGCTTTCTTCATCACTCTTGGATCCCTTGCCATCTCAGACATTGCCCAATCTATGGTAATTGCTGATGGCTCACCCCCAGCACTAAAGATTTCCTGAAAAGTAATTATCTTTATGTTAAGCTAATTCAAGGAGATATATATCCAAACTCAAAGAGACATTTGCTCTAATTTCAGATGTTCACTTTAGAGGATAAATTGCAAAGTTAAAAATATTGATTGGAAACATATCAACCTGACATTGTGATAAAAATAAAATGCATATACTTGTATATAAGGAATTTTGATGTGGAAACTTCCTTTTGACTTTTTGGAAACTCTTAATTTTTTTTTAATCAATGGTTTTAAATTGCGTACTTGAAAAGAGTCAAATCCAAAAGAAATAAGCAAATGGTATTTAGTACTGCACTCAAAGATCTCTTATACATGTATGATAAATTTAAATATGCTTTTTGTCTATATAAGTTTACATTTTATTAATTTTGTTTACGGTAAGTTTACAATTTTTTAATTTTAGTCTTGTAAACTTTTTATTTTATTTTTAGTCTTGATAAGTTTGTGTTTTTTTAATTTTGACTCCCTAAAATTTATTTATTTATTTTTAGTCTTGTTAGCTAGTGTGTGAACTCTCCAATTTTAGTCGTAAAAAAAATCTTTAGAAGATTAAAATTAAAAAGGCACAAATTTACAAAAATAAAAAAAATGAATAAAAAATCATATAAGTAACAAAATTGAAAAACACAAATTTAGAGAGACAAAAACAAAAAACAAAAAAATTTATTAGAACCAAAACTAAAAAAACACAAACTTACCTCAACTAAAAATATATTTAAACTCTCTGTTATTATAAGGATAAGTATTAAGCTTAACCATTCATCTAAAACTCTATACCACTATGAGCAAGACTATCTTTGTAAAAGGATTTGTAAGATGTTAATTAATATCCTTACCAAGATTGTAGCCTTGATATTGTCATTAGTTAAGAAAAAATCCTTGTTACTATCGTCACCATCCTGAAGTTTTAGGAGAATGTCTACCAAATCTTCCTTTTCTTCATCTTGGCCTTCTCTTACTTTTGACTTTGCCTCTTTATGTTCAATGATGATGTTTTCTAGAATCTGATCAACTTGTGCATGCAATCTATCAAGCTGAGGCCTCAAATCGGTGACAAGTAGAAGCCATCTACTAGAAGGAAAAAAATCACCCAATATTGTGAGTCCTTCTTTCACCAATGATATGAATTCTTCTTGGCCTTTGCATTTCTTGCCAAAAGCAGCTCTTGAAATGATAGAATATATTGATGAAAGTACTACTTGAGTGAGGTTGATGGGTGACCCTTTTTGAGAATCAAACATTTTGATGAGAGTAGTGAGTTCTTCTTCTCTTATTGGCTGGAATGAATCGACACGTTTTTGGGACAAAAGCTCTATGGTGCACATCTTTCGTAGCACTCTCCAATAATTTCCAAAAGGTGCAGAAGCAACACCTGTGGATTCATAAGACAATATGTTTGTAACTACACCACGAGGCCTTGATGCAAAGATCACATCATGAGTTTTCATTATCTCTTTAGCACACTCGGGTGAGGAAACAATAATTGTGGTGACTTCTCCAAGTTGGAGATGCATCAAAGGTCCATAGATTTTGGCTAGGTCTCTCAATTTTCTATGTGGTGCGGATGTAATAATTTGGTGTACATTTCCTATAACAGGTAGCTTCCATGGCCCTGGAGGTACATTTGGAGTTGGTTTTGTTTTCTTATGATTCCTCACTATTTTCATCAGTACCACAATCAAGATGAGAGAAAAACTGATAATGGCTACTATATTGGTCATTTTCTGAAGCCGTGGAGATGAAATCAACCAATAATATAGATACCAAATATATACTAGTGGGAATATTTAATAGTCAATCATTTAGGTAACTAATAATTCATTTATATATTGTTTTCAGATGGAAGTGAAACCCTTTATATTATAAACCATGTATTCAATAACAAGACACGCGCGGTAATATACTAATTGATTAGTTTATGATTTCTCACAATTTTTAGTGACACAATCAAGATGAGAGAAAAAGTGATAATGACAGCATTTTGAATGTTGCATCTTGGGATAGATCTTAAGCAAGAGGAAAGAGGAAAGGGGAGAGAGAGGAACGTCACTGAGAAGAAAGAGGAAATAGTACGAGGAGAGAGAGCAAAGGAGTACAAGAAAGAAAGAAGAACCTCCTTTATTAAAAATATATTTATATAATATAATATTTATATTATTTTAATGATTTAAACATAAATTTAAAAATAAAATAAAAATTAAATTAAAATGGTATAGAAGTCGAGGTGGAAGTCCCACTTCTCAATGGTGAGCAAAAAGTGATATATTTTGGATACTAATATATAATCAGGTGTATTTTGGGCAAATAAATGAGAGAGTGCTAGATAATATTTTATAAATTGATTTAAGAATAATTTATACATATAATTTTCATTCTCATTCTTCATTTAGTTATAAATAAAAATTAAATTTATCTTCTTTTTTTTATTTCTTAATATTTATAAATTTCTTTTGTACATATTTTATTAAATTTAATTATCTAAGATAAATAAGATTTATTATTAAAAAAAATAAAAAAATTTAAAAATTTAAAAGATCTTTAATCTTAGGTGGGTTCACCAGAAAAATATTTAAGATGCAAACGTAAAATCTATGCTATCAACCAATAATAGATACTATATATACTAGTGGGAATATTTATTAGACATTAGCCAATCATTTGAGTAGCTATTAATTCATTTAGATGCTTTTTTTAGATATTACTATATTTGTTTGAAAGTGAAGTACAAGAAACATCCTTACAATTTATAATGCATTTATTCAACAAAAATGGTAACAAGACACGATAATACATTAATTGAGTAGTTTAGATGTCTATTCAATTTGGACATGATATAACAGATTAATTGATAATATAAAAAATATTTATACTAATTCAATTTTTTATTCGTTAATACGATAAAATATACATGTGATTTAATACCATATTGATCGATGTTGAACTTTCTTCACGAGAATGAGGAGAATGGCAAAAAGACATTGTTAGAATGGGGAATGGCATAAATGTAAATCAAATTCAAATTTTTTCTGTCAGATATGCATTAAAAAAATGTGGAAAAAAAATAGTAATCAATTAAACAATAATGATGATGCCTCAAAGATCTCTCCTGAAAACACGCAAAACAATTTTTTTCCTTGTATACAATTACGTGATAAGGAGAATTAAACCTAATTTAATGCATAATATCCAGACTTTTTTTTAAATCCTAGTGTTTCTTTTAAGAAAGAAGAAAATTTCATTCAACATGGCACCAGAAGTGTCTGCATCTTTGTATTTTTTTTTATTCAGCAAAAAATAAAATAGAAAGATACAGCTGTACATCCATCCAATATAGACAACCCAACTTGCACATGTATGCCCCGCGTATGAATGATCCAAAACACAGAACTAATCTAAAAAATATTTGATTTAAATGGTTGACATAACGTATAAGATTTCTTGTATTTATATACATATATAAAAGTATATATTTAATTCTTATTATGTATAAAATTTGTAGTATTTGTGAATCAGAAGCAGAATTAATGGTTGACCTAGTAAATGATATTGTCGCTTCTAGCCAGTGGTTCTTATAATCCCGCAAAAGATGGATGATGCGCCATACTTGAGGGCATGCATGGGTGTTGGCAAAAAATTAAAGTAGAATTTGAACGTTCAAATTGGAGGAGATCATAAGGGTCAGAATATTGCGCACGATTAGGTTACTGATTCTTCTGTGAATCAACAATTTGTATCTTAGTAAGTGTTGCAATTTTTGAAGTGTATTCTTTGATATCAGCTACTTTCAAATGATATCATTATTTCAGTTATGTTCGGACAAGTCATTTTTTACTTTTTTTAATTAGCTAAAAAATTTATTTCACTCATTGGTTAATAATTTTTAGTGTTTTCTAAAAATACAACCTTAAGTAATATTTTTTTAAACGTTAGTTTTTAACTTTTAACTTTTTTATGTTTTATTTCATTTTATCTTTAAAATATTTGTTCTTTTTTATCCTATTTATTAAATTTTTTTATTTACTTGTTTAATTTAATAATTAGGCTATTTGTTTTATTATTTTAGTATTATACGTTAAGATATTGATAATGATAGATGATAAATTTATTTTATTTTTGTTATTATATTTTACATTTTTATATTACACTTCTTATTTTAATTATTATACTATTTATAATATTTAATTTATTATTTTAACATTATACTTCACCAAATTAATAATGATAAATATTAGAATTTTGTTTCTACTATTTTTTGGATAATTAGATATTAGATAATTTATTCCAAATATTATGCTAATTATAATAAAAGTAAAATATCTAAGTGTATGTTTTTTTATTTTATTTTAAACTTGATTAAATATATTTTATTTTATCTAAGTGTATGCATAAAATAATAAAAATTATAATTGAAAATAAAAATGTAATGAAAAAAATTATCTGTAATTAAAAATTACAAGACTTTAAAATTAATTAAAAAACAAAAATTATGACACCTCAAAATATATTTTATCCATAATTTTTCCACCAAACAAAATATTTAACTTAATAACTTTTAGTATCAGTTTTCCATTACCAACTAACTTTTAGTTAATTAATTTTCTCAAACATAATCAATATCAATCATCATTTAATATGATATGTTTTCACAACTGAGATAATTTTCTAATGGTTTTTAGATAGAAATCTAACACACATTATAATATATATTTTGTTATTTTTAAACATCTATATTAACAATCATAAAATTACGTCAATTGCACTTTCTCTTAAATAAGTTTTAACTATAAAACATAAAAGGGTGTGCGCGCACGTTTGCATGGGTAAAATTTCACACTTATTAATTATACACTTCAACCTTGTGCATCCAAAATTTTTAATTTGACAAATATGAGTAAAGAAATCAACATACTAATAATACCCTTTTCTACCATGTGCATCCAAATTTTCTTATATTCATTACGATCTTTTTTAGAATTCGATATAAAGTATAAACTTAAGAATAAATCAAATATACAAATTTAGAGATTAACTGTAACTGAGTCATAACATTTATTTAAGTATAAATTTAACTCAAATGTATTGTCCAACAAAAATATGATATCAATATAAAATGTTATCTTACTAATTAAGGGCAAATAATATTTTTCCTTTGGAACTCATTAAGTCATATTATTTTTATCTTACTCGAATGTATTTTTTTATGAATGGTCTGTTCTGCCTTTTGAGTGCTTAAAAGGATCACAGGATACTTGCAAAAATATGTTTTAATTTGCTGTGAAAATGCAGTTTTATGCAGATGCAGGCTTATGCCACAATTAGTGTACAGGTCTCATTATAACTGGTGGGCTTGTCAAACAATTATCTATGAGGAATTTGGATGTGTAAGGTTGAAGGTCAATGACATCATACTATATATGTAAATGGGTTATACACTTGTACCCCAAGATTTAATATAGTTTTACTGCTGATAATAAAAAAGGACAAGGAAATAATTTAGGTCAAATAAATTTAGCTTATCCTAATATTAATCAATTAGTTTTAAAAGAATTAAGTCTCAAAACGTGCATGGTACCCTTTGTATCCACATTTAATATACTTTTTTTGCTTATCCAAGATAAAAGGAAAAGGATATCAGTTAGGTCAAATAAATTTAAGTTATCCTAATTAATTAATTAGTTTAAAAAGAATTATAAGTTTCAAAAAGAGTTACTGCATGTAAGTCTCGAAACATTATATAACAGCCAATCACACTTACTTGAAATATGAACTACCGATGTAAAATTCTTTTAATTGGGTATGTTTTCATAAATAGGACAATTTCTTGTAGTTTTACTGTACGTTTTAGGAAGAAATTTAACACGCTTTATAATATACATTTTTGTTATTTAAAATTTATGTTAACAATCATAAAATTACGTGAAGTGTACTTTCTCTATTTAAGTTTCATCAATGAAAAGACTTTAATTAAGCGTGTACGTATACGTACGTGCATTTGCGTTTGTAAATTTACAAACTTAATTAGTATTAATTATATACTTCTACCTTGTGCACTTCAAACATATTACTTATATCCTTCCTCCCTTGTGCATTTATTTCTCATTGGTATCTGGAACTTGAAAAGTATTACGAGAGATATTTGTGGTTAGTCAGGGTTCAAAACAGAATAATATGTTCGACGTTAGCAATATTAATACATATATTGAAATATGAGTTTTCTTGCTTGAACCATGAGTACAAAAGAAACCTTCACCGGTGGATTCCTCCTAATTTTCATTAAATGGCTCAAATATTTTTCATTTTTGCTTTTCTTTTTTCTCTTTTTATGTTTATTTTTCCTTAACTCTCCCCTTTCTCTGTTTTGCAACACCATATTATATTGGGTTCGATTGAAACATATCTAAATATAGACTTGATTTTTATCAAGAGGCATTCATTTGCTTACGTACTATATATACATTCATAATGTGTTTCATGTTTTTTAGCTTTTGCTTTTTGCACTATGTCTCCTAAAATATCCAGGGACGGAGCCGCTCCCTAATGCACAACGCGTCATCATTATATACATTAAATATCATATTTATGTGTCATTTCTTTTTTTTCTCTCTCTCCTCCATCTACTAAATTTCCATCTTCCCCAAAAGGTTTCTATTCAGATTACTTTTAAATAGTTTTGTAGATATTTTAGTTTACGTTATAAGATTTTTAAGGTAATCTTAAGATTTTTCTGTTACATTATTTTGTTACGAATATATAATATATGTATTCTAAATTTTATACTGAAATATATTTTTAATCCTTATGTAAAATGAATGAGTTAGGCAATAATTATAATTTTCATTGCTTTAATTTCTTTTGTGAATAATTTAATTCATTATTTACTTTTAACTAAGAATTTACAATATTTTAAATTTGGTAGATGAATTAATTTTAATTATAATAAATTAAAATTTCTACTGCAATTATGATAATGCAAAAAATTATTTCTTCATCCTCTATAAAAAGAAGTAACTTTTTTTTTATCTATCTCATCCTATTCTTGTGTCACAAATTTCAAAATTTTCACCACTAGCTTGTATTGATTGTATTAAAGAAGAAGTCAATAAATATTTTTTTATTAAATTAATTTTAGATAAAAATTAATAAAATTTTATTATTATTAATTGTGCTTATCATATGTTAAATTTCGCCCCCTTGAAAAAATTTTCTGGTTCCACCCTTGAAAATATCCAACACATTTTAGTTGAACAACTTAAATTAATCATGAATTCATGATGGTTCGTAATTAAATCATCCATGTCATGCATGATGACGAGAGAAGCTCTGGCAAAAGTAGTGTTCACCTGGTGGGTTCGGCTTTCGTTCTAAACTCCCTTCAACATTAATTAATTTCTCTATCTCAATTAAAAAAAAAAAAAGCAATAACAACAATTGCATGTCCTTGTTAATTAATTCATGACCTAGTTGATACAAGTTTCACTAAGCAAAAATTCATACACATGTACCTCTCAATGCCTTGAGTGATGCGATTAATTGTATAGCCAAGTGAACCATGAAATCGCAACACCATATTAATAGTCTCATATTCGAGACATGACAAACCTGAAATCACAATTCTTATAAGCATCAGAAATAACCAAAATTAAAACTGGATAACTAATTCCTTTCATACAAGGACAAAGGAGTCAGGAGGGTCTGTCTTTTGGGCTTGTGTCAAGATTGGGATGGATGTAGGTATATTTGTTATTTCCACGCATATAATATATACTCACTTTTTTAAAGACATATTGCTTAATGTTTTTTTTACGTTGGCTTAATGCTTAATTAAAAAAAACCAATTAAGCAACCAAGTGTAATGCGCGTCAACAAGAAAATAAAGAAAAACAAAAGCGCGTGGCAACCCTACACGCCATTCAGGTTTTTTCTTCTTTCTTTTATTCAGGTTTGATATAAGAAAGCTTCACCCATCTATTCTTCTTACATATCACAAAACAACATCACTCTCACAAACGGAAACTAAACTACGTTTTTTATTTTTTCCAGACAATAATACTTTAATATTTGAGTGTGATCGATGGCATACCCAAACCCTTATCCGGCTCAGCCCTATCCCTCCGCCTCCGCGCCGATGCCGGCGGTTCCCTCCGCCGTGATCGGCCCCCAGTTCTGCGCGCCGTACCCGGTGGATCTGGCGGTGGTGAAGAAGGTGATGACCATCTCTGACAACTTCGTTGTCACCGACGTCAACGGCAACATCGTATTCAAAGTTAAGGGATCGCTCGCGACCCTCCGTGACCGCCGCGTCCTCCTCGACGCCGCCGGCAACCCCCTCGTCACCCTTCGCCGGAAGGTTTGTTATCTGCGTTCTATTTCTCTCTCACACGTGTTAGTTAATTTTGGGTATAGTTAAATTGCATGATCCACGCTGCATACACGTGTAGCTAGATGAATAAGTATGAAAAATATAAATTTGTTATTTTTTAAAGATAAATAGTTATTTTTTCGCTAAACGTAGAAAGTGTCTACAAATTCGTCTTCAAAATATATACATTTTAGTCCCAAAAATGGTTATTTGTCGGCCTATCTATACATTTAGGCACGCATGCTATCATAGAAGATCAAAATTAAATTATATTTTAAGTAAATAACTATTTTTTTATAGTAATAACCAACAGAAGTTAACAATAGATAAATTTGTCACATCTTTAAAACTAAAATTTGAATTTTAGAGGAATAAGGACAAATTTGTTAACTTTTTGCGGGTGAAAATAATTATTTATCCGTTTTTTTAAACTTAACTTTTAAAGCCTTCCTTTTAGGGACAAATTGTAGGACACTAATTAAGAAACTAATATTAGAATTTTTTTATTGAGATTTTTGTATTCTTTTACACTATCCTATAATTGTTTTCTACTTTATTTCATAATTATGATCTTTATTCTTTTATAGTTTAACTTATTTCTGAACTAATAAAAAAAGTCACCTGCTTTAATTGGTAAAATTTTATGACTAACGCTACTCTTTCTAGAAACCCTGCTAAGCTTTTTATGACGGACTACTATAACTGTTCTTGTAACTTTTGAAGTGTAAATTGCTTTTATGGCCCCATAATTCACAATCTATAGTTATTGAGTCTGATATTAGATGTAAATTGTCTTATTGATGCAGATAATGACGGCACATGATCGATGGCAAGCTTTTAGGGGTGAAAGCACAGATGCCAAAGATCTAATCTTTACTCTGAAGCGGTCGTCCCTTATCCAGTTTAAGACCAAATTACATGTGTTTTTGGCCAATAACACCAAAGAAGATGTTTGTGACTTTAAGGTCAAAGGTAGTTGGTTGGAACGATCCTGCGTTGTTTATGCTGGTGAATCTAACAACATCGTTGCCCAGGTAAAACGATCTCCTCTGTTTAAATAACCATAACAATCTCTCTCTCTCTTTTTTCCTTCTTTTACCAAAAATATAATCGGTTTTAATCAACTACTTTCAGTATTTATTCAAACAATTTAATTAGAATGTACTTTACAATGCCATTTGATCTTAGATTATTAGTAAGGTTGCTAACTTTTATATAAATTAAACTCAATATATTTTGTGGGAATGATATTGCAGATGCATAAAAAGCACACGGTTCAGAGTATTTTGATTGGGAAAGACCATTTCATGGTCACGGTTTATCCCAACATTGATTATGCGTTCATAGTGGCGCTAATCGTGATTCTTGACGAGATTAACGACGATGAGAAGGAAGATTAGAGGAAAGCTATACATTCAGCGAATCTTTTTGTTTGTTTAGGTGTTTCGTCTTTCTAATTTATGAGTGAATAAAAATATTTAAATTCGAGCTGCATTCATTTTTAATTTTTTATGTTTGGTACCATCTTAATTAAGATCCTAGGTTATTCTGTAGTGTGTGAAGATATTCTCACAAATTTTGATTTTTTTTTTTAACCGCCTAATTAATTTTCGATCAGAATTTAATCAAACTTAAATTATTTTTCTCTTCCCAAAAGTTATTGGGTTTCAGTTTCAATTTTCAACCACGGAGCGGTGAGATTTATTATTGCCTGGCGTAGGAATAACTAAGGCAAGTTTTATTGGCCATAAAGTAATAATCAAGTTGCTTTATAAGATACTTAAAATGGGGGGTTTTGTCAATAAGTTTTCCTTTTCTTTTTCTATTTATTACAAGTATAAATCATAAAAAAAAACAAGAGAAAATAACATACAAATTGTCAACGTGAAATTACATTTTTACTGCACACAAAAGAGTGTATAACTTTTTTTACTGGTCCGAGGGTATAAGCCGGTTTGTACCCGCTCACGAATCCGTCCAATCAAACCCTCTATCGTCTAGACCCGTCCTCGGATATTGATTATTAAAATTTAAAAGATATAAATTTATGAGATATATGTTACGCTATGAATAACAACATGAATTCATAAGAATAAAAACTATAACGTAATTTCTTAAGAGTTAAAATTGAAGTGTAAAATTTATTATATAAGCATAAACTTTTTACATTGATATAATAAATTATAAAATAAATAAAGATTATATACTTTTAGATTTATATGTGTGCCAACTAAGATTTAAAAATTGAATAAAAGGATCAAATTTTTATATATGAGATTAAAATTTTAAATTTAGTTTAAAGTTACCTTTTAAAATTTTAATTAATTGCATCATTTTAAAATTATTTAATTGTTTTTAAAATTAAAATATTGAATTATGAAAATTTTAAGAAAATTATGAAATAATTAACTTAAGTCATTTTTAATCTTAAATGTGACACATTAAAATATTTAATAATAATAATTAAGTATAATAAAAAATATTTTTAGAAATATTTTAATAAATTAAATTAATTCAATGTTAATTTACGATAATAATATAATGATATAATATGATAATAATAGAAAGTAAGTTTTTTTAAAAAATTAACAAATCAACTAAACTATAATAATAATAATAATAATAATAATAATAATAATAATAATAAAAGTTTTAGCGAGGTCAACTTCTATAGAAATTCTCGCAAACTTGATTTTTCAGTAATTAAGATTTTCCTTTCCCCTCACTCCTCCTCCTATTCAGTGTATTAGGATCAATCCTTATAGTACACCCTAAGGCATTCCCTATCTTCTTCAAAATTTATGCGTCATAGAACTCCAGTCTCTATAGTCTTTATAGTCTCGTGTTAAGGTGTTTTTGCCCTATTTTGTTTCCCGTAAGCTTAACTATCAAAGATCTCTTTCAAGGCTGACGAGCCTTTTGAACCCTAGCTAGGACAAAGGGGGTTAATAGACCCTTTCGTGTCATCCTCAAAATAGTCAAAAGTCCCTATTGAGATCCTCCTCTAGATTTTCATCCTCATCAATGCCCATTTGTTGATTAGAGAATCCTCCATTCACTTCAATGGTCCACCCAAATCATTTTGTATTTTGTCAAACACCTTTCACCATATATAGGAAATTTTCCACCAACTGTGTCTTTAATACATCTGAATGCAGGGTCGGCTTAAGGCCCAAGCAGTCCAAACAAAGACTTTACCAAAAAAGTTTTTTAGTACTAATATACCTTAAAAAAATCTTTGAAACATGATAATTTGTTGGATGTTGATGGATTAGATTTATATTTAGAATTAAATATCTTAAAGGAAATTATAGAATTGGAAAATGATAAACCAATTGACATTCTTAATTATATAAAAAGAATAAATTCTTTTCCAAATGCGTATATAGCTTATAGAATAATGTTAACAATACCATTATCAATTGCTTCAGTTGAAAGGAGTTTGTCAAAGTTAAAAATAATAAAAACTTACTTATGATCAACACTGTCTCAACAAAGATTGAACGGATTGACATTATTGTCTATTGAAAAAGAAATGTCAAATGAAATTAATTATGACAATTTAATCGATAATTTTGCATCAAAAAAGTCCAAAAAATTAATTTTAAATAAAACAATGATAATTTTAATAAACTATTTTATGAGTAAATAAAATGTCTCATTCTTAAATTTGTTTTAGACCTTATGATTGTTGATGAGATTAAACATTATTTTGATGAAATGGTGAAATTGGCGGTAGGAATGACATTAGCATTAGCATTGAGTATTGAGTATTTCTTAAAATTTTAAAACTCAATTAAAAATCATCCCATGGGAACCCTTAGGGGATGTTTGGTTTGTCCATTTTCTATTTTCATTTTCAGTAAAAACAAAAAAAATGCATTTGAAAATGTACTTGTTTTAAACTTTGAAAACATTTTCAGTGAAAACATTCTCAAGAAAAGACTAAAAACTGAAAACAAGGATTTTTCGTTTTCAATGTTTTCTATAAAAGGAAAACGTGGTGACATGAGTTGTAATTATTACCAACTTCGTTAGCAGTCTCGTCTCTGATACTCTGGACCCACCCATCACCTACCTTATTCTCCTTTAACATTTATCTCCCGAAATCATCACCAGTCCACAATGCACCACCACCTACTTCCAAACTCCATCATCAATGCCTCAAACAGCCACCACCCACACCTCCAAACACCAAACCATAATCCAAACCGATTGCATCGCCCTATCCTCCACAATCATCAGCCTAAACATCGACGACCCAACCTCCACTATCAAAACGCCGTGCTCCGCCACTTATCACACCAAAACCCTATTGCAACCTAAATTAGTCTAGTTAGTGGTTATGTTGGGGCTTCAACGATTTTGTTCCCTTCTGGGTAGGTTTCGTGGCGTCCTCAACTACTTGTTGGTGGTGAGGTGCAACGCCGACGAACAGGGGTGGTTCGATAGCACAGTGGAGGGTGGCGACGGCACAGTCTTGTGTGCTAGGGTTAATAAGGATTTTGTTGCTAATAAGGTGTTTGTTGAAATGCCTAAACCAATTTTCCAGAGCATACATTCTTATTGAATAGATGAAATGCCTAAACCAATTTTTAAGAAGTCAAACCAAACATGTTTTCAGAATTTTAATCTTTTAAAAATGAAAACAGTTTTTAGAAATTGAAAACAAGAAATGAAAACAGAAAATAAAAATGCAAACCAAACACACCCTTAGCTATTCAGCTAATTATTTTTATTGTTTTTAATCCACAACCTCATACTCAACATGTCGAGCTTATGTCTTTTATGAAAGACTATTTATGACACTTTGAACTGCAAGGCAACAAGAGCGAGGAACCTAGAATAGAAATAGAAGAAGTATATATATTTTTTTGGTTTGGAAGATGAGATAAGGTAAGAAATGAATATATTTAATAAATATGAAAGAGAAATTATTAATCCCTCTAGTCCTTTATATAAAAAATAAATGAATGTATTTTCTTAGTTGCTCTAATTATAAAAAAAACATAGACTCACTTTCAAATGTAATAATTGATGATAATTTTTTTTTCATACCTGTATTTCCTTGTGAATTTCATTAAAGAGATGCCAATTCATTCTTTATGCAAGTAAATATATTTATCAACCTATTAACAATATAAGTCACAACCATTGGTGAATAAAATTCACCCCTTAAATTATGTAGGGTTATTAAATTTAATACTATTACTTTAATCATTTAATCTTGTGAGTATTTTTAGATTAAAATTTGAAGACTAAATTATAATTTTGATCCCCTACATTTGTTGACATGACATTTATGTAAAAAATAATTAAATGAAATGAAAAGTAAAAAGTATCTTAATAGGAATTGAACTCATAAACATTTATTATTTATAGACAAAGTAATAAATCACTAAGACACTTGTTTTGTTTAGTTAATTACATTAATATTATTTTTTTATGTATCATTAATTATGAGTTATTATTTTTTTCAAATTATCAAAATTTACAAATTAAAAAATATTTAATATATAAATCTTGTTAGTTTTATTTTATATCATTTTATATGTTTTTACTTTGAATAGCTTACATATTTTTTTAACCAATTAATAATTAAATTTCATAAATTAATATGTAAATTATTTACATAATTTGTTTTGTAAATTGATTTTAATATACATATTTTTTTACTCTAATTATTTACATAAAATTATTCATAGACAAGACAATAAAATACTTGCTTTGTTTAGATAATTATATTAATATTATTTTCTATGTATCATTAGTCAAGAGTTATTATTTTTGAAATTATCAAAATTTATAAATTAAAAATATTTAATATATAAATATTTTTTAATTTTACGTAAATAATTAGTGTAAAAATAATTTGTATATTAAAATCAATTTAAAAAAAATTATAAATAATTTACACACTAATTTATGAAATTTAATTATAAATGAGTAAAATAAAATATGTAAACTATTTAAAATAAGTAATTAAAAAAAATTATATGTTAAATTTTTTTAATTTATAAATTTTGATTATTTGAAAAAAAAAATCTTGACTAATGATATATTGAAAATAATATTAATATGATTAACTAAATAAAACAAATGTATTATCGATTTATTGTATTCTTCATAAATAAAGAGTCATGAATTGAATTCCTATTAAAATATTTTTTTTTTATTTAATGTTTTTCACATAAACGTATTTAAAAATAGAGAGACCAAAATTTTAATTTAGTCAAATTTAAATAACTATCTATTGAAATTAACTTATTTATTTAATTTTTTTTATCTTGATTAATTAGTTATTTATTTTTTATAAAAAGAATGAACCAAAGTATTTTGATTGGGTTCAATCCATTAGTCTAAATAAGGATAAGATATTTCATTATATATAAGAAAAAAATTTCAAAATAAATTATATTTTAATTTTTTAACGTAACATTTATGATTTTTTAATTATATTCTTTATAATATTATTAAGGATGTGCAAAAAATAAAATTAAAAATGAATTAATGTTAATTATAAAGTTAATTATATGGAATTATTACTCTATTTTATTCATTAATTTTTCTTAGTTTGTAATAAAAGAATCTAAGACCACAATTATTAACATAGAGGAAATAAAAATAAACATTATTTTGAAAGAATTATTAGCAATATTAGGTTAAAATAAGTTGCGTCCCATTATAGTAAGCACGCGGTGCATGCAGAATTGCACATGCACGATAGCATAGCTGCGAACCCTAGGGATGTTTTTACGTTCTTGTTTCGCGAAGGAGAAATTCTCTGATCCTAGATCGGTCTTCTAATAACACTGAAAAGTGAAAATGTACCCCCACAAACACAACTGCTACCTCTCGTGTTAAATATATCGTTCCCTCTGAAACCATGGATGTTCGATTCCCTTTCTCCCCAGCTGAGGTCGCCAAAGTTGCCACGGTTCAGTTTGGAATTATCAGTCCCGACGAGATCGTAATTATCTCTTTTGTTTCGGAAATGCAATCGACTCTTTCTTTCCACTTTTATGGTTGTTGATTGATTCGTGAATTTGTTTGTTTTGTGTTTCAGAGGCAAATGTCTGTGGTGCAAATCGAGCACGGTGAGACAACCGAGAGAGGGAAGCCGAAGATCGGAGGATTGAGCGACCCTCGGCTCGGAACTATTGACAGAAAGCTCAAGTGTGACACTTGTACGGGCAGTATGGCTGAGTGCCCTGGCCATTTTGGCCACTTGGAGCTTGCCAAGCCAATGTTCCATATTGGGTTTTTGAAGACTGTATTAGCTATAATGCGTTGTGTTTGCTTCAACTGCTCCAAAATTCTAGCTAATGAGGTACTTTGCATAATACTGATCGAATTTGCTAGCTGTTTATGTGATTGTGAGAAATGAGAACACTCAGAATCTAATCTGAGTTCCATTGCTCGTCATTGGTGGTCAATTACTCAATTGGATTTTGAACTGTTTAATTGAGTCTGTTAAATAGATAGAAGGAAGGAGCTAGAGTGAAATTTGTTATCTGAATTCTTGTTTAAAATTGTAAGTTTAGGAGAATGAAAACTGAAATGTAATGTGTTTTCTTAAAATTGATTGCGTTTTATGCAGGATGATCACAAGTTCAAGCTAGCTTTAAGAATCAGGAATCCCAAAAATAGGCTGAGAAAGATTCTGGATGCCTGCAAAAACAAAAGCAAGTGCGAAGGGGGAGATGATATTGACATTCATGGTAAAGATACCGGGGAGCCGGTTAAAAAGAGTCGCGGTGGCTGCGGTGCTCAGCAGCCGAAGATTACTATTGAGGGGATGAAAATAAATGCAGAGTATAAAGCTCAGAGGAAGAAAAGTGATGACCAAGAACAGCTTCCCGAACCCGTGGAAAGGAAACAGACTCTTTCTGCAGAAAGGGTGATTGATCTAAATTCCGAATTTATATGACGAGCACTTTTTATTTTACGTCCACTGCTACATACAGGAACTGATGTAGTTGGTGACTTGTTATATCTGTTGAAGGTTCTTAGTGTTCTGAAAAGGATAAGCGACGAGGACTGTCAGTTGTTGGGCTTGAATCCTCAGTACGCTCGTCCTGACTGGATGATTTTACAAGTTCTTCCAATTCCTCCTCAACCTGTTAGGCCTTCTGTAATGATGGACACATCCTCCAGGAGTGAGGCAAGTGTTTTATGACACTGTTTTTGTGTGTTCTCGTTTTTTACAAGTTTTGCAAGTCTTTTTTATTTATTTTATAATTTTCTACTGATCATAATGCATACTATCATTTGCTGGAACACTTTTAATTTTTGTGTTATATGCTGTGACTTTTTTTTTTTTTTTGTCTCTGTTGCTTGTAGGATGATTTAACTCACCAACTGGCCATGATCATCAGGCACAATGAGAATCTGAAGAGACAGGAGAAGAATGGATCTCCTGCACATATTATTTCCGAGTTTGTGCAGTTATTGCAGTTCCACGTAGCAACATATTTTGATAATGAGTTACCTGGATTGCCAAGGGTACCAATTATATTTAGACTTTAGCAATCTATACTGATATATACCATGCTTCCTGTAACCTTCATTGAATCTTGAATTTTTCATAATGCTTAGAGTAATTGCTTTTTATATTTGTTTATTTATTTCTCAGGCTACTCAGAGATCTGGAAGGCCAATCAAATCAATATGTAGCAGGCTCAAGGCAAAAGAAGGCCGGATTAGAGGTAACTTGATGGGTAAAAGAGTTGATTTTTCTGCTCGAACAGTCATTACACCTGATCCAACTATCAACATTGATCAATTGGGAGTACCATGGAGTATTGCGTTGAATCTAACATACCCTGAGACTGTGACTCCATATAACATTGAAAGGTTGTATTTCAATATGCTTTTCCTGTTGCTATTGGTGCATTCTCTACAATTTTTAACAGAAAGTATTTGAAATGGAAAATTAAAAAACAGGTTGAAGGAACTTGTTGAGTATGGACCCCATCCTCCACCTGGAAAAACTGGTGCCAAGTATATCATTCGTGATGACGGACAAAGACTTGATCTCAGATATTTAAAGAAAAGCAGTGATCACCATTTGGAGCTTGGCTACAAGGCACTGTTTCTTAACAATGATAATATTGTTTTATTTGGTTTTCTCTTAATGCCTTATAATAGTTGTTAATGTTGTGGTTTTAGGTCGAGCGTCATTTGAATGATGGAGACTTTGTTCTCTTCAATCGTCAGCCTAGTCTTCATAAAATGTCTATCATGGGACACAGAATCAAAATCATGCCTTATTCTACTTTCCGGCTTAACTTGTCCGTAACTTCACCATATAATGCTGATTTTGACGGGGACGAAATGAATATGCATGTTCCTCAGAGTTTAGAAACCAGAGCTGAGGTGTTAGAGCTGATGATGGTGCCTAAATGCATTGTGTCACCACAGTCAAACAAGCCAGTGATGGGAATTGTCCAAGATACACTTCTAGGATGCAGGAAAATCACCAAGAGAGACACTTTCATCACAAAGGTATTTAGTTCAGCCTCATGGCTCTTATGCAGGCTATATAGATGTCTGATAAAAAAAAACATTTTCTTTTCTCCTTTTAACCAGGATGTTTTTATGAACATATTGATGTGGTGGGAAGATTTTGATGGGAAAGTTCCTGCTCCTACAATATTGAAGCCAGAACCATTGTGGACAGGGAAACAAGTTTTCAATCTCATCATTCCTAAACAAATAAATCTAATTAGATTTTCGAGCTGGCATAGTGATGATGAACGGGGACCCATAACCCCTGGGGATACCATGGTTAGAATTGAAAAAGGGGAACTACTTACCGGAACACTTTGCAAAAAGACTCTTGGAGCATCCGCCGGAAGTCTCATTCATGTGATTTGGTATGCAGCTTCAGTATATAATGGACTACTTGGTGCTATAATTATGACGCTTTAGGGAAGGTTTGGACCCTTTACGGGTCTACTGTCGGCAGCCTTACCTTGCATTTGCAAGAGGTTGATTCCGCAATTAGAACATGTGAAATCTTAGTCACATCACATGGCAGCAACTCTAATTGTTGCACCGAGGCTCTCTCTCCTTCAGCATCGGTGTATAATATAATAATTACACAAATATTTCTACTAGAAATTACTAGATGAATCTACCTTTACAGCCTCTTCCAAAGGAGAGGGATTGTTTTCTATTCTTTCAAACTCCAACTCTCAAGTGACTTTGTTAAATAATTTTATTATTATAATGCCACGGGGTGCTTTCTAATAATAGTGGTGAAACTTTGTGGCTCTGGAAACTGCTTCAATCAGTTTGTTTACTTGAATACAGGGAAGAGGTTGGCCCTGATGCAGCTCGGAAATTTCTTGGTCATACTCAGTGGCTTGTAAACTACTGGCTTTTGCAGAATGCTTTTAGCATGGGAATTGGTGATACAATAGCTGATGCTTCCACTATGGAAGCCATAAATCAGACTATTTCATTAGCTAAGGAGAAAGTGAAACAACTTATCAGGGATGCTCAAGAGAAGAAGTTGGAGGCCGAACCTGGTCGGACAATGATGGATTCATTTGAAAATAGAGTGAACCAGGTACGTACTTAATTTGGATTGCTTTTCACATTGTTGTGTTATATTATCTTTTTGGGGTAAAAATATGATGAATTTCATATTTGATAATAATTTTAGACTCTAAATAAAGCTCGTGATGATGCTGGAAACAGTGCTGGAAATAGTTTATCTGAGAGCAACAATCTGAAAGCAATGGTGACAGCTGGTTCGAAAGGAAGTAACATCAACATATCTCAAATGACTGCTTGTGTGGGGCAACAGAACGTTGAGGGGAAGCGAATTCCATACGGATTCGTAGACCGGACATTGCCTCACTTCACAAAAGATGATCATGGGCCTGAAAGTCGTGGCTTTGTGGAGAACTCATATCTACGTGGACTGACCCCTCAAGAGTTCTTTTTCCATGCCATGGGTGGTAGGGAAGGTCTTATTGATACTGCCGTGAAGACCTCCGAAACCGGGTACATTCAGAGGCGACTCGTGAAGGCTATGGAGGACATCATGCTTAAATATGATGGGACAGTTAGAAACTCTTTGGGAGACGTCATACAATTTCTCTACGGAGAAGATGGTATGGACGCTATTTGGATTGAAACACAGAAGCTGGATACCCTTAAAATGAAGAAAACAGAATTTGATAGGGTGTTTAGGTATGAATTTGACGAGGAAAACTGGAAGCCTAATTACATGCTTCAAGAGCCTGTAGAAGACTTGAAAACCATCAGAGAGTTTCGTAATGTGTTTGAGGCAGAAGTTCAAAAGCTTGAAGCTGATAGACATCAACTCGCAATAGAGATAGCCTCTAATGGTGACAATTCTCTGCCACTGCCTGTTAACCTCAAGAGGCTTATCTGGAATGCTCAGAAGACATTTAAGGTTGACTTCCGAAGGCCTTCTGATATGCATCCAATGGAAATTGTGGAAGCCATCGATAAGCTCCAGGAGCGGCTTAAGGTTGTTCCCGGCGAGGACGCCTTGAGTCAAGAAGCTCAAAAGAATGCTACTCTCCTCTTCAATATTCTGCTCCGCAGCACTTTCGCCAGTAAAAGGGTCTTGGAGGAATACAGGCTTTCTCGCGAGTCATTTGAGTGGGTAGTCGGAGAAATAGAATCAAGGTTCTTGCAGTCGCTTGTGGTCCCCGGAGAAATGATTGGTGTCGTGGCTGCACAATCAATTGGTGAACCTGCTACTCAGATGACTCTCAACACTTTCCACTTTGCCGGTGTCAGCGCAAAGAACGTTACTCTTGGTGTTCCTAGGTTAAGGGAACTCATTAATGTCGCCAAGAGTATTAAAACGCCTTCTCTCTCTGTGTACTTGAAACCTGATGCTGGTAAGACTAAAGAGAGAGCCAAGACTGTGCAGTGTGCTTTAGAATATACCACTCTCAGGAGTGTCACTCAAGCTACAGAGGTGTGGTATGATCCAGACCCGATGAGTACAATAATTGAAGAGGATGTGGATTTTGTCATGTCCTACTATGAAATGCCCGATGAAGAAGTTGCTCTTGAAAAAATCTCACCTTGGTTGCTTCGCGTGGAGCTGAATCGTGAAATGATGGTGGATAAGAAGTTGAGTATGGCTGACATTGCACAGAAGATTAACCTTGAATTTGATGATGATTTGAGTTGTATATTTAACGATGACAATGCTGAAAAACTTATACTTCGTATCCGTATAATGAATGATGATGCACCAAAGGGTGAGGTTCAGGATGAATCCGCTGAAGATGATGTTTTCTTGAAGAAAATAGAAACCAACATGCTGACTGAAATGACTCTACGAGGAATCCCAGACATAAACAAGGTTTTTATAAAAAATGCGAAAGTTCAGAAGTTTGATGAGAACGAAGGTTTTAAGTCTAATGGGGAATGGATGCTTGATACCGAAGGTGTGAACCTGCTAGCTGTGATGTGCCATGAAGATGTTGACGCGACAAGGACAACAAGCAACCACTTGATTGAGGTTATTGAAGTTCTTGGTATTGAGGCAGTTAGGCGATCTCTACTGGATGAATTGAGAATTGTAATTTCGTTTGACGGTTCTTATGTAAATTACAGGCATTTGGCTATTCTATGTGAAACAATGACGTATAGGGGGCATTTAATGGCAATAACACGTCACGGCATCAACAGGAATGATACAGGGCCAATGATGAGATGCTCATTTGAAGAGACAGTTGATATTCTGCTTGATGCTGCAGCATATGCAGAGACTGATAGCTTGAGGGGAGTCACAGAAAACATAATCTTAGGGCAGCTCGCCCCCATTGGGACAGGCCAATGTGCCTTGTATCTTAATGATGGCATGCTGAAGAATGCCATTGAGCTACAACTGCCTAGTTATACAGATGGTCTTGATTTCGGTATCATGTCTGGAGCAACTCCATATCATGAAGGCACCATGATGTCTCCCAGTTATCTGTTGAGCCCCAATTTACGCCTGTCTCCTAGTTCGGATGCACAGTTTTCGCCTTATGTTGGCGGCATGGCGTTTTCTCCTTCTTCATCTCCTGGTTATAGTCCATCATCCCCCGGCTATAGTCCATCTTCGCCCGGGTACAGCCCCACGTCGCCCGGTTACAGTCCCACTTCCCCCGGTTACAGTCCCACCTCTCCAACTTATAGCCCTAGCTCTCCCGGATATAGTCCAACAAGTCCAGCTTATTCGCCTACATCTCCCAGCTACAGCCCCACCTCACCTGCATACAGCCCAACTTCTCCTGCATACAGCTCCACTTCACCTGCATACAGTCCTACTTCTCCATCATACAGCCCCACTTCACCTGCATATAGTCCTACTTCTCCATCATATAGCCTGACATCTCCTTCCTACAGTCCAACTTCACCCTCTTACAGCCCCACGTCTCCCTCATATAGTCCTACCTCTCCTGCATACAGCCCCACATCTCCCTCATATAGCCCAACATCTCCATCTTATAGTCCTACTTCCCCCAGTTACAATCCACAATCAGCAAAATATAGTCCTTCGTTAGCTTATTCTCCAAGCAGTCCAAGATTGTCTCCCACATCTCCAAACTATAGGTGATTACTTCTCTTGATTCTTTTAATATTCATTTCTGGTACTGAGTGTGATATACAGAACCTTCAGAAATTGATATGCCAAAAATTCGAATCTCATTTTTTCAGTCTAGAACTTTGGTTTGAGGAGTCATTTTACTTTTTAGTAAATTCCATATTGTTCTTGTAGGGTGGTTGAATAAAGTCTATGGTCCTGTGTTTTCGGTTTCTCAATTGCATATTTATTTTGAGTTAATTCTTTACTCCAAGCATATGTATAATTTATTATTTTCAGCCCGACGTCTCCCTCGTATTCACCAACATCTCCTTCTTATTCTCCATCAAGCCCAACATACAGTCCCAGCAGGTAAGTTAACTTCATTTGTGCTCCTGCCAAGCCTTTAAACAGTAACAGAATTGGAGATTTTTCTTTTCTTCTTTTTTCTTGTGTTAAACTGAGGTTATTCATATGTGACTTGTTCCTTTTTTTCCTTCTAGTCCATATAATTCTGGTGTGAGCCCGGACTATAGCCCAACTTCCCCCCAATTTAGGTATGCATATTATTTATGTACAGATGGTTCTTTTAACAGCTGAAATTGTATGGAAGGCATATTGCTGAGCACGGTCTGTTCTTGTTATTTTTTCTGTTTGATCATTTGCAGTCCCAGTGCGGGTTACTCACCAAGTCAACCCGGTTACTCACCGTCGTCAACCAGCCAGGACACTCCACAAACTAGTGACAAGGATGAATGATAGAGCCACTAGATGAGGTAAACTAACAGCTTCTCTAAAGCGCTAATATATGGCTTATCTTATTGGATGGAACATTTAAGATGTAAATAGTTCAGAAATTCTTCACTAGAGACATATGTTGACAATAAAAAGTTCTTAATTCTCCATCTTCCACTCCCATTGTTTCAAAATTGAGCCAACATGTGTTTTAGGAAGATTTGCAATTGATGTACGTTAATTGGAAGAGTGAACCTAAGTTTTTTTTTAAAAAAAACTTTCAAGTAAATAATAAAAAGTTTTGGTAGTGGTTTCAAACAATCATTATTATACAAATGTAGTTGTCCAGGGTTTGTCAGTTCAAAAAGTTCTTCCTTGCTGCTGAACTGCGTTGGTCCAGGACTTGGCAGTAAAATCAAGTCTGCAAAAGAGCCACTAAGTGTAAGTTTTGCACAATTAGCGCATCTTACGGACACCATTCCGGATGGTCATCCAAGAGTTAAATTTTGTAATGAAGAGAGGCACTCTAAAGTTTAGGGGAACATTACATACATGATAAAAAAACATTTTTATAAGTAGAAACACTGTCCATCAAAGCAACAGTATCAAGTGACAAAATATCCCTACAACATCATGTTTGTTCTATTTAAACTAACTGAAGATATGGGAAGAAAATAATGAAAACATATGGGGACCCTCAATTTAGTAATCAGAGGATAAGGCTGCAGCACAGATGTAAGAAGAAGACATGTACACATCAATTTTTCTCTCAGTGACTCTTCATCTCTTTCTGGTTTTTTCCTCTGTAAAAGTATGGACATTGCCAACATGAATCCTGAAATGGTCAAATTAAGAATTGAAACCGTTGGAAAGGGAATATGAACCCTCTGCAAGCAGCATGCAATGTCCTTATCAACAATTACAATTCTTAATCTAATAACCATTCAATATCCATGTAGGCAGAGTCTACAATCTTACAGAAAAAAAAAATAGAAAAAGAGGAAAAGTCATGAGAAAAATGAAAGTTTAGTGTGACAATTGAAAGAGAATGAAAACAAGAAGCATGTAAACCATCCTATTATTTTTGTCATTTCCTATGATCTTTTTTTTCCACTTCAATAACTCAATTGGGGGAAAGGAGTTTAACATTAATCAATTCCTAACAATATTTTGCTCCAGGTATGCTTATTTGGTTACAAGCACATGAGTTTATTATGAAGCATGATTGAGGAGCAACTTTGAAAAAGCAAATGTATGCTATCTTTGAAACATAAGCATGCATCTCTTTTTGACCATTGGAATCTTCTACGGGGTTACTGCTTGTTGGGGGCTAATTGCCATGTGGCTTTGTTGGCTTATAACTGGGTTTCTTCGTTGTGCTTTTAATTGAAATGTGGTATATATTAGGCTATGTGCTTGAATCTCTCTTGTTGTATTACTCGTGTTCAGAGTCTTAAGTTGGACATAGTTTTGCTCAATTTAAGTGTTTTCTTATTAATTATTGAGATACTGTATATAGACAACAATTCTTTCAATAATTTATACAGTATTATTTTATTTTATGTGTTTATTTGTCTTTATTATCATATCATTTACTACATTTCAATTTTTTTTTTTTTTACTTTTCTCACTTTCTCTCTTTGTGGTAAGATTTGTTGTACAAGTATACTTTCTCTTAATTATTAATAAAATCCTTTGCTTGTCACAAAAAAAATCCTAACAATATTTCTTCTCAATTTATTGATGTGAAGAGTCTTGGCATACATGCTCGTACCATAAAAGCAGAGAAAAATTGAAAAAGAGAAATCATATTTCTATAATAAGGGTGTCACATTTAAATTTTCTAATTAATTAAAACTATTTATATTAACTGACATTTATAGTAAAACTATTGATTTTTTTAATAATTACATTAAATGTCACCCTTTAGAATTTCTAGTTAATCAACCGTGTAAAACCATTTATAGAAATTAAACTAAACAATAAAAAGGAAAAGATGATAAATTTTCACCATAAAAGAAAAGTTAGTTCTAGATGATACGATGCGATTTACCCTTAATAGCACTGGATAGTTTATCAAAGAAAATAGTACCTATTTTGCTGCGGTCAAAATAACCATTTGATTCTTGTAAATGATACTCATTTTAGAATTAGTCCTTCTATGAAAAATATCCCTAAGTTTTAATCATTAAATGTCCTTATACTGAATGGTTTGGAAATCAATTTTAAAAAAAATAGTTTTATAAAGCTAAATGATCAGTTAAAAAAGGCTATATGAATAGACAAAATGCTTTCTGTTTGCTTGTATGGAACATGTAAGTGAGGAGGAAGCTAACTTGGTTGTCACGATGCAATCACTTGTAATGTAAATCTCACAACCATCAAGGACGTCCGAATATCTATGGAAGTTGCTGTGTTTATTTAAAACAATTTACGCAAATTATACCCTAGGCATGAATATTTAATGCGTATATAGATGCTAATTTCGTGTAGCTTTTACAATCAAGGAGAAATCAAATTAAATTATTTTCATTTAGGTTGTAATTAAGATCTTTTCCTAAAAAAACATTGTCTAACAATTGAGGTATTAAGTATATGAGACTTTTTATTTATCATTCAATTAATCTTTCTCTCATCAGGTCATCATTTTGAGATAAAGATATCTTCAGGTGTGACACCATTTTAGAGAGTTCTTCTTAGAGTTTAATTTATTGAAATAATTAAGCCAAAAGTAACTTTTATATATGTATATATTAATGAAATATTAACAATAATTTTATTTTAATTGTCAACTGAATTGTAATTTTGATACTAACATTTAATTTGGAGTACAATAGAAAAATTATTTTTCATATATATGACAACTATCATATCAAAGTCATAAAAATGATTTTATATAGGATATATAACACTATTTACAATATATTATCTCCAAGATTCTAACTGTTGCAATCAGTTTCAGTTGACCACATTGATATCAATTATTCTCACAATACAACTTGTCAAGGAAGGAAATTTAAGAAAATCACATAGCACACACACACAAAAAATGTAAATGTTATTTCAGCTTAGTTAGTAGTACTATTCAAAAGTAACAAAAGACTCTGCCTCGTTCCAACACTCACCTTCCTTTGCAATGGCAAACCAATTCTCAGTTATCAGCCCTTCCTATTGTGCTCCTTATGCTCTCAATCTACAAATTAATACAGAGAAAGGTGTCACTTACGACATAAACGGTAACCCTGTCTTTTATGTAAAAGATGCTTTATTCACTCTTCACGATCGTCGTGTCTTGTATGATAATCAAGGAAACTCCATCGTAACTCTATACAAGAAGGTTTGGCTATTCGGGCTTCATATTTTATTCATTGATTTCCCTCGTTTAATTTGTTAATTATCTTTATTAATTCAATATTCCTAGCAAAATCTTTCGTTAAAAATTTTGATTTTAGCAACTAAATTATCCTTATATATTCTCATTATTCGATCTTATTTTTTTATTTATGTAGAATATGACGTTGCATGGGCGATGCCAAGTTTTCAAGGGTAAAAGCAACGATTCCTCTGAATTGCTCTTTTCGGTGAAGAGATCGTCAATGATCCAGTATAGTGTGATGAAATTAGATGTCTTCCTCGCTAACAACAGAAATGAAAATGTTTGTGATTTTAGAGTCAACTTTTGTAGAGATAAAAGCTCATGCATTGTTTATGCTTCTGAATCTCCTACAATTGTTGCCACGGTATGTAGTATTGTATTAATGTGTTCTTATATTGACATACGAACACAACACACATCAATTTAACTGTCTTTTTAATTAATACATCTAAATGAACATAATTGATAAAGTGTATCTGTCTCTCTCTCTCTCTCTTGTAGATGCAGATTAATGGCGGCCTCAATGTTTTGGTCTATCCCTACGTGGACTATGCATTCATTGTGGCACTACTTATGATTGTTAACGAGATGAAAGATTATTATGATGAACTGATGGATGTGGCCTTAGGAGTGACATTTGCCGCATTGGGTAATATAAATTAAATTAATTAGGAGCTCCCAAATAAGTTTACTCAGATTATGGACCAGATTAATATTAAGTCTTGGGCTTGATTTCAGTTAGAATAGATAGGGTTTGGTTTTCATTTTCAGAAAGAAAAAAAAAATGTGTATTTCGACTTCAATGTATGAAATAAAGTTGAAAAGTTAGTAATATTTTTTATAGATTTAACTTTTTATTCTGCAAAAAATCCACATTACAGAATTGACATGTTAACATCGTTCACGATATCATGATATATAATAACTTTTATTAATCTAACAATAATTACTTTTGTGATTAATCGCATGCTATTTAATCTGGAATTAAATAACATGTTCATGAAATTAAAGGTGGTGACACAAGACAAAGGAGACAGGAGAGATAAATGCATTTTATTTCGTTAATTAAAATTAAATTACTATTATTTCATTAAAATAAAATACTTTTTTTACATAATTATTGGGTTTTTCACGTTAGTATTATGTCCCTAAACCCTTAAAATAAAATACTAATAAACAATTATCGGTTTTTTTTCTCGAAAAAATTGGTGTACACGACTAACTTACTCCGACCTAAAAAAAGGTAAAAATATATTAGCAAACTTTATATATGCAGAATTTGCTAGTATATTTCCACTTCTTTACGGAATGAGTATGTTAACAACTTTACCTACACTTAAGATTGTGTTTGATACATGCTAAAATACACAGGACAAGAACAACACATAATAAAGACATAAGTTACATAAAGATAATTTTTTATCATGTGTTAACTGATGGGCAAGTATACCAATTTTATCACAAATAGTAAAAATCAAAACGAAAAATCGAGTATCGAATTCACAGAAACTTATTTATACTTGCGTTGATAAATACTCAATTTGTGAGAAGAGAAGAGGGAGTAGAATAGAAATAAAAAAAATTGAATTTTAAAAAGGTAAAAATAATAAAATAAATAAAATGAGTGCAAAAGATGATTTTAAAATGCAATATAATTATACATTCATTGGTTTATTCGTATATATATGTAGAGAAGTACATGTTCTAGCTATATATTAGCATATACTACACCACAGAAGACTCTCTCGTTCCAACACACACCTAATTTCTTTGCAATGGCACAACAATTCTCAGTTATCAGCCCTTTCTATTGTGTTCCTGACTCTCTCAATCTACAAATCAATACAAACAAAGGTGGCATCTCATAGTCATCCATTTTCATTTTTTAACTAATTAATTATCTTTAAGTATTTTTTTTAATCAATAAATATTAGTTGTTAGTTTATTTATGTAGGTTATGACGTTGCATGGGATGCAAGTTTACAAGGGTAAAAGCAATTATTCTTCTCATCATCATCATCAATTGCTCTTTACAGTGAAGAGATCGTCAATAATACCGCGTGGGATGATTAAATTTGATGTCTTCCTTGCTAACAACAAAAACGAAAGTCATTGTGACTTTAGAGTCAACATTTCTAGAGATAAAAGTTATTGCACTTTATGGTGGTCAATCTCCTACAATTGTTGCCACGGTATATATGTACTGTGTTACGTGTTTCTATAAATGAATACACACGCACACAATATGCACATCAGCTTAACTGTCTTTTAAATACATCTGAATGAACATAATCACTACAGTGTATCTGCTTCTTTCTCTCTCTCTCTCTAGTAGATGCAAAACAATGGCGGCTTCAATATCTTGGTCTATCCCAACGTGGACTACGCATTCATAGTGACACACTACTTATGATTATTAACGAGATGAAACATTATTTTTTTTGAAGTGGTGATTTTGGCCAAAGAAATTACAACATTTGTAGTGAGTAACATGAATAAAAGGGGCTCTCAAATAATTTTTCTCAGATTGTGGACCAAATTAAAATTAAATCTTCGGCTTGTTTTTAGTTAAAATAGATATGATTTGGTTTCATTTTCAGAGAAAAAATGTTTATTTCCACTTCACTGTATGAAAAAGTTTAAAAGCTGTAATATTTTTATAGGTTTAATCTTCAGCTAATCAATTATTCCAAATCCTAAATGTGGAGGCAAAATTAATTTCTTGGTGTTGATTTTGGTCGGGTTTGTGCAATGTTATCTAAAGGCAACTTAACCATCCTTGAATGACTTTTTGAGCCATGATTTCAACCTATCACAATTGTGAATTTCCTTAATGAAAATATAAATTCCCACTGAATAGATTGTGAATAGATTGTTGTTCCACATGTGAACACTAACAAAGTCTTATAGCACATGGGTTACGGATTAAATAATCTGGAATGAAGGTTTTACATTCCTCATTATCTAATATGGAATTAAACCAAAAAGATGTATTTTTGAACTGAAAATCCAGAATATGCGTTCTAGATTAATTGATGCATTCTGGAATACCTCTGCAGCATACAAAATATACTTCCGGAATTCGGAAGCAACAGGAAAATTCAAAATCACATAGATAGATAATCCAAATTGAGTAATCCGGAGACAATACAGAACTATTTTAAAAATGGTGAAATTTACTGAACTATTTTTCACCTATTTTCACTCATTTCTGTATCCTTCTCCTTATCTCTATTTTATTTCAACCACACCTTTAATCTCTATTTTATTTCTCACCATTTTTATTTTCATTCATCCTATTTTTCTCCTCTCTATCAAAGAGGACATTAGATTGAGACAATTCCTATGAAAATCAAGATAAAGAAAAGACAGTTTTACAATCATTGATTTAAACCCATTGTTGAATGGAATCCACCGAGTGAAAAATGGAGGTACATATGGCAGAACGGGTCAATCTAGTCAGTCTTTCACAATGAAGTGATGGAACTGTCATTAAACAATCTGAAGGTCCGAACCGATTGATGTTTGGAGAATCAGCTTTTCAAGTTTCGAACTGCTGCTGAATCCACGGGCAGGCATTGGACAAACTTGAATTTAATTACTATTAAATGTTAGTTAAGAAACAAGGGTTTCTCAGTCCAACAGAAACTATAATCATAAGTTACATACATACCCCATTTTCCAGGAGTGAATCACCCACATTTGTCAACAAACTAGCTTATGTATTCTGACTAAATATTTACAAATCCAGAAAGGGTGGGAATAGCACACAAAACAGGATTACAGGAATGAAAAACCATTATGTGGAAACTGATATTTACACACATTTACAAAGATGACATAATTATTATCAGAAACTGTTTTCCAGCATAGATAACTGATGCATCTGCAGCACCAGCAGCAAGCAATGCTTGGTATGGATGGAAATTGAGGCAGCTTACAGAACCAATTTTCTGGGGCATTAGGGTAGGATAGTATCGAACGGTGCCCAGTAGATCACCCTCAAGACTAAACACTTTGATGATTTGTTTTGCTGAACCACTGGCAATAATTGGAGCGTGTCTATGCACAGCTAAAGCTGTTAGTGAGCCCCTATGACCATAAATAGTAAGATAGGCACTGCTATGGTTTCTTATATCAAGAAATTGGATATCTCTAGTCTGAGCAGCACTCACAATCTGAAGGAAAATAACAATGTGGCATAATTGCGTCTTCCATTTCGAATCAAATTCATATATCATAGTCACTGAATTTCTACCAAGATCTAGGAATTGCAAGTCATTGAAGAAAAAAATATGAAACTAGCAAGATTCTCTTTTTACCTTTCCTTGATCTGGTCCTGGTTGAAAGCCAATCCCCACAACTTTTTTAACTCCTTGTGTATCGCCTTGATTCACAGACGAGCCTAAGAAGCATCATTGTCATTAGTAATTACAGAGACAAGTGCAAAGTGTATATATTTTCAGAATAAGGTTTCTATTATGGTATATGCCTAGGATATGGGCTGGTCCACTACAAAGAAAGACCGCAAGACAAGGCTCAAAAGACTTAATTTAGGATAGAGGAAACTATAAACTCTTATAGAGAATATCTCAATTCTATTAACTTAAGCTAGCATTACCTGACCTAGGAGTAACTTTTATGGTATATGCTTTTACACTCTCACTCACTACCAAATAACCAACATGTCCGATGACAATTCTGACTTTCACCTCGAATCACAGCATCGGAGAACATATCATCGCCGCACTAGAGCTCAAATTTTGCTATACTTGACTTCAGATCACTTCAGTTTCATATATACATAGAGAGAGAATTTTTTTATCCCTAATATCAAGAAATTTACAGCACGCACACACTCTAAGTTTATATTATTTGTTTTTTTTTTATAAATCATATTATTTGTTAATAAAATAGAGTTATAACTTACATGCTAAATATCAGTATTTGCATGAATCAACTAGCACATGATTATTATACCTTATCATGTAGTTTCAAGTTTGAGGCTTAAATGCCAACACCAAAAAATCTTAAATATATAATTGTATTAATATTGTTTGAATTAAGAGATTTACCACTCATAATCTTACCTAACTTGAATAAAATTACTTTCATTAAAAAATATATATGGTCTATATATGCCAAAAAAAACTTACATGTTATAAATTAAGTTAATAATGGTAATATAATAGAAAAAAGTATATTGGCGAATGCGTGAGTATTTATTTAGTTAATATTCTTTTTCTTGGCTGAAAATATTACCTTAGTCTCTTTCCTTTATTTTTTTGGGTCATTATTTTCTTGTTAATTATTTGACACAGTCAGCAATGGTGCTTTTTGATATTGGAGAATCTGATCTCTACCAAGACGGCGTGCATGACTTTGTGCTTTGTGCTATAGCTGCTTTTATTGTTTTGGTCTATATGTGGGTGCTACTTGACTAGGACTAAGGTTTACTTGGCACTCTTAATTCATAGAGTGGCAACACAACGCAACCTAGGAATTTTCTTTTCAGCACACAAAATTACAAAATCCTTTCATTCTACCGTCCTACAAGAAAGCAGAGTGCATGAATCACGTAGTTGGAATTATATATTCCAGCTTAAGAAGTAATTTTAGATATATAGTTGTCTTAAATATTTAGAGGAAAGAATTTTGTCGTCCAATTTATAATGGCATGAGGTCCAATTATAAGAAACGTCTAAAAAATAAATTTATTCAAAGGAAAGAGCTATGTATGGCATTTTTGTTAATATATATGGTTTTTTTATTTTATAAAAATTAATTATAAATACTTTTTTTATTGGTGGACCTAAAACATAGGTTTTAGTTATTTTATCTATCTGATCTTGTATAATGATCCATGGAAGATACATGTTGTCTAGAAAAAAAATATTAATAATCAAAATTATACTTTACTAAAACAAACTAAGATTAGTCACGAAATGATGTGTATAATTTTTAAAAATTATCACTAAAGGTTACCCTATATTAATGAGGGGAAAAAATTCATCATTAAATTTAGTTTTCTTTTTTAAATTTTTTTTTGTAGTGGATACTTTTCAAAATATGGGTAGCGAATTTTTTTTTTTTAATTATACACATCATATATGACTGATCTTATAAAATAAATTTGTAATTATAGCTTCAAATTAGGGTGTTCGACTTAAATATTTTCTATATTTATTGAATTTTATATATATGACTTTACTTACAAGTATTTGAAATTCATTGAAAAAGCAGTCACTTCAGGACAACAGTTCCATTACTTGAATACTAAATACTAGTAATTGGTATCTATTAATTTGATATATTTGATATTTTATTTTCCATATAATTATCTCACGTTAACTGTAAAAGAAATTAAAAAATTCTGAAGACAATGAAAATGAAACCGACATTAATCGGCGAGATTGAGATTTGAACAACCAGTGATCTTTAAAATAAATATATCAACATAATTATTATAAAAAATGCAAAGTTCAGCAAATTTCATTCTGTATTATAATATAATATTTTTTAACCAGTAATATAATATAATATGATTATCATGTATTTTTTTTCTTGACAAAAATTATCATGCATTATAAAGAGTTAGTGCATACTTTTTTCCTTTGCAATCACGATAATGACTTTTTTTTTCACGAGTTTTGGCCTTTCTCCTTTGGTTATATAATAATAATTATACAATAATAGCTAGTGAATATAACGAATGACTATGAAATTGAAGAATAAAGCATGGCTAGTTGCGCGTGGCTGCTTATAGAACAACCCAAAAGGCAGAACCTATTTGTCATCGAAATCCAAATTTGGCGATATATTCGAAAATTACTGGAAAAAAAAAAAAGAAGATAACTTCCATTTAAACTCTGACTCATAAGTCACAAATATTTAATTTGCAGATCAAACAAATTTCACCTATATATAGCTTGCCCCTATACCACTATAGTTTTTTTTTTTTTGTATATAACTCCACTCTTGGTGACTTTATGACTTTCTGAGTATCCACTTTCTTTTTAAGCAAAGTATTTTAATGATAAAGTCATCATACTTATTTGAATTTGTATTTTTTTATATTCATTTGTGAATTTATATTTGTGAAGTTATTCAGGGTTTACAAGGCGCTGACATAATACTTGAAAAAGTTAAAAGATACTTTATTATTTTGTGTAACTATTTCTGAATTTTTTAAATTGATTTTTTCTTAATTAATACCAAATAAATATTAGTTGAAACAAATTGTATTATTTTATTTTCATTCCTTTTATATAGTCTTATTATTTTTATTTTTTCTTTTTTCAAGTCATCCGCACGAAATTGGTGGTTTTTGGTACTTAGTGCTGGACGTTAAAGTTGTTCTAGTCATTAGTGGAGAGTGGTGACTTCCAAAAAAAATACGTCATTAGTCGTGGAGCGAATTTGCTAATTATAGCTTATAGGGAATATTATTGAATATATAATCTTTAGTGAAAACTTATTATAAATATCATTTTAATTTTTTTTTATATAAAAAGTTCTTCTATATCAATGTCTTACTTTACAAGTACAATTATATTTTAAATTCATAGTTATAATAGTGTTTTAAAGTTGATTTGAATTAATCCTAACCCAGCAGGATGGCCTACTATGGCTTAAATGTCCTAATAAGTTTGGTCTAAAACAAATTCTTAAATTGCAATATTGTAAAGATGATTCTATTATGTTGTAAATATGATACATTCATCTTAATCTAAGGGCATCATTTTGGACCGCATCTTAACTGCAATTATTTAGAACAATGTCACGAGGACTTTTGACAAAAAAGATCAATATTATCCCCCATTTTTTAAATCCGTTCCTTTAATCTTGTCATAGTTGCGAGAGGAATAATTCCTGAAATAGGTATATATTACCTGTGTAAAAGAAATTAAAAAATTCTAAACAATGAGTCATGACATTGTTCTCAATCATCTTTTTTATCAAATTAATACCATACTAATTATTAATATTTAGTATTCAACCAATGAACCAAGGTTTCAAACCGATCTCTTGAGTTCCTCAATGTGATCTTTTTTTTTTTATCAAATTAATAGGATACCAATTACTAGTATTTAGTATTCAACCAATGAACCAAGGTTCCAAACCGATCCCTTGAGTTCACGAATCATGTGAATAATAAACCTCTTTTTTTATTAATGAGCATAACTATAGACAAATTTGGATCTGGTTTGTGAAATTCACGGATTTTGTAGGCTAAATTAGCAAGTTAGTCCACCAAACCTGCATAAAACATGTTAAGACTCTAATATTTAATTTAGAATGTTTGATGTTATTATAAATCTCTATATATTTTAGTTACAAGTTAGTATATTTTAGTTTGATAAATTTTTTATAAAAAAATGTTTTTTTAGATTACTATCTAGGTCCTAAACCGATTTGTTTATCTATGAACTTTTGTGGGGAAGAAATGGGCGCGAAGAAAATATCATCTATCTCACATATTGGACTTATCACGCCTATATAAAATGTGTGTTTTGCAAGGCGGGCCTTGAATGAATCATACTGATATGTATATCCACCCCTATAAATAATCAAGCATAATTACATGGACAACATGGTAATTATCAATGGTGGTTAAAAAAGTGATATCAAAACCAATAGGTGTAATTCAAGTAGACATCACACATTGAATTTGTGGGGATGATCTGATTTTAATTCCCACAGAATATATCTTGTGAGAAATTTTAAGTGTAACTAAATTTCAAATCAAAGATTAATCCCACAATTATTTAAAGATTCAAAATTTCAAAGAATATCTCGGAGTCTTATTAAAGAGTCAAAGACCCTAATTATGTTGGTTAAAAAAAAATGATATCAACAAAATAGACTCTTATCAAGCCTCACATTCAATGGTACCAATAAATAGAAAAGTTAAACTCCCTCTAAGTCTAAGTGTGCTACATCTTTTCTTATTGTCACTCTACCAAAATCCATACTAATTTGGAAGCTATGGTGTTTTTGCTATAAGAACATCACTTCCATCCACATGAACAACATTTGTTCTAAAACAATACAAGATATTAATTCTAAAATTGACAAACAATTGGTATCATCAATGATCAATCTTTTCATTAAGATTGATGCTTCAATTAGAAAAAACACAAATTATTAGTAACAACTAACTCATTACCACAATAGTCACTCAAACCTTACATGGGAGGATGGAAAATCAGGTTTCTCCACCTGATCATCTCAGTGAGAGAAACCTTAACTTTAAGGGATAGTGGTTTGGTGTTAGATGGTAGATTTTAAACATTGGTGGCTATGACAGTGGCACGATGATGGGGTTGGGTCAGGTGGTGGTGGTTGTCATTGGAGAACAAATCTATAGAAAATTTCTTTAAAAGATCCAAGTTTTTTTTTTTTTTCGTTTCACTTCCCTCTTTAAAATCCTTTTTTTAATTACTTATGGTGATTTTTAACTAAAGTTGTAATTTACAATTCGAAAAAGATAGTGACGATTTTATAAACCACCAAAAATTACATTTTCAAAAACTTAACAGCTACACCATCACTTAATTGATGGAATGACCTATCAATCTCTTATATAATGTTTGTAAATTTGACTCATTAACAAAGATTAATAAATAACATTCAAAATCCTCAAATCAATATTAAGGAAATGCTAATAAAGACATTTGATTACTAACTAATTATTTATAACTTTTAAAATAATGATAACATTTTAACTATTAGAAAGAAAAATATAATTATCTTTACAATAAATACTAAAAAGAATATAATATTTTGTTAAAAAGTAAAAAAAAAAACAATTAAATGACTTTTTTTTTATGTTGCACTTAAATGAAATTATTTATATAATTAAACCTCTACTATTTATATGATTAAACCCCTAAATAAAAATAATTATCTAAAATTTATAAATTAAAAAAATTAAAAAATGTCAAACATCGGTCCGCCCTTGATACCTTGGTTAAAAAAAATGTAGTTAAGTTTTTATTTTTTTCACCGTACACGTTTCTTCAGTTTAAATAAATCAAACCTTAGACAAATTTCAAAAACGCTTAATTTATTAAGATTATTATCATCGTACTCCATACAGAATAATGCATGGCAGTCGATTAGCTCGATGAGCTTCCTCCAACCTCTCTTTTTGGATTGCTTTCAGTGTGTCATTTTCACTTCTTTTTTATTTTGAAGTTAAACACATATCATGATGATGATGAGTGAAAATGAAAAAAAAAAAAAATCAATCACTTTCACTTTGCTAGTTGCTTATACAATGCTGCTACCAAAATAATAAGTGTTCAATGTATCCACACACAAAAGAATAAAAAGTGTCTTTTCGAATAACTACATTTACAACAATATTTATTGATTTTTACTTTGACAAAACAAAGCAAGGGAAAATGTTGCAATTTTTTTTCCATACCTAACAATTTGCATAGTTAAATGTTTTTAGTCAAATTATAAAAAATAGAGAATAAAATTGCAACTTTCTCTTAGTACCAAAAGCTACCGTCATTGGAATAATTGTTTCTTTTCCGCTAGAAAAGTAATCTTATACAAAATTTAAGAAATAAGATATTTAAAAAATGTTTTACACAGGAAATTCTTTTTCTTTTATAAATTTTACAGGCTAATAATTCTATTATAATTATAATTTAAAATAAACATCAATTAAAATGTTAAACTAATATCTAAAAATTAACGAGTTTAAAGTGAATTATTGATGTGTCCAAAATGGACTTAATAAGTCTTAGGGTGGGTTTAATTTAAAAAAAATAAAAGAGGTATAAAAATAAATTGAAATGAAAAAGTAAAATATTTAAATTAAAATAAAATGTAAAGATGTGAAATTCATACTAACTTTTGAAATTTTCATGTTAAATATAAATCAATCAAACACTACCTTAATTAAATGAATTTGATCTTGATAAAATGATGGATGGTAACTCTACATGCAGAATAAACTGATTTCCAAACTTTGTAACAATATAAAAAAAACGGGTGGGCACTTATAAAATATACTCTGACAAAGTTAATAATAATCTTAATAGAAAGAAAGTATATAAAATATGTGGACCTATGACAATGACTTTAGTTATTTAAATAGGTTAGGGAATTTGATTTAGATTCCTTGGTATTGGGCTCAAGACTAAAGTCCTCCTATGGGGTAATTATATTCCCCAAAATGTAATGACATCGTAATTTTATTCCATGCCTAGGAGTTATTTATATTCACAAGTGTATAGTTGGTGTCTTGTATTTTCAATCACAAGCTATGTTCTCAGAATGACATGTTTTAAGCTGAGATATATAGTTTATAGTATGAATTGGTTATAAGCTCAATGCATAATACTTTTTATATTAAAAATGATGTTTTAAAATATAATATCTATCTACCATAAAAATCTAACATACTGAAATTCTTATTTCATAAATTAGTTATATATTTATGACATACTTAAAAAAAAAGCTGTTAAAATTTTTTAAATAGTTAAATAAAACAAAATTTCATACCTAAACACAATGCTTGTTATTTTTTTAAAAGTACTTGTTTCTTAATCTAAATAAAACACAATCAAACTATGATAAGCAGGAGAATTTTTCTTTCAAATATTTAATAAAAGATCTTATTGCTAACTAAAGACACATTAGTGCAAATCATTAAAAATTATAAATATATATATAATTTTATGTATTTTAATAAAAAATTATTTTTAATTCTGTAATAGTATCCAAATATTTGTCTTTAATAAATTGATTAAGATGAAATAATTTCACCTCGACTTATTTATGTACTCAATTATTTCAACATACTTCGTATTCTAATAGTACTATTATCCACAAATTTAATGGAAAATTTAATTCATGGAATCATGCTTGAAAAATCTAAATAATTGAATTCAATATCGGGTTCAGATTTTGAAATCATTAATTACAAGTCAAAGAATTTGGATGGGTGACACCATGATGAACAATGTGCAGCGGAAAAGGAAATCCAAATTCATATTTGCTTTCCATCATGACGTGCCACGTTGCAGCGCGTGGGTTACAAACACACAGAACAGCAAGTGCGTCTTATCACACCGCACAAAACTCGCACCCCTTTCAAAAAAAAAAAAAAGGAAACAGAGAGAGAGAAAAAAAGAAGGAAAATTACGCACTTTCCAGGAAAATCTTTCTGTAGCGAGAAAATAATGGAAAAGATAGAAATTCCCCAATTCCCCCTTTTTTTTTAGCTCAGAGAGGGAGAGAGAAATAATCAAAAATTAAAAAAAATCTTTGTGAAAATCAGCGACGACTTTTGGGATTATTTTGATTTTCCATTTACGAATTGCGTTAGGGTTTCGTGATTTTGCACCCTTCCAAACAATCGTTGAGGTGCTATTTTGATCAAATTTCCTGCAAAGTTTTCTTCTTTTTCGATTTCTGAGTTTTGGGTCGTTGAATTGAGAATCAATTTGGGTGTTCCTTTGAAGAAGGTTGAGTAAGAAAGAGAGAAGGGGGAAAATATGATGGCTGCTTCTTCTTCTTCAGCTACCGTCGCAGTGGAGAAGGCGACCAGCGACCTTCTTATGGGCCCTGATTGGACCATGAACATTGAAATTTGTGATTCCATCAATTCTAATCATTGGTAATCTTCAACTGCAAGAAAATGAGAAACATATTAGATAGCATATCAATTTCGATACTGTTTTGTTCTGTTCTGTTTTGTTTTGTTTTATTTTATTTTTAAGGGGTTGACTTTGATCAACCGCCACATGGTTATGGTGTTTGTGCTTTTGAATATTGATGCTTCATTTAATGGTTGTTGGTTCTGTTATCGGATGAAATTTGGGCGCTAAAGTTGTTGATTATAGTTTTTTTTTTAAGTTTTTGTTTTTGTGATAAAACGGATAAGGTGATTGTATTATCTGAAAAATAGTGGAAACTGGTTGTTCTTTTCAGCTGATTATGTTAATTTCTTTCCATGTTTTAAAATTCTGATGATTTTTTTTTTTCTCATGCATAATTGTTGGTCTCAAAATTGAACAATAATTCAGTCTAAATTCTTCTCAGAAAAACCAGGGTCCCTGGATGATTGTACAAACTAGTTTGTCAAGTTTCTTCTTTCTTGTTTTTCTGGACACTTCTTTTTTCGTTCTTATTTTTTTAATGAATCTTTGACGAATACCACATGCTTAATTTCTCAGGCAGCCAAAAGATGTGGTAAAAGCTGTGAAGAAGAGATTACAACATAGGAGCTCTAGAGTTCAATTACTAGCTCTCACGGTACTTCGTTGGCACTGATTTTTGATCTTGACTTTCTATATTCGGCTCAAATTGTCTGTGGCTGTGTCCTCCTGGATTGCTTAACTTTCAAATTCATTTATTTGGAACTTGATTTGTGGTTTCTGGTTGTCTATCCCCAGCTTCTGGAGACAATGGTAAAGAACTGTGGTGATTATGTGCACTTTCAAATTGCTGAGAGGAACATACTGGAGGAGATGATCAAAATCGTAAGGAAGAAGGTAAGGTGGTGTTAGTTGGAAATTTATGTGTTTCTGATTTAATTTGTGTATTAAATGCTTGAAAGAAATTGTTATTGCATTCTTCATGGAAACTTGTTGTTTATATTAATAATAAAATTATAAATTCAGGCCTCGTAAGAAATAAAGAAAATATTTAGAAGATGATGTTGTTAATCAAGAATTCAAGATTCATACTGTTGACTGTCATGTGCACTTGCAATCTTTTGATTGTGTGGAAATCATTGTTGTTTCTCTCTACTGAACTGGCATGCTAGGGACTATAATGGAAAGCGGTTAGTATCTAAGTTCAATGCAAACATCAAGATTTAATCTACTTTAATTATGACATCAAATGGTGTAATTGTTTTAACTTCACTTTGCCTGATTAAATTTAAATACATATCAAGTCTGGAGGGGCTACTGCAGTACGGCATTACTGACCTGTGTGTTCTAGTGACCAGTGGAGATTTCCCTTAGTCTATGATCCTAGGTTAGATAGGTTACCGGATCATGAACTCAAACTATCTGTATTTTAAATGTCTATGGGTGGTATTTCTATGTCGATAAAACGTTATAATGTTGAGTTCAACAGTTATAGAACCCATCCATATATTGATAAGTAAATACAATTTTTTTTTTTATTGGTACAAGTCTTCTGGCTTTTACCTATTAAAACAATCTTAAAATTTTCCAATCAAAATATAGATGGTTCTATACCTGTTAAATTACTACTATTTTCAGCAAACTATTTATTTTTTTCTTATGTGATTTGTCTCATCTAACGTGAAATACATGTGCTGAATGATTTAGGCAGATATGCAAGTGAGGGATAAAATTTTAATATTGCTGGATTCATGGCAAGAGGCATTTGGGGGACCAGGTGGTAAACATTCTCACTACTATTGGGCATATGAGGAGTTAAAGGTAAGTATACAGCTGTCTACTCAACAAGATTATCCATCTCTATATTGATAGTTGCATGTGCAAAGTGGGATGCTGGATTTTCAAAACTATATACTCGACATTTGTGGATATTCTGTAAATGGATAGGGCAAAATTATAGCATTTATTCAAATTTGTACTTTGTAACTAAATTCGGCGCTGCAAAATAATTCATATTAATGCTTTGCATAAAAATCTGATTGTTGCAACTCTTAGCAACAAATGGATGATAAATTTTAAGATTCACATACTTTTTTCCATCAAAACCTCAGTGTGGAGGATTGTCCCAACAAAATCCAACCATCATCCAGTTTGTTGCAAATTTACATTTTAAGTACAGGATAGAAGATTGCATCGATATCTGTAATCCATATTCACATGTGAGTTAATATTCAATGACCATGAGATCGTATCATAATAATTTGTGTTGGATTATATAAATGGCAGCGATCTGGAGTAGTTTTTCCTAAGCGTTCACCAGATGCAGCTCCAATATTTACTCCTCCTCCTACCCATCCAAATTTAAGAAATATCCAAGCTGGATATGGGATGCCAAGCAATTCCTCAAAAACACTTGATGAAACCATGGCAACAGAGATAGAAAGTTTAAGGTGATACTCTTCCTTTTCTTTTTCCTGCTCACCCTTTTTTCCTCCACTGTCCCTTGTGTCACAGAACTTCTGTGTGTTACCAAATTTGTATTATATCTAATTTATCTTAAAATACTTAGTTTGACAAGCTTGGAGTCCATGCGACACGTTTTGGACCTTTTGAGTGACATGTTACAGGCTGTGAATCCTGGTGATCGTGCAGTAAGTTAAACTGTATTGCTTGGCCTCCTTGAATCCTCCTTGCTACTAAGTAAAATGATTAAATGTTTGGTTTTTATGCTTTGTAGGCTGTAAAAGATGAAGTAATCATTGATCTTGTTGATCGCTGTCGCACAAACCAGAAAAAATTAATGCAGATGCTAACAACTACTGGGTTAGTTTCACAAAGCTATTCCATCTGGCACACCCAAATATACTTGTTTGTTACTTTGTTCTGTCGACAGATATGTGGAGTAATCTTTGTTATCATCTTGGTTTTGTCGTAGGGATGAGGAGCTTCTTGGACAAGGCCTTGAATTAAATGATAGCATTCAAAGTTTGCTTGCAAGGCATGATTCAATTGCTTCTGGTACTCCGTTTCCAATTCAAGGAGCAAGTTCCAGCACTGTGTCAACTGAAGTTCCCTCTAGTGTCGACCAATCCACTGTAAAGAGCTCCAGCCCTGGAGAGTCTTCTTCAACACCTAAAGCTAGCCCTTCAGACATAGTCTTTTCTGAAACCAGGAGCCAGAGTGATGAAGAGGAAGAAGATGAATTTGCGCAGCTAGCTCGGAGGTCACTTAGAACTGATACTATATCTAAAATTGATATTTCGGTGCTCATGGTTATTGAAACACGTTTTTCTTTTCAATCTATTTTTGCATATGATGTTAGTAAGCATAACTTGTCTAAAATTAAACTAGTTTAGAATATCTGTTTAGATCTATGTATGTATAAACATGCTTGGATAAGCATCATGGCCAAGTGAATTATCTACCCTTTGTTTCATAAAGTCGAAATCATTTCATTAAGCATATCTGTTCATTTTTATACTTGCACTCTGTTATTTCATTCTATCCTATATTTTCAAGCATAACTATTAGCCCATAATTTTTTTATAATAGAATTTCTTGTAAATTTGTATATCAACATGTATTGCAACATGTATTGCAGGTCATGCGTAATGAAATTGTTCTATTATGTCTATTTTTTATTCAGTAAGAACTGTTTACGACTATTGCAGGCATTCTAAGGCACAATCAGTGACTTCAAAAGAGGCTACAACTGGATCCACTGAAACTTCAGGGTCAATGAACACTAGCAGCACAACTCCACATGTGCCAAGCCCCTCAACCTCAGTCCCATCCAATGCTTTAGTTCTTTCCAACCCACCCGAACCAGTTAGTACCGCAAAGGATCAGGACATTATTGACTTACTGAGTATTACTTTGTCAATGTCCCCATCTCCACAGACAAGTTATGCACCACCTCCACAGATAACTTTTGCACCTTCAGCATCTAGCCAAGGCATGCATCAGACACCTGCTTCATCCCAAACAGAAGGCTTTTCTTATGCTTCCCAAACATATCCGGGAAATTTGTCGTACAACAGTTATGTTGTCCCTTGGGCTCAACCTCAGTCGAATTCAGAATTTCAAACCCAGCCTCAGCAACAGACTTATCAATCCCAATCCCAACCCCCAACCCCAACCTCACCTCAACAATTACATACGCATTATGAATCCGCACAAGCTCCTCATCATCAACCAACCCAACAGGTGAGGTCCCAGCCCCAGTCTGAACAATTGCAATCCCAACCTCAACATCATCAATATAACCCTCCACAACAACAATTACAACCTCAGTATAGCCCTCCTCAACTACATTTGCAATCTCATAATGAACCCCAACCACTACAGTATCAGCCTCAGCCTCATCCACACTTACTGTCTCAGCCCCCACCCCCACCACACTTGCATCCTCAGCCCCAACCCCAGCCACAATATCAGCCCCAACCCGGGCCCATTCAGCAACCTCAACCGCAGTCACAATTTCAGAATCAACATTTTGAATACCCTGCAAGATATCCTCCCCCACCATGGGCCGCTACACCTGGATATGCCAACTATCAAAACAACTCACCTGCTACAAATATGATTCCTCAAGCCAACACTGCGGCATCTTATTCATCTGCACCAAGGGTTAGGCCCGTGCAACACAATAACTCATTCCCCTCCAGAGGTAGCGGTGGAGCTCCTGCAAGTGCAACTGGACAAAAGCTGTTTGTTCCATCTTACAGGTTATTTGAAGATTTGAATGTTTTCGGAAACACGGATGCAAGGGTAAAGATGACCAACAGTGGCTCATCATCCAGCTTGTCAGGGTCAATGGGACCTGGTATGGTTGGTGGGCGAAAGTGAAGGCTTTTATTCATGTGTAAAAAAGATGTGTTGATATACTGTATAAAATGGGACCAGCAGTATTGTTAGTTTCTTCTCATTTGCAGGTTATGTAAGTTCTTTAGATTGATACGAGTGACTCCTTCCTATTTTATGAGTAGATCATAAAGTCATTACTCATTAGTTTGAGTGTTACCTCAAACGACACTTTGAACATTCTTTGATGCAAGTTTAGTTTGTGGTAGTGATTCTCTTTCTGATGCTCATTGATCGTTAACCACTATAAATGGCACGTAAAATGCTGACACGTGGCAAACGTTATTAATTATTGAGGGCATACACCTAGTAAGATAGCCAGCGACATGTAATTAATATATAAACAAATCCATACACATTGACAGGTCTGATGCGAATTGTTAACAAGGACAAATTTAGATTCATTGCATGGTTGGTTGCATGTAAATTTGATTCTGGATTTTGTAACAATTTGTTGATTTACGGATGTTGAAACATTTATTTGTTTTCATACTACTGTTTTTGGTATCATGAACATGCTTTATTTATGACTTGAAACTTGTGACTTACGTGACTGAAGTGTCAATCCTTCAAAGCATTTTTTTTTTCTATTGAGAGGAAAGATGATTCATGCCAAACACTTTTTCTTACAAGCTAAACAATTTATTGATATAAAGAAGGCTTGAGATGAACACAAGGAGTGCCCAAAACAAGACTGATTACAATGCATACAGCTACATGTGATGTTAAACACTTTAAAATTCAATATTAATTAAAACTCATCAGTTAAACATACACCACCTTTAACTGAAATAATTAATCAGTACTTGTTTGGATCAAGCCATATTGTATTTTGTTACAAACTTAAAATCCTACTGACTTCAAAAATCGTATTTTAATTTACCAGGATAACTTTTACCATAGACGGGCAGAGAAGTTGAATAAATTTCAAACTCATTCGGTCATATTCCTGGGCAATCTCGAGAAAATATCACGAGGTACTGAACTGAAACCGCCATTAAGAAAGACCATATCTGTACACCAAAGGTATTTGGATACCAGATACACAGGAGGCCTTTAACATCGTACAAAGGACAACCCCTTGTGCTAGGAAAAGTTTTCATAGATCAAAATCCGGACTACTTATCCTATTCCGGAATAGGATCCTCCAGAAAGGCCATTCTGGAATAGGGTGCCAAGGATGAGGGGTATTTTCGTCCATTGGAGTACTTTTGGAGGTGCAGGAAGCAAAAAAATAGGAGTGCAGGAAGTAAAAGCTAAATTCAAAGCCTTGTTATCGTTGTTATACAAAAAAAAAAGGCTAACGCAGACTGTCAAAAGTCCAATAAAGCTATACCTTTAGATTGATTTGAGACAGAAATTGCACACTTGGACAAACTTGAATTTAATTACATGTTGGTTAAAAACAAGGGTCCCCCGATTCAACAGAAACTACAATCATGACATGGCTCATTTTCAGGAGCCAGTCGCCCATATTTGTCAGCAAACTAGCTTATGTATTCTGACTAAAAATTTTACAAATCAAGGAAGGATGGGAATAGCACGCAAAACAGGAACGAAAAATAATTATGGAGAAAATGATATTTACACATTTACGAATTGACATTATTTGCCGAAGCCTCCAATCAATAAGCATGACTTTCTTCCTGTCGAGTGCAACCCTCTAAGCATGGAGGCTAATGAATATCTTGCATACACTATCAGCAGAATGTACCCCTACCAATATTTTCAGATGTATTCACAGCGGAGAGGGATTAAAGCATCATCACGGGATTATCCAACTACAAGAAAATATGCATGGTAATCCTGAGAGATGTTTGATGCACTCTTCTAAGCTGGAGACAACCGATGAAATCATTGGAAAAAATGCGGATTCATCTAGCTTGAGTGTTGTCATCAGCATAAATACAAACACATGCATCTGCAGCACCAGCAGCAAGTAATACTTGGTATGGATGGAAATTGAGGCAGCTTACAGAACCAATTTTCTGGGCCATTAGGGTAGGATAGTATCGAATGGTGCCTAGTTGATCACCCTCCAGGCTAAAGACCTTAATGAGTTGTTTCGCTGAACCACTGGCAATAATTGGGGCATGTCTATGTACTGCTAAAGCTGTGAGTGAACCCCTATGAGCTTCAATAGTAAGATAGGCACTGCTATGATTTCTTATATCAAGAAATTGGATATCCCCAGCCTGAGAAGCGCTAACAATCTGAAGGAAACCAACAATGAGACATAATTGCATCATCCATTTTAAATAAACCTCATAGATCTAAGAATTTCAAGTCACTGAAGAAAAAAAAATGAACCTAGCAAGATGCTCTTTTTACCTTTCCTTGGTCTAATCCAGGCTGAAAGCCAATCCCCACAACCTTTTCTACTCTTTGTGTATGAGGCCTTAATCCACAAACGAGCCTAAGAAGCAGCATTGTCATTAGTGATTACAGAGATATTGAAAGTTGAGAGACAGATAGGCTTCTAAAATGAACCTTGAAAGGTTTATACTTTAGATAAAACTTAAGATACTAGCATTCTTGGAGGAAGAAAATCTAAATACAAATTAGATGCATGCAGAAACCATGTCAAAACATATAGGTAATAAACAACAATTTTGCTCGATTCAATCACATAATAAAGGTGAACCAATAACCATTTCTTATTTGCATCACGATGGAAGAAATTAATGAGGCGCTTACATATCAGGTGTTCTGACATCATAAAGTCGGACAGAACCATCTATGAAACCAGCTGTAAATTGTCCCCCATGAACTTGAGATGCAGCCTGAAACATATGATAACTTGTTTATAAACCAAGGGGTCAATTTTGTTTATTCAATGTTACCTGGTTACAGATTGAATAAAATAATACTGAAAGAAAATCCCGCCAAAATTGTTCAAAGATATGCTAGCAAACCTCAAACAGTATTTGGCTCAAATGTCTTGGAAAACAACTTAAAAGTATAACCTCTGGTTAGTTGTCATGACAATATTTGGCTCAAAGATGAGGCTTACCAATGCTGAGACACTGCAATCTGATGATGAAGATTTAGAATTGACAAGCTGCTCTTTATCAACATCCCATAGCATAATAGATGATATCTCACCCGATGCATACTGGTAAATGTATAAATGTAACATGGAACACAATAAGAAAAGCATTGGCATCACAATATGAGGAAAGAATTACAGTTTCTATTTTAGGACATTGGGGTAGAGGGAGATATCCCACATTCCCAAGAATAATCAAAGACAACCACATACCAGATAACCACATTGTTGTTGCCAATCAACAACTGCATTCAGATTCCTCACACCAGGTTTATGACCATGAATTGAAGAGAATGCAGTGACAAGTTTTTGTTTACCCCTCAGAGTATAATCTTTCCAAATCCGAATGTTTCCATCAGCTGCATCAAAAGATTCCCTAACATTAATATTCTGACAATAATTTGAGAATAAAATGAAAAATATTAAACAGTAGAGAGAAGTACATGAAGCAGCAAGAAGCAAGCTCTCATCAAGCTCATTTACAAGGCAGAGCTTAGAAATTCCTTTGTCAGGAAAATCATGATTATCAAAACTGTTCAGTAGTGTTGCCTCCTCATGGTTCCATATCCTGTGGAAAACTCCAAAGAACATTAGCCAACAAAAATCCAAATTGGGCAATACAAAGACTAACAGCAATGACATTCATCAAGACCAGAAAGATATTCTGCCCTGGTCAATACAGAAAATTCATTCTATATAAACATGACTGTCTATAAATTTAAGCTAAAAATGATGGTCCATTATTTGCTAAAGTCTCTAAAACTAACAAATGTCACTCATTATTGCCAACGCCAAGTACTACCAATCCTGAATACAAAAATGATTGGAAATTTATAACTTCTAATGATTCACAACAGATGGCCTTCAAGGCCTGTAAAGTAATTGTCCTAACATTCTCTGAACACAAAAGCACCATCAACCTTTGTCTAAAGCCATGCCCAGCTTCTTGATAGTCACAATTTAACTAAAATAGTATTGATTAACTTCAAATACCTGATACGTTCATTCTCATCAGCAGCTATCACTATAGGAGAGAAAGGTTGCAGCAATGCTGTTTGTGTACCCTTTATGTCCCATTTAGCAATTGGATTTGTTAGCCTGCTAACAGCTGACAGAATAAAATAGTATGTTGTCAACCAGATATCTGTAAAGAACATGCTTAACTAAATATAAAAAATAAAAAAAGAAATTCAAACCAGAGTGCTGGCATTTTGCTATGTGCTCCAATGCAAATTTTTCCCTCTCTTCTCTTCTGGCTGATACCTCTTCGCTATCATCTGCAGCAGTTAAAAGTGGTTTGGAAAAGTGCCCACAACTCCAACTATATATAGTTGATTGTGGAAGAAAGCTTCGATCTGAAGTCCCAGAAGCTCCACCAGAACCTAAGAGTGGATCAGCTAATCCTGAGTCTGGAGAATCCATCAGGTGGGGCCTAAACTCCAATGAACAAACTCGACGCATTCGAGTTATATAACTTGGGCGAGGAGGACTGACTGGAGGAGTTCTGAAGGTCAGAGGCAAGTGTCCTGCCAGAGCAACAAGCAATAAACAAAAAGCCAACAACAAAGCAGCAGGAATTGTCACAAATTAAATTGATGTTAAGAGATACACTTTACCAAATTGCATTGGAAATTATCCCAAAAGATTAACCATTAAGTAAAATGGAAAGAGAGATCTACCTCCATTCATGTCAAACCAAGAAGATGAACGAGCCAGTGGAGAAGCTGTAGATTCAGCAGTCCGAACACCACTAGACTTCAATGGTTTTGCAACCACTTGTTCAATACCTATTATGGACAGTACCCGGCGACCAAGATTTGCAATGCGTGGAGATGGATCCTTTGCCAAAGTACACATAGCAAGTACACATTGTGAATACAATGCATTGTCAAAGGGCTTTGGTCCAGTGTGGTTAGCCACTCCATTGCTGAAACCATCATTCAGAATTCCTGAATCAGAATGATGAGATGAATCATCAGACAATGGGGACCCATGCATGATTCCTGAACCAGCGAGAGGACTGCTAGAAGAGACGCGGCCATCTCGAACCACTGGAGAGTTGTCATTTCCAACCCTGATAGGACCAATTTGAGGAGAAACAATACTTCCATGAGGCATGTGTTGGTTCTGTTTAGCATATCCACCAACCGAACCTTTTATATTAGTCAACGAAGGTAAGGAATTAATCAAAGAATTAGCTTGAGGCTTCCAATATGCAGCAGCAATAGATTTCAGGTGCTTGTTGTGGCCAAAAGCAAATCGTGCTAGAGCTGACAGTTGGAACAAAAGAGAGTCAGAAAGATGTCTCAGATCCATCTCACCCTAAAGTATACCAACCCTCATACTATATAGACATTAGGTAGTCATGGACTACAAACTAATTAGCAGTCAATATTAACAAATTAAGAGATAACAAACAGAAACATAAAATAAAAAAAATAAAGATTTTAGAAGCAAGTTTAATCATTTTTCTTGTTGAAATTTTCTTCCTTACATTTGCAACAATTATTTTATTCAAAGGTTTTTCCGTTGTACCAAGTTCAGAAACAACCAGCCATTAGGAATTTGTTTGCAGATGATTAAGAATTTGCAGGGATGATATTCATTAAAAAAATAAGCTGCATCTGAGTCTTTCCCATTTGTCATAATCATAAAAACAAAAAATTTATTCACAGAACATTCAAAATAAAAAATATAAATTAGATGCTTAATAACCTACCCACTGCTACCTCTGCCCTCACCAATGGACTCCCATCTGAAGCAACATCTAACATACTCTTAACTATACTAACTTCAGCCCTAAACTTATCATCATCATCACATTCTTCATCTCCACCAACACTTCTACATGAATCAAACCCCACATCAAGAAGGGTGCCTAGTGCAAAAACAGCAGATGCCCTAACCTGTGAAACAATAAATTACATGATTAAATTTATTTGATCAGTACACCAAAATTATAATCATCTGGCAACTGGAAATAGAGCCAATAAGTAGGGCATAAACCTCTGGCTGGGGTTCAGACAGTAGAGGAGCAAATATAGTAGTGGCATCTTCCTGCAAACCGATTGTTTGTGCCTCTGAAAAGTCTTCCCACAATTTCCCCAGACACAGGCAAAGCCACTGAAGGAAAAGGGGTTCAGTTTGTGAATCATTAGGACATGAACTCTGAAGGTGCTTTAAGCAGACATGAATTAAACCAGCTTCAATACAAGCTTCTTGGCCTCGTCTATGACCATCCACAATCACAGCCAAAACAAAAGCAGCCATTGCACGTTGCTCTGGATATGCTTCCATGCTATCAAGAAACTTAATAAAATAGATATGACCGCCATCCTTCACTAGATCAACCTGACATGACTATAACCCAGAAATGGAACATCATCATTGCCAGACACAGTAGACATGCAACATGTAGAGTTTCAAGACCAAATTTTAGTAGAAAATAATAAAGGTCATAAGAATTTAAGAGCAAACAATAGAAACTTATGTAATATTCACAATTATTCAGCAGTTAATTAAGTTTTGGATATGATTACATAGTTCGTGTTTTTTATTAACTTAGGAATTTCATAAATAGCATGACCAACGGCCAATTGAATGTTTCATTCAAAAAAAGTATAATGGGATTGCATATTATAAAGATCTTTTAGTAGGATATTGAATAATTGAGGAATAGCATATTAGCCCTACCTATGTTTGGATGGAGAGAAAGAAAACAGGAAAGAAAGATATGTATAGAAATTTCAAGAAATGTATTGTTTGATTGAAGAGAAAAATAGGGAGGAAAGAAAATTCATGAAAAAGAACTTCAAAAATCAAAATGTTTCCAAGTCTTCCCTCAACTTAGAATTGTCTCTCCTCCCTTATTTTCTTTCCTCTCCTCTGATCCAAACAAAGGGTAAATGTTTCTTTCTCTATTTTTCTTATCTTCTACTCTGTCCCTATTTTTTCTACTTTTCTTGGCATGTCCAGCACCATGCAACTCAGCATGTTTATATACTGCAATAACTATAGTAAAAGCAACCTTAACTGTCAAGGACAATTTCAATATGATTTAATGCATGCTTGGTCAAGATTAATTTTTGAGAAATAACCAAATACTTTTCAAAAATCATCTTAGGAAGCTAACAAAAGTAAACAATTATTTCTCTAAAATAAGCTAAACAACATGCACATACGTTTTAAGCAAACATAGTCTAATTTACATTATCTTAAGTCAAATTATTCTCCTCCAAAAGTACCTTGTCAAGTGCAAGAATCTTTGTCCATATGAATACAAGGATCTGGCGTAGTTCGGGTGTTGTTGTTTGTAACAGCTTTAGAACATATGGAAATATTCCAACAGATAATGCCTACATATAAAAAAATAGGTATCAAGTTATCACACCATAAACCTTTTATAAATAAATAGGTAAAACAATAGCAACAAAAGTTGATGAATTGAGAGAAAAATTACCAGATCTACTGCCCATGGCCCCATATCAAGGAACCTTCCAAGGAGTACTAAAGCCCGAAACCGATGGCATTGACTAAGTAAAACCTAAAATAGGAACAATGCTACTTATCAATGCATGCAAAAAATATCAACAACTGATGTCTGACAAACAATTTTCCAATATATAAATATGCATATTGTGAAAATAGGAAAAACTAAAGAGTCAAAATTGCATAAACAAAGGTTGAAAGGTCATTTTGCAAATGAGATTATACAACACAATTGGTCACCATACATCTAAGAGTACAATTTCTGAACCTATACAAAATCAAGAAAAAACAAGATGATTGCAAGTCAAACAAATTGCAAGAAAGCCCCTGAAATAAATGCATAAATAATTGAGACAATAATGGATCACAACACACTTTGAGAGAAGCATTGTAGTACAATCCATGCACTGTAGGATGAGTGAACAAATCAGAAATGCCCTTGCCACAACTAGATATAGCTAGCCACATTGCCAAGAGAGTAGATGCTCACAACAAATAAATCATTTTGACAAATTCCATCATAAGGATGATAATGAACACCAACCAAATTGAAATAATTTCAGCTAAGAAAACATAATTCAATCTTGCCAACCAAAAACCTAATTAAGGAACAGCACCTGACAGCTGATTTCACAAAAATCACGAAACCTACAACCTAACGAGAATTATGAGCCAACATAATGGCTCAAATGGTTACAAAAACCAAGACAAGGATCGCACCTGAAGAACTATAGGCAACTGTTCTGGTGGTTTCTTATGTTCAGAACCATGGTCAAGCCATACCTCAAATGCTGTCAACTGCTCAGTGAAAAATGTACTAGGCTGAAAGAACAACCACATACTTCATCAGGTAAGCTCAAAACTTATAAAATAGTCCATCGTATTACTATTATTCCTTGCCAAACCAGAATACCTTAGCCAATTTTTATTATTTAATATTCAATTTTAGAAAGAACTTGCATCAGAGTTATTACAAAAAAAAATCCAGATACCTGAAATTCAGCATTAGGATCCTCAACTAAAGACGGAAGTTGAGAGAGGCAGAGCTCAGCAGCCATGTCCCATGCATCCCTGCAGTGCAGATAAAAACATAAACTGTTGACAAAATTTGACAACACGTTTAGAAAAAAATATCATAAAAATAATCACCAACAATACCACATATGATGCTGATGGGTCGGAGGTAACATTGGGTGAGAGACAGGAGAACAATTTGCAGATCGCATGATTCGCTCAGCAAGTAGAAAATTTCGAAACAGACTTGCAACAAGCAAATCCTGTCTGAACAGTCTCTGAAAAAGATCTGCAGAGTGCAGAACAAAATAATGATCAATGTAAGATACCAAAAATGCATGCTAAATCACTGGAGATGGAAAAAAAAACCATGTTAATTTAGTAAGTCGGCAGAAGGATGGGGAGGGTTGAGACCTACCATGAGGAAGAACATTCCAGGCAATCGTATCAGTTACGGCTGTAAAGATCCAATTCAATTCACCCAGAAGTGTCTTTCGGTCATTTGGACGGCCAGGGATCTTGTCTATAAGTGAATAATCAAGTGATTCACGAAGTAATGAACGAGTACAAAACCTAGAGACAAATTACATCACAAAACTTAATAGCCATTTTACTATGAGATATGCACTAATTAGTTATCACAACTTAAAAGTTCAGGTTTTATAGAAAATGAAGACAGTTAAGTTAGTAATGCAAATGTAAGTATCGAGCATAAAATCAACTTCATAGTAAAAAAACATATTAATCACAGGTCTTTTTCTATCACTACTGCAGTTAACGTAAAGACCAGCTGCAAAAGTTACAGCAAAAATAATATGATCACTTAACAAACAAAAATACCCCATAGGAGAAAACTGTATTATAAAAAATGCCAATGATTGTGAATTATGATGTATACAATCAGCCATCATTAAATGCTATTAGATAGGAGTAGTTAACTAAAGCTTCAATATGGGAAACATATAATAAGGTAAAATATTGGGTGGGTAAACTAAAACCACTCATGTTACAAAAGTGTGCATTATTTAGAAGACCATGCACAATGCTTTAGAAATCCATGCACAGGATAAAATAAGCAGGAATTAATGAGAGAAGCTTCACCATCGCAATGCCATCTTTATAGGTGTTGTAAGGCAAGATGTAAATACATCAGCTGGGAATTCTGCACTCTGAGGCAAAGTCTCATGTGCTTCACATGCTGCAAGCAGAATGCAATCCCTTTGGGACACAGAGGAGTTGGAAGCACTCCACTCATGAAGCTTATCAATAACAAGTCCAGTAACAAATTTGGCATCCAAATTACAAAAAAGACAAAGTCAGTACAAATACATTTGCAGTTTTATTATACGTATTTAACAACATGGTTTTGAGTGGATACCTCAATGAAGGAATTCACAATCATCCCAGCCGCAGAGCAATCAAAAACATAAATTGATGGGGTCTTCAGCCAGGAATCAAGTTCATTGATAGGTAAGGGAATATACTGTGTATAACTCTGAACAAGATGTGATGCAGAATGAGAATAAGAATGTCATGAAGCTCTTTTCATCATAATATTGTAAATGAGGGAATTATACTCAATTGGAACCCATATCTAGTAGCCAGATTTAAACTAATCAAGCTTCTCGGATAAATAAAGATTTAGTTCTAGTTTAGTTTTAACTTTTCATCAGTTATTATCATAGTAAAGTGAGGAGCACAAAAATTTGCCCTTTCCAGCATAATAATTGTTGTAAACTTTCTCATTAACAGAACAATCTGCCCCTATTTTTTAGGGTTATTTCCTGGTCCTCCTTTTTATGAATATTTAATTTAATATCACCCTCCCCATCTCTATTGCGCTTGTTGAAGAAAATCTGAGCAAAATACCAGGCATAACAAGTAAAATACATTATATTCATTGTGCTTGGACTAAATAGTAAATTGCTTTCTTACCCATTTTTGCTCATACTTTGGCCACCCCATTTTCCTTCTATTCTTGGATTTGAATTTGACCTACTTTCACAGTCACTCATTTTCCATTCTCCCCATTTTCATTTTTTACACTTGTTTTCTAATGAACACAGCACATTTTTAGAGAGGGCGGAATCTATATACACACACACTTCTTTGTCAACTAGTACTACATTTCCAGGATGAAGAGAACAACAATTGATTTATCAAATAACTACCTCACATCAAGAACTAAAAAGAATGAACATTGACCTTATTGAAGACCCAAATTTCACCATTAGCAGTTGGTTTTGGCACACCATGCCCATTGTAATGGAATAAAACTCTTTCCGACTTTGCATATTTACGACAAGTAGTACAAAGCTTCTTCACCTCATCCACTGTCGGATCAAGTTGACATTTATAGCGGGCCTGTAAACATGCCAACAAGGTTAACTAAAAATCAATTTCAAAGTTAATACGAGGATAATGCTACCTGCCTAAACACTCCCACCTTTGGTTGCCATCTTTCATACTGACTGCTCAAAGTTTTTCCAATTGACTCCAATGCCTTTTGCGGTGCCATAGAAAAAGGATCTGCGGTATTGAAAAAGGTAAGCATAAAAAACTGTTTGCACTGTTACCATGGTTTGCAAGCATCTACAGTTTTGATACATCACAAAAATTCTACTTAATCAATTTAGCTACATTTTTCATTAACAAAACCACAATTAACTCTAAATAATTAGGCCGGGGATCAAAAATATAATGACTGAACAAAAAGTTGAATACAAGTATGAATCAAAGACTCCAACCATAAGAAATAAATGCAACACAGCACACTATGCGTTTTACTCCCAGAAAATGCATTTGGAATCACTAAGAATCAACCAGCAATATGAACTTGTGAAAACAAATAGTAAATAACAAAAAATTAAGCAGTTAATATTATTCAGAAAATAAATGCAACACGCACACTATGCGTTTTACTCCCAGAAGACGCATTTACAATCACTTAGAATTGATCAACAATACGAACGTGTAAAACAAATAGTTAAATAAAAGTAAGCATTCAATACCATTAAGAAACCCAAAGCTCTTCCCAAACATTAATAGACCCAAAAAGCGCAAAACATCTCAAATCCAGGAAGCAACTTGAGTCTACAATCACAAAGATTCTACTTAATCAATTTAGCTACATTTTTCACTGAAAAAGCCACAATTAACTCTCAATAACTACACCGGGGATCAAAAAGTTAATGATTGAAGAAAAAGTGAATACGACAAGTATGAATCAAAGAGTCCAACCATAAGAAATAAATGCAACACAGCACACTATGCATTTACAGTCATTTAGGATTGATCAGCAATATGAACGTGTAAAAACTAGTAAATAAAAATAAGCATTTAATATTATTAAGAAACCCAAAGCTCTTTCCAAACATTAATAGCCAAAAAGTGCAAAAAATCTCAAATCCAGGAAGCAACTAGAGTGTACAATCACAAAGATTCTACTAAACCAATTTAGCTACATTTTTCACTAACAAAGCTGCAATTAACTCTAAATAATTACACCGGGGATCAAAAAGTTACTGACTGAAGAAAAATCTGGATACGACAAGTATGAATTGAAGAGTCCAACCATAAGAAAAAAATGCAGAACATCACACTATGCGTTTTACTCCCAGAAACGCATTTACAATCACTTAGAATTGATGAGCAATATGAAGCATGAACATGTAAAAAGTTAATAACAAAATATAAGCATTTAATACTATTAAGAAACACAAAGCTCTTGAGAGTACAAACTGCAGAAATAAAAAAATTAAAATAAATGAGATTAAAGGTAACGAGAGACCTATCCAGCACTCCATTCTGGCACAAGGGGATATCTTTATTACATCTGGTGGATCGACACTAATGTTTAAACATAATACTAGAGCTACACATCCTGTCTTCATCTGCACCACAAAGTTAAGAGTTAAAATAGAGCATACTTCTTACCAAAGATATAATATATAAGCATCTTAAAGAAACAATCATTAGAACATTTTAGAGGAAAAAACAGACACTTATGAGAAAAAAAAATGTGAAATGCCAATATAAGTTCATGTTTGGAACTTTCATGCTATCAACACCTTCAGACCATTAACTGTCAATCAGCTGCTTATGTTGAAGAAGCCAAAACTGCAAACACACAATTTCCAGTTGATACAATCAGACTAGGCGGGAGTGGCTTGGTTATTTCACATTTTTACTGATGGTTAGAATTTAAACCAATGCTTCTTACACAAAGCGTATATACTTATTTTTACTAGACCAAATTCTACCTCTGTCACGTGCCAACCAATTTCCACCATGCAGCCAATCTGACAAGTTAGCAACCTCCAATTCATGTAAACAAGCCACACTTCCTAATGCAAGCTACCAGGATTTACACAAGTCCTACTATCCTAAAGAAGCAAATGTAAGCAATCTTTTCCCCCACCTCCATTCAGAAATCACTAATTCAATGAAGCAAATTCCAGGATAATTTATCCATTTATACAGATGGTTCTTTAGCCAAGTAAGAATTCCACAAACACAAAGGTTACGATTAATATAAGAAATATCCCCAAGGTTCGTGACCATTTTCATATCATTATTTGAATTGGAGACCCGCTAAAACATAAAATGCACTCTAAATAAATAGTAAAGCGAGAAGCTGCGTTAAAACCCAAGGATATCCCAGAACTCACTCTGACTCGCCGATCTTCTCACCAACCATTACCACTAGCATTTCACTTGTTACACTTCAGAGGATCCAAACCCATCTTCACAAAACTTCATGTTTAACAGGTCAAACATTTTACATCCTCAACAAGTCCTTAATAGCATAACATACGCAAAGACAATCCACCTCCTCTCTTCCTTCTACATTGAGTGCTTTGGAAAGTAGGATTTTTGGGTTTACAATGCTTCCAACGGATTTCCAAACACACCGAAAGTCATTCATCCAGTCACCACTGCTGCCACTGCATTGACCTTTACGCCCACTTTTTTCTACATTTTCTAAATTCCTATCACGCAGAACTCGTGGCACAGTGGATTCACAGTCCTACACTATCTTCCTTGCACACGATAACGCAAATCGCAAATCGCAAATCGCAAATCATCGATTCGTGACAACAAAATGCAGATAACAAAAACAAGTTTAACATATAACAACTGAATCGAATTTTTCTTTTCAGCAGAGTGATTGGATTGAAGTTCTTACTCTGTCCTTAGGTCGCCACTTGGAGACGAGGCCGCTGTCGGAGGGGCCGGCGGGGACGGCGGCCTCGAAGGCGTCGTGGCGGAGCTCGCACAGGACGACGGTGTGGGGCAGGTAGGCCATGCTGGTGGCGGCATTCCCGGCGTAGTTGCCGCTGCTAATGATGGCGATGGCGGCTTCAGAGTCGCGGCGGTGCGCGAAATCGGCGTCGTCGTTGCTGCTGCTGTTGTTGTTAAGAGCGGCGACGGCGGCGGCAGCAGAGGAGGAAGAGGAGGCGGTGGTGGAATCGTCGAGGTGGTTGTGAGAGGTGGGAACGACGAGAACTGTGGATTGGGAAAAGCGAGAGGCCATCAAATCTCCCAATGCCATCCAAATCGGAAACCCTCCTCAGTGGCGATCGTACATGGAATAATAATAGGAAAGGTTTTGAGGAAAGAAGGAACCCTAGGTTTTCGCAGTGTGAGGGATATGAAGATGAAGATTAAGGTGAAGGTGAAGGTGATGATGATGGCGATGGTGATGGTTATGGTGTTGGCGTTGATGATGGTAGGGATGGGGATGGTGATGATGATGATGATGAAGGGGGCGCATAGAACAGTGGCGGCAGGCACTGTCTCTCCTTGAAGGGAAAACCGAAACGAGTGATACGATACGAAATAGCGAGTTTGTAAAGCCAAACGAGAAAAATTAAAAATAATGGGACTTATTAATAATCTATGACAATATATAAAAAAGAATATTTCAGTGTCCACGTTTACCTAGAAACTTTTTTTCCTTTAATTATTTTGCAATCTCTTGCTGCAGTTGTGTATGCATCAATTAAAGGATTAAAAAAATTGGAGCAATTGTTGTGTGTGAAAAGATTTTTTTCAGTGAGAAGTTAATTTCATATCATGGCAACCGTACAATCTTTCGTATTTAGCACATCGGAGTTGCTTGGGCCACATTTTAGCATAATTGTTCTTCAATACCTGACAACGTATGTTTTGTGCACAATGAAATGGATTTGCTACACGAGTTAGATTTTGGTACATGTCCTCTTCCTTTCAATATATCCTTTGCTAATTTGTTTATTATTGCATGTCTTTCTAATTTATAACAAAACAAATTTCATAAGGTCGAATGTTGTTGAGTCATTATTCTTTGTTTCAAGTTCATGCATCTACAAATTGTACACTGCTTGAGCATCAAAGAGAGGGATGGGGTTTTTGTATGGTTTTCACAACAACAATCATGGAGGCATACTTGGAGATGACATATGTGAGTTGCAAATTATATCTTCCTTTTCTTTTTGGTCTTTCTTGGCATGCAACGTCTTTCTATCTTCTTCAATTCATACTTATTTTGGGTATTCCCTTAATTTTATTTTGGCCTCTACACTGTTTAACAATTAGTATTTTTCTTTTCTCTTTTTGTTCTCTTAGTCAAAAGTTCCAAAACAAAGAGAAGAGAACACTCGGTTAACAAAGGAAAATGGAATGAAGTAGGGATGCCTCATACCTATGCATATCAAATTTTCTGCATGTATGAAAGACATGGCTTTTTGGGTTAAGTAAGTTTTTGCATTCCGTTGGTTCTCTTTTTAGGTTTAAAAGCTAACCACAATTCATTCTTTCTCTTATCACAATTTTCCTGTTTGTTGCAGAGAGAATAACCTACCATTCAGTCATGCTCAATTCAAGAAGAAAATTAAAATACTCTCATATTTTAGATTTTCTATTAGAAAACCTTTTTCTTTTCTTGCCTTTTATAATTTTAATTTTTTCATTGCTTCGTCTATTTTTTAAAATCAAATTTTAAAAATTAAAATCTTCTTCTCATTCTCTCCCCATTGGAAAAATTAGTGAGGGATGTGCAAATAGCATCAAAGGAATTTTACAAAGCCAAGTAAGAAAAGGTAAGCTTTATGTTGTTATGATTATATTTGAAATTCCTATGGCATATATCAAGGGTTTGGTCTGTAGGGATTGGCAGACCAAACTAATCTTCTTCAAGATATTTGTGAAAGTGGGACTGAAATTGAAAAACTAGATGATGATGATGCACTTTTGTAATTTATTTAAAATTCATTTATATCAATGAGTCATGAATAAGGAATTTAACCTCACATTTGTATTTGATGTAAAAAAAAATTTCACTTATATGATATTTAACTTTTTTATTGTTATTTGATATGGGACTTCACCTCATATTTATATTTCAATAGTGTGTGTTTTGCAATTAACAATCCACTTACAATGTACAATTTGAGGTCACATTCTTCACTTGAAAAAAAAAATATTTTTGAAGGATTACTAATACGTAACTAAAGGATCGAATACTTTGTTAATTGTTTAAAGGTGCTTGAACTAGATGTATGGTATTTGTGTTTGTAGTGTAGTGTAGTATAGTGTGATGGTACAATACAATAAGGTATGAGACATATGGTATACCATAGCTGGATTATTCTAAAATAAAAATACAATAGTTGAATTCAGGCATTTTTTATTTTTCGTCTGCCACTTTGTGACCGAGATAAATAATTGAAATGTTTTTAAACAAAATATATTGAGTTTTTTTGTGTTGAAACTTTTACTTTTATAGTTTATAATTTTAAACTAAATTTTGTCAGGAATACTTTATTGTTTTGAAAATATGGTTGATTAAATATATTTAATAAGTATACATAATTTTCACTAAATAATATCTTTATCAAATAAAATTTTATAATTACACTATAAGGAGTAACAGGTTTTACTAAATGATAAATACAAATCAAATGTTTACAAAATACTTTATACTGTAATATGAAACCTAAAATTTGATTACAAAATACAAATTCAAGGTTTAGTAGGTGATCAAAGGGTAGTTGAAGGGTGAAATGCTAAAAAAATGCACGTACTAAAAGACTTTATTTTGCCTTTATATATTGTTTTAAATTTTATAACTTAAAAAAATAAAGAAGAAAATTAAAGAGAGTATCAGTAGAAGCTTAAGAAGTAAAATAATTTGTAATTCAGAAAGCATGTTAAACTAAAACTAACATAAACATTAATGCACAATAAGAAAAATTGTCACAATATATTATTTTAGCGCATTAGAATTAACATGTTAGCGAAATAAAAATGTGTATATGGATATATATATATATATTGTTCTATCACATTTTTAATACATTAAATTTTATATATTTTATATATTGTAACTATTCTCTTATTAAAATTTACTTTTATAATAATTTTGAGTTTAATAATTTATTTTTTCAAATACATGTCATTTATATGCTTTTTTTATTTTTTTACTTTTTTGATAATATGATAAATTGTACAAATAAATTAATTTTAATAACATAAAACGTGATAGCGAAATAAAAAAGTGTTTCCACTAATTATTATTAATATTAATAATATTAAATGTATTCAATGTAGTAATAAACTTTTCCCTTTAGGCACGGGAATAAAATTAAATTCAAATCGAAATTCTGTTTTGTTTGGGATATATTGCAATATTTTTATTGCATAATAATAATGACTAATGTCGCTTACGGATAATTTTTTTTAAAATGAAAAAATGAGTAATAATTGTCAGTTTTATTGCGAATCAATCAGATATTATTATTATTATTATTAGATGATAATATACCACTCTTTCAACTATCATATAATTATAACTTGTTTATATTTTTACTTTCACTTTTTAAATTTCAAAAAAATAAGGAAGCATGCAAAGAAGAGATATTTTCTCATTAATAACATTCAAATTTCAAAGCGAGACCATGTTAAACATCTAATGGTTATTCAAGTAAGATATGCTTTATATGTGTGATTAACACGTTGTCACTTAAGTTAATTGAGTTGTACATGACGTTTGACACACATTTAGGCTTAGCACACTAGGTCATAGTATAACATTTTTTTAAGAGTTTTAAAAGGACATTGTTCCATTGGACAAAGAGAGACCATCTATGGCATTTGTTTGGAGCTTGAAATCACTTTGGGAGCTCTTCTTTTTCAATGTTCTCCATTTTCTTTGTTTCTTATTCTTGTTTTGTGTCTCTTATGATCATGAGAGGCTAATTTACCCATCATTAAGGGCTTGGATACCACAAACTTTGTGATGTAATGATCTCTACTATCCATTTAATGTTAAATCAATATTATCACTTCCTTTCTATGTTTATTGCTTTGTTTATGGTTTGATCACCTATATACATGTATGTTATAGTGTTTTAATCATTGAGAAATATTTTTAACTAAGAACTTGAAGGAACTTTTAAGTAACCCATATCTATGGATGTAATGTGTTTGTTAGTCTTATTTATGCATCTTTATTCTTAAAGCAATTACTTGGTTTGGCTTTCTAAGGAATTAAGAGTGAAAGTTAATGATAATAGTTAGAATAACTTTAAATGGTGAAAAATCTTTAACATCACATCAAGAGTACATTTGGTAAGCCAAACACTCAACACTTCTCCAAAATCTCCACAAGTTGTCATTTTTGCACCCAAAGTGTTTGTTCACCTCGTGTCTTTGAACCTTGCTCTGTTTTTTCATCTCTTTTATTACTCTTGAACTTTACACTTTTGCACTTTTATCTTAAAATATATTAGTTTCCCTTCATTCCATTGCTTAAAATTTGGTCTATACAAATTATGAGTCTAAACAAAGTTCATGTGGACATTCGATCTTACTGTTTATTACTACTTGTATGAATGAGTACGTTTGTCAAAGAGTTAGCACATAGTCAATGAACATTGTTAGTCAAATATTACACAGGTCCTTGTGGATACGCTACTTGAACTTTCATTTTATACTATTTGCGTGACTTGATATACTTGCCAAGAAATCAACATTAAGCGTACAACCAACTATTTAACTTTTCTTTCACATCACAACTATCCACTCTTTTTTTTTTTTTGGAAAGTCAATCTTTAACGTTGGACTCAAGGAATAGATTGTTTTACTTGGATGATTTAGATGTATGATATTTCTCAAAAAAAGCAATTTAATTATTGGGATTTGGTTGATTTTCTTGTTGGTGAGAAAAAAAAGGGAAGAGTTGCTTTTAGTCTCAATCCAAGTTATTGTTTGAAATTACCATCATGAAATGCAATTACAAGTGGAGAACGTTACACTTCAACGCTCTTGTGAAACACACAAATAATCATGAAAAACATATCATCAATGCTATTTGAAATGACCTCACCAAGTTATAGCTTGAAATTATCGAATACAAGATCTCTTTTTTGCATCATCATCTTCCTTTGTCATTTCCTTGACAATTATTATTACTCATTTAATTTGCTTATTTGTTTATTTTATTTTTATACGTTTGATATGTGTTTTTTTACCTCAGTAATAATAATATTCTGAAAATTAATATTCCCATGTAGCTTTTGTGATTGAGATTGGTAAATTATGAATATAAAGATTTTATGTGGTTCATTTATTGTGAGGTCTAATTTTATAGGAAAAAAATATTGAGTAAGTTATCCTATATTTTCCAATGCATTCTTAATGTGAATTCCAAAAAAAACAACTTTTTATTTTAAATTTCTTAACTAGTGTTCTAAGAACACTAGTTAGCGAGAGCCTTAAAATAATTAGTGCAATTCAATAATTCTTACTTTTGTAAAGGGTGCATTTCTTTACACAAGTCATGTTAAATTTATTTATTGGAGGCAAGGTTGCTGAATTCTAAGCATTTGACTTATTGATGTTCCACACACACTAAGACTTTTATTCATTGAATATTAACTTGTTAGAAATGGGGTCACTTTTTTCATTCAAGTGAATTTATTAAGACAAATGTACATCCAAATATGATAGGTCAATCATGAAAAATTATACTTATTTCAGTATCTTATGTGACTATTTTGAAAATATTGCTAAAATATTTTGTTTATCATAATGTTGATAATCTACAAAACTCTTAAATTAATATACCTAGATACATATCGCTACACTTAAAAGATTAATGATGTTTTCTATAATATATCATTTCATCAAAACTAAGATGATGCCTGTGTAAAACTAGGATTCAAGTTTAGGAAGACACTGTCTCAATATTTTCTTTCGTAGGTGGTGGTGGTGGTAGAGTGTTAGATGATCCGGTACCTTCGGAATTTGTAGTTTGTGGAGCAATATATTTCCTATGCACTCTATCTTTATTTTTGCTCCACCACTCTTTTGCTTGATGTTCACGGAATCTTCGCTTACTACATAAAGAATATATAGAAACATCAAAAGAAGAATAAAATATTAAGATAGAATGAGAAAAAAAAGAGAGTAAAATATGTACTTGGTCCTATATTTTTAGTCAAACTTGATTTTAGTTCTTATAGTTTCAAATTGATCAATTTTGTCCTTATACTTTAAAAAATAACAATACCTTATGACAATTTTTTTTTAATAATTAAATAAGGATTTATGAACAAAATATAGAGAATTTGTTTATGCAAATTTCTGCCACACTTAATTTATAAAATGGAAATCACAGAGTTAATGGTTTACTTGCAAATCTAAGACCAAGTTTATTGTTCATGCAATGCATTTATTATATATATATTGGGTACAAGTGTAGTTACTATTTCAGTTTAGTCACAAATACACACATATAGTTGGATATACATATCCTCACATTGGGATACGAGTACTGCTAAATTAATAAACTATAGTAGTATAACAACCATTTCAAACATAATCATAATGCATGTTGACACATAGAAATTGAAAATGAAGAGTTTGTTGGATCAACAAATAACTGTAGCACCTGAATTTAACTTGTTTGAAAAATCTGACACCACCAGGCTTTACTATTAGTGTCACATGTACCCCAGGTTCAAATTCAATGACTTCTGTTTCTCCTTCTTTGCCTGGTCTTGAAGAGTCTTGGGATTTTGAATCATTTTGTGAAGGCATTGATGCCTCGTTGTTTGATAAAGATGAGTTATTGCTTTCTTGAATAACATTTCCTTCATCTACAGTTTCATTATTTTCTTCTATTCTATGTTCTTGCAATTTAGAAGAGCTAGTATTTAAGTTAGGTGTATTAAGTGCATGTTGTTGTTGAGACTTCGCACTTGATGGTGTTTCAAATTCTGAATTTTCTTTTAGAAAATTCTCAGCTCGAGTAAGCACGACTTTCAAATTTCCACTATCTAAAACGTCTGGAGGCAACTTCTCAATCATTTCCTTCATCTGGATAAAATAAAAAAAAAAGTCAACTAAGTTAAGATTATGTACTTGAAATCTTAATTAATTGGCTTATTGATCTTTTAAATTAAAAAATATTTCCTTCATCCGATACTTCTTATTAGGTGTCTAACATAACGACATTTTAAACAAGAGAGGTGTATGAACTTAAAAGATAGTTAGAACAATGAAAATATATTTTAACATTTTTACAAGTTCAAATATAACCTTGAAATATATAAAACAAAAATACCTGATCCACAGTAGACTCAAAAATTTCTTTCATGGCTTTATGCTTAGAAGATTCCTCTGCAGCAAAGGAGGTAGCTTCCATGACATTTTTTTGGAGCTTCTGAATTTCCATGTCATTTTTTAGCCTTACACTTCGAATCTATATGAAAAGAACATCCATAAACTTATAAACGAATGACATATATAATATGATGTTTATTCAATAACATACAATTAATGAAACTATAGTAAATTTACTTGGTTTTGCATTTTTGAAACTTCTTGATTCAAAAGTTCATTTGTCTTCCTCAAACTATCAATAAGACTTCTAGAAAATCCCGGAGTTCTAGAACGTGGAGGGCTTGCCCTTCTTGAATAAGGAGATGTTGGTCTTGAATTGAGAGGTGGAGTTGGTGGTGGACTAAGAGCTATAGCAGACCTCAAAACATTTTGAGTTGAACTTATTGAGTTACCAAATGCAATATCATTCAATTGTAAAAGTGATGGAACTTGGGATGCTGGAGACATGGAAGAATAATCATGTTTGCTTCCCATCTTATTAGCCATCATTATCTGATGAAATTTCATTGGTTCTGTGATAGGAGGCAAAATTAGTCTTGAAGACTTTACATCTCCTTGACCAAATCTTTCCCTGGTATCTAAGGAATTACGAGGTGTTGTGGTCATTTTCCTATGAAGATTAGAACTAGCACATGCCTCAACAGCTTTAAGCTTGTTATAACAAGAGTCACACACGCGATGAGGTTTTCCTGGTGTTGGAGCCAATGATGCTTTCAATACCTTTCTTGAACTACAACCATGGCAATGCACTAATCCACAATTGTAGCAATTGTGCCTCTTTCTAGTGAATCCAAATGGTTGTCTACAACCCGTGCAAACAGATTGGTCAACTCCAGAGACCCATTTATGAATGCATATGCAAGATGTAAAGTTTGAGCCACAAGAAATATTCTTTACATGCCTATCTTTTAAGGATTCTACTATTGTTGGTGATTTTCTATCCTCTATGTCTCCATGTCCCAATCTTCCATTGGCACCTTTCCCCCAAGTATACAATTCACTTCTTGATGACAAGGCAGCAACATGATGAGATCCACATGATATTACCTCAACAAATTCACCCACCAACTTGTCTTGTACTAGGATAGGTACTTTTCCATCAGCCAAATGGTTTCCTAGTTGACCATTTTCATTGCTTCCCATAGTAAAAATGTGACCAGATGTAGTGAGAGCAACAGTCATGGTGTGTCCACATGCTATCTGGTGGAAATTATACTCGATAAGTGCAGAGACACAAGTTGGTTGAAGGTACGTTTCCTTGTTTCCATGTCCCAACCGATATTTGTCGCCGTCTCCCCAAGTGAAAAGCTTCCTAGAAGAAACATATGAACCGGATTGAAAAGTAACCTCTACAATAGCTGCAGTGTGCCACACTCCACATGAAACCTGAATGGTTTTCAGTCCACTTAACAATTGCACCTCCTTTGGATATGGAATACTTTCTCTGTTTCCATGGCCTAAAACTCCAAATGTCCCATCACCAAAGGTGAAAAGTTTTCCATTAGAAGTTGTTAGTGCTGAATGCCATGTGCCACATGCAACGGATATAACTTGAAGCCCTTCTAAAGGGCCAGTACTAATTCTTTTTGGTATCCAATGGCTAACATCAGTTCCATGACCAAGAAGTCCAACATTGTATGTACCATCACCCCATGAGAAAAGATCATCAGATGTAGAAACAGCACATGTATGATTCTCTCCACATGCAACAAAATCAATGTTAGTAACTGCCAAAAATTCAACAAGTTGAGGGCGACCGAAATCTCTATCAATTCCATGACCAAGTCTTCCACCACATTCTTCTCCCCAAGTGAAAACCTCCCCTTGCCTTGTTACCAAAGCAATGTGCCTCACACCAGATGCAATCTGTTGAACATCAAGAACAACACTTGACTCCAATGGCTTAGGAATCAACACATCTGTTGTGGAAGGGGCCTGAGTGGAAAATCCATCAAGTGAAACACCATCTGCCCAAACCTCTCCCCATATATAAACATCTCCTAGTGATTCTATGTCATCTGGTCCCGATCCTGTGCTCGAAACACTTGGTGTACTCGACACGCTGACACGAAAACCATCTCCAATACTTGTTCTTGGTTGCATGTTATTAGCACTCTCTAACCCCACATCTGTGCTGGTTACCAAATTCAATGAAGGCTCATGAGAAGCAAAATCAAAAGCGACCTTGTTATTACGAGTGATGCATATGCCAAACTCTAGTGCTGCACCAAAAGGACGACCTTTTGGAGTAAAATCAACACCATCCTGCAATTTGAAAAAAATAACTAAGTAATTAACGTGCTCATGAAATGCAGGCTTGAATGGAATGGTTACTGCATGAACCAACAAATATCATGTGATTCATGTATTTTGAGGATTAGAAAAAAAAAATTAATCTCTAGTTGCAAAAAGGTAAATGTTAATCCTTTGGAATTTTGAAAAAACAAGCATAAACTATATGTCTTCACATACACAGTAAGTAATTAAGGATAAAATTAATGATCATTCGATTGATTCATGCTAAAAAACTCACATCAAATAATTCACTTCCAATGCGCCTAAGCTTTCCAGTAGAAATTAATGTCTTAAGGCCTGTAAACCATACCTCTGCCTCATCTTTGTCCTTGCATATCTATAAATAAGAACAATAGAATAACTTTTTTCAAAATTTGTATCAAATTGAGAAATTGGAATGAAATGCTTATTAATTAGTATATTTTCTAACCAAATCAAGTGTTCGCTCCTCGTTACTATAAACAAGTGAAAACGATAGGTAATCTTTTTCTGGCTGTAAATATCTTCTAAAGACTACCTACAAAGAAAATGTCATATAAAATATAAATTAGCTTTAAAAGATTGTTAATATATATGGACATAAATATCATCTATGGAATAAAATATAAGTAATTAACTAACAGTTCTTTGTCCAGGGATAATACGTGAAACTGACGATAAATTCAATTTCCTTTCCTTCTTGTGAGAAATCCAAATTAGTGTTGTTTCATCCTGTTAATTCCACTAAATATGAACTTATTTAGAGATATCAAAATCATCATACACATGTCTACTCTACAAATTAGAATAAGCATGGTTAGTACTGGAACTACATTTAATTTAACAGTAAAATCTCACCAGAGAAAGTCTGAATGGGCAAACTTTTGGCTTGGTTTTTCGACTGTACTTTATTAATTGAGTCCCTTTTTTTATGGCAATGAGTGCCTTTAGAAAAAGTTGAAACATACATTAAATCCTAGTTAGATGCATTTAAGCAACATAATCCTTAATGAAATATAACAACAACAAATCATGTGGCTTATCTAAACATATTTTCAACAATGATATTTTTTCTTGCCACTTTTACAAATTAAGCATTTTGATTATTATTAAATAAAAAACAATCAAGAAATGTGCAATACAACTGCCATTTTGCTAAAGATAAACTTATTCTTCTTAAAACATTGACTAGTTATTGATATCATGTCAAATAATAATACTAAAAAATGTAGAAACAATAAATGATATTACTCAAATTCCATATCATGTTTACCTTGTCACTTTTTGTTCTCCATTCTTAATTACAACTAATAATTTTTTTACTTGTTATGACTGTCACTTTGTTCAATACATGTAATGGTTTAAAACATGACAATTCTATCTTTAGCCAAACTACCTTTAGGCAAGGAAAAACATATTTTTTACTACAGAAAACTACCAATAACATTTTTTAAATTCTAGTTTCAGTGGTTGCCACAACTGCAAAAGACCATGGTTACAGGTTACACTACTTGTAATTGGCCAATATCATCTCATAATAGCCATGAAGCATTAGCTATTGCAGCTATAACCGTAAATGCCAAGTATGTGATAACATCTCAATTGAGATCAACGTACTATATAATATAATAACCCTAAAATTTTAGTTTGTCTTTGTTATGGATTTGCCTTATTTTTACACAAACACAAAAGTGAATGAATAAAAGAAACATGTCTTAATTTAATTAAATGATCATCACCATTCACAAGAGGGGAAAGAACACATCTTAAGCAAAACAATTTTAGAAAACAACTTAAAGGAAAATAAAAAAGGAAACTTAGGGCGAAATTAGCTCACTTGCTCAACATCACGCTCAAGACTCCCATAACTAGCAGGATCTGTCATTCCATATGAGAAAATTTGTAAGGAAATTGACAAAGCTCAAGCGATAATATCTGCATTCAAATCTCCATGGATAGTTATGCTTTTTACTTCGACCTCTCATCCAAATTTCTAATAATGTCGGTGAAAATTTGAAAATGAAAAGAGAACAAAAAAAAAAGGATAATGTATTCCAAAGCTTGAAAGCTCAAATAAGAATTTCCATTAGCCTTGCATGTCCATCTATTGGATCCAAAGATGAGGATGACCAATGTAACAAAATTTCATACCATTACAAAAAAATGGGAATAAAAAGGTAAAAAGGGGTTGTGGAATTGGCATCAAGTATCTCAATTTCGGGGAAATTAGACTTAACCAAAGAAGCCATAACAAGAATTGCAGATCAATGAAAGAATAAAGAGAGAGGAGGCGAAATGCGTGGGAAGTAAATGGTCAAATTTTTAGGAAACCTTAAACTTAAGAAAGCGGGGTATTTACATTGTTTCCATGCCCACTAACAAACTAAACGCCTTTTGCCACTTGGCTTCATAACTACCCATATATATAATGCCACTCTCAACTTATTAGTTTTTCTTTGTTATGATTAAAATTATTTTTATGATCTTTTTATCTGCATCATTTAATTTTAGAATTATTTAGGAAGATATAACATTTCTTTATTCTGTTATTATATATATATATATATATATATATATATATTAATTAGAAAAGTATTCTAGCATCCGGGTTCTTTTGATTTTTTTCCCATTTGGTACAGTAAAGCTAATTGGTTATATTAGTTTGTTTTGATATACGACAAATTAATATTATGCATATGCATGCAAGATTTTAGTTTTCTCTCAAAAGATACTTTACTTTCTTAATATTGAAAAAATGTATTTGTTTTTGGGAGATTAAAACGTGCTATATTTTAATATAACTAATTGAAGGTGAATAAGTCTTAGTACGTAGTATTTTCTCCCTTTGCAACTCACTGTGTTATGGATAATTAGTTTTCAAACCTTTAATATTGACTTTATAATAAACTAAATATTTTTTAGATAAAGTCTCAGCTAAAAATAAGGATGTTCAAAATTTTATATAATATTCTAAAGTCTCAAAATGCCCTTGAAAGTCGCACGTACGTATTTTTTTTTTATTTTTATTGTGACATGTATTGTTACTTATCACTGCAATAAAGATTGTTTATATATATTAAAATAGATTAACGCACACACCACATATTTTTACTTATCAAGAAATTTAAATGTAATTTAGTAAATATATCTCAAAAGAGATAAGTGCAATTTTTCCTTAATATATAACAATATTATCCATGCATATTATATATATATATATATATATATATATATATATATATATATATATATATATATATATACATTTAAAAATAGAGAAAACAAAATGTGAAAGTCTAAAGAAGATATGAATGGGGAGCTATAAAAATATTGTTTGAATAACAATTTTATTTTTCATATTAAAAACGTTAATTGCTGCTACATACATTAAATATTATTGTCCTGCTCAAGACTAGCGGGATCTGGCATTTGATATGGTAAATATTAAAGTAAATTACACTGATACTTTATGCGATTTTGTGGGATTTTACAAATATCTCGTGCTTTTTTAACGTTTCCAACAATTTCTTTTTTAGGGAGACACAGTATAATATTTTAAAAACAATTAAAAAAGGTTGATGTAATATATTAACGGTGTGCATGTGTTACAAAAAAAGAGAAGTGTTAGTTTAATATTTTTTAAACAATTTAAAAATTTAGTGTAAGAATAGAAAAAAATAGGAAGGATATTACTTTCAAGGTCATGCTTAAAAATTGTTTCAGTTATCGATTTTCAGGTACTAAAAGAAAGGAAAGCTCCTAGTTCTTTGTATAATATCAATACATGTTCTACCTAAAATTGGCGTGGCCATTAATAGTTAAGCGAAAATATGAACATGTGAAAAAAAAAATGATGTAATGATAAAATGTTAAGGTCAAAAGACAAATAGTTGAAAGTGAAAGGAAGATAAAAAGAAACCTATAACGTGCAAAAAATAACGGCTGAAAGTAAGAACTGAAAACATAAAGAGAGAAGAAAGAAATGAAGATTAATTGGGTTAACTGATGTAATGAAAATAAGCGCACCAATTACTATTTCCACATCTTTAAAATGTACTTAATCTAGTTAAATTCCAAATTCATATTCATAAGGCATATTTTTTTTTTATAAGTAAAAATTGAGGATAAATATCATATATTATTATAGTCAATCAAATTGAGTTAAACTTTCTTTATCTATAAAATATTATTATGACATATTAATTTGATAGTGCTAAGTGGCTAACATTCAAAGTTCTGATTATTTCAGCTTCGACTAATTTTACTCAATATTCAGAGTATCCCTAACCGAGTTACTAATTACTCCTATTTTTATTGAAATGACTATTACTTCGTTTTCTTCCAGCTTATATATTCATGATCTTTTTCTTCATCTTTGGGTCACCTTGGCTTTATAATAAAATGTTAGAAGTTGACTCAAGCAATGACCATATTTTAGGAAGGTATTCCCAACATCCATGATGGATTTATCATAATTGGCTTCTTTTTTTTCTTTTGTCAAATCATAAATAGCTTAGAGGGTGGGATTGGAGATGATGAGGAAAGTAGTTTTTGTTAAACATAGGAAGAATATTGGTAGCTTTTTCCCCCTCCTCAGAAATAGCCACTTAAACTAAACAAGTAGCAACCAAACAGTTTTAAGAGTCAGCTAACTAGCACCTCTGAATATAGGTTTTAGCTGAATACGTTTGAATATAGACTTTACTCAGATACATGTATTTTACGTGAGAAAAATTCTGTATCAAACACGATTATATTATGGGTGGAAAACCAATAACTGTTTCACGTCAGAGCTTGATTTAATAAATAAAACTGGTTCTGATTGACCAACAAAATCCAACATAGTTGAATCTTGAGCATAAAGAAAAATTAAATGAAAGTTTAATTTAATTTTGAGCATGATCAAAATTTTTAAGCATGACAGAGCGTGATGATATATTATTACTCTTGGTGAAGAAAAATTTTGGGCATAAAGAAAAACAATGAAAGTTTCATCCCCGTTGAATTTCAAAATCTCAGACATTATTTTAATAGGATTAAGACTAAGGTTTTAAATTACTGTTACCGTTTTCTAAAACCTTAGTCAAGAATTTTGAGGCACACGAAGCAGTCTTAAAATGGAAGGAGCGACTTAGTAAAAACGGTTTTTAAAGAAAAGTGCTTAACTAATGGCTAAAATTAAACTTCCAATGGCGGAAAATGATATTTGATAGGCTACAACATTCTACAGTGTACAACCAACAAATGTACTAGGATCAGTCTAGTGGTTGGGATTGAATAGAATTTATGCGGATTAAGTTGGATTCTCGGAGGGGAATTTGAGTAGTATACACGACCACTTAAGTTTGATTCTCATTGCAGTTATTGTATATACCCCAAAAACAAAAATAAAGGTTAGAGCCGACAGTAAGGTAAAACCAGATATGATATGATCAAAAGAAAAAAGAAAAAAAAAAATCAAGAAAGGCATATAGGCCTAAAAGAAAATTAGCAGCCAACAAAATTAGGACGAGATAAGATAAACCATGACAGTGAGCTATTATGAGAGTAAGCTTCCATGTAAAAGTTAGAAATTTGGCTTGCTAGAGTCTCTACATTGATGTTCTACTGGTGTGTTTGGTTCCTGCGGTGTAGTGAAAGGGAAGCAATTATTTTTTCACATTCAAATATCTCACCTACAACTCTTTGTAGCCTCCAGATATCCACATAAAAAATGTGATTTTTGTGGCGCCAGCACAGAACCAAACATTAACCAAACACAGTTTACTTAACATGATAATATAAAATAGAGATTTATTTACACTTGGAAAATGTGTAGTCCATCGCATCCACAAGGAAGTCTGCACCCACAAAAAAAAGGAAGAAACACACAGAGGCTATAAGTATAGAGACTAGTATTATTAATCGAATGCCAACAAAAGAGAGGGTTTGAGACTAAAGAGCAACCTGCATCTTCTTTGGTGTAATTCTGAATACATTTCCATAATAGCCACCCTTTCCAATCAACACTCCTAATTCTGTGTTAACAGCAGAAGAGTTTATTGGTCAGTAACTTATAAAATATGGCTGGAACCAGAAGAGGGATATGAATGAGATTTTACCTTTCATTTGGTCCATCACATGCAGTGTTTCATTTTGTGCTGGTGTTTTAAGTTCGCGATCACTGACAAGTTCAACTCCAAGCATCATGCCTATTCCTCTCACATCCCCAATTACTGCAGAAGAAAATCAACAAGTTTGTTTAGAAGCATGAAGCAGAAGAATACTAGTAATATATTCTCTATCACACTTTTTTGACATAATCTCTATTATTGGTAGAAATTTATCAAAAACTACAAAATTATAAGGGGAGCTAGTTAAATGAAAAGTGGGGCCACAAATTTTCATGATTTCTAGTAAATTTCAGCCAATAATAAAGAATGTGTTGCTGGTGTTTCTCACATGGTAGAAGGAAAAATGGAAAAAATCCTGATTCTTTTGTGACACTAATGCTTTTAAATTAAGGTCCTTCGTTCTCCATCATGTAACTCAACCGAGAATCAATTCATGCATGCTTGTGCACTAATCTAGAATAGATAAGGAATTAGAAATGAAGTGACGAAGGATTACATTCATATTTGTCCTACAAAAGCATTTTCTTGAAGCTTCTCAAAACAGCCAATCCTGCAGCAGTGCAAACAGGATTTCCGCCGAAGTCAAGGCCTTGGCAATCTCAGGAGTTGTCACAACAGCACCAATTGCAATGCTCTGCCACAAGCCAACAATGAAGAGCATTGTTAAAATCTAAATTATTTAAGTGCAGCACCTCAAAAAATAATTAATAGCTAGGTGGCCATAAAATAGAATACCTAACGTTGGCTTTTCATAAACTTCTACTGTTTCCCCTTTTGACCAGGTAATACATTTTAGGATTAAACCTTTTGATCCCTATAAATACTTTGAGGTTCATTTTTAGTCCTTTTTTTTAAAATGTCCATTTTAGTCCTAAATTGTGAAATCTATACCATTTTACATTAATATTTTTATAAGAACAAATAAACTAGAAATTCACAAATTCAATAAATTCAAAACCTAAAAATAAAACCATCTTCAATAATAAATAATTGGATCCTAAATTATATAATTGATTCTTTGGCACCATAAATATGAAATTAGAGCATTGATTTAATTAGGTTTGAGGTTTACTTGTTGAAGATATGATTCCAAACCTTAAGCAAATGTTACACTTGATCTTATATCTTGCAAAGCTTAAACAACTATAAGTTCTATTACAACTCCCATTTCCTGTTCACATCTCTCAATGCGACAAGTTGTGAAGTGATCAAATATAACTAACATGAATGTAAAGAATATTTAGCAAAAACATACTTAATCATCGGTGTCTTCCTATCATGGGCTTATGACCAGGGCCCATATATATAATTATTACCTAGAATACTCAATGGACTATTGTATTCTGCACCCTCATTATTATATTCTGCATCTTTCATTATATTTCGAAAAATCCTGAAATGTAAATTTTCCTTGTAGATGTAATATGCAAAAAAAAAGTAATAGATGTAATATGTAAGATTATCAAACTCGAGAGTTTACGCAGACTCATGAGAATTTCATAGACTCGACTCGTAGATTTGTAAAAGTTTACTTCATATAAAAATAATAACAAAATATCTATAAATAACATATTAATTAAAAATTTCAACAATATAATAAAGCAAAACAGTAAATCGTAAAGTTTAAAATATTTAAATAATCAAGTCTAGTAATAATACATCAATAGTAAATAATAACTTGGAAATGTTATAATAGTGATACATCAGTCTTGCTGAATTTTTTTATTTTTTTTCTGTAGTTATGTTTCCTGATGCCGGTTTTTTTAAGTGATTCTGTAATGGGCTTCAGAACATAGTGCTTTTGATGTACTATTTGGGTTTTGGTTTAATCATGCCTTATGTTAGCCATTTCCTCTTTTTCTAATATTAGTAATATATATTTTGCCTTGTTCAAAAAGAAAAAAAAAGTTTTATTATGATCAATTTACAGGATATATAATATCATTATTTAAATTAAGTAATTGAAATTTAACATAATTTAATTTTGATATTTATATTAATTTGTCGTTTTAGTATATTACATAAATATTGGCGTCTTTTTAATTATTATTAATTCAATTATAATTTGATCATAATTAAACAAATAAACTAAAAAAATAACATTTTTACCGATTCAATACTATGATAATTTTTTGACGACATTCATCCCAGAAAAATCTCAGCCAGAGGCAATGAAAAGAATCAGTAAATTAGTTATAAAGAAAATTATATAATTTCAATATATAAGGGCAACTTTGCTTCAACTTATTTTTAAAATTAATAATCTATTTCCTTTTAACTCCCTGAAAAATATTCTGAAAAATAAACAAATATTTTTTTTATTTAAAGAAAAAATAGGTTATCCAGTTATATTATAAAATATTTTTATATTATTATCTAATCACAAAACATAATGTATAATAATTATTTTAAAAATCATACCAATCATAATTTTAATAAATTAGTATTTAAAATTTATTAAAATCATATAACGATTAAACTCATATATAGCATATTTAAATATCCTTTAAAATCATGATAACTATATCAAAACAACCGTATTATCATAATTTTTACAAAGCAATTATATATTACCTCTTCGCAATTTCATAATTAAATTTGGTTTACCATACTGTCACTCCAAACATATTATATATAGTGCGTTTGCATGAGTTTTACATATTGCATATTCCATTGCACAAACAGAAAAGCTATATAAACATATAAGGAATTAAGTTTAATGTGAATTCAGATAAAAAGAACTGTAATCCAAACACATCCTAGAACTGAGACAACCATTCCATAAATGTAGTAGAAACATTTTTCTGAGTAATTGTAGTACCAACTACCAAGTTCTTCCATCCAACAGAGGAACAGAAAAATAGGACACAGAACCTTCGATTCCAATCCGATGGTGGTTTGGATTTTGGAAGTTGGAAAACCCAACATGTCATCCAACCGTAAGAGCTGTGTCAGCAGCAGAAGTGGTACACGTGGCTTGAAGCATTCCTATTTACGTGTCAATTATGCAAGACAAGACCAATTTCTCAAGACCAATCAAAACCTCACAGGACACACTTGCACGCCCACTTTAAGAATAACACTCAATCTAACCAACAGAATTAGATGGGTAGGGCCCCACATCGGTCACGCATGCTCAAAGTCAATTCAACCTTCAAACGTAACCCACTCACAATCACAGCACTTCAGTTACAAAACCCCTTATTTGATGCAAAAACTCAACCCCATATGAATGCCAACTAATCTTATTTGCATACCATATTTAATGAGCTTAAATTTATAAAGCATCTTCAAAAGAAAAAAAAAATGAAAAACTTCATAAAGATTTTCAACCCTCATTTATGATAGTATTAAACTTCTAAATGTTTTTTTTTTCACAAGTAAACCCTAATATTTACTACAGTATTTATTATTTTAATTAATTTATTAATTAGGTTTGACTAACTACTGACTAGTATAGACTCATAAATGCCCAATTCTTTTTATGTTAAGAAATACACATCTTTCAACGTAAAAAACTAGAAAATGTTTAAATGGGACACATCTTTTACTTACAATCCAACCAATATATGTGTACTATCAGATTTAATTTCTTTAACTGAAGTTTTAGATGCAATGAAAAAAAACTTAATTAAAAAAAGTCTACTAAAGATAATCAATCTTTTTTTTGATAAATATTAATTATTAACAAAATTAATAAATATTATTATACATTAATAACATGTTTATTGAAAATTTACTCGCAACTCAACACACTTTAAAAACTCTCACATGGGAGAGTATGTGTCCAGCCATCTAAGTGGTGCGTTACTTTGTATTTTTTTTTAAACTCCATAAAGGTGGAGAACAATTTGTGGAAGAGAATAGAATAGAAAACCAACAATTTTTTGTAATCAGCAACCCACACCACATGGTGGATTCATTTGTACTAATTCTTTAAGGCAAGGAGCAGTATGAAAGCTCAAATCCTTTTTGGGAGTGGGAGGTGTGAGGTGGGTCTTGCAGAGTTTCTGTGATCATGCTTACCTTATTTTCCTTCACTTGTTCTCATCAATTCTGGCCTCAACACACCACTACACTCCGAACCCACCTCCCAAAACAATCAAAAACTATTTTCAAAAGTGAAAAACCAAAACTTGATGTTGTTGTTGTTGCTGCCACTCATGAGGCTTTTCCCTTTCCTTTTCCTCCTCCTTGTTCTCTTGTTCAATTATGGCTTTTCTGAGTCTGGTGTTGGTGCTGGCTACCAACTCATGGTGGCAGTTCCTGTGGAGTATGAAGTGAATTTTAAAGGGAGGGCTTTTCTTGTGGAGACCAATCAGACTGCACCAAATTTCAGAGTGGCATTGAGCATTGAGGCCATCAATGGGAAATACTCATGCTCATTGGAAGTTTTCCTTGGGGATGTGAAGGTGTGGGATTCTGGCCATTACTCCAGGTTTTACATAACTGAGAAATGCTTGCTAGAACTTACCATGGATGGAGATTTAAGGCTGAAAGGTCCAAAAGAAAGAGTGGGATGGAAGACTGGGACTTCTGGACAAGGTGTGAAGGTAAAAACTGACACTTTACATACCAATAGTGTTAGTTGAGTGTTACCTTTGCTATGCATAGATGTAGTAATTGGAAAATGGTATTTGCATAATTATCAATTCACATAATTCTGACAAATAAATAAATAAATAAACGAGTGACTTAATATTCTCTGAGTTCAATTTCTATGTATTACCGATCAGGAATGTCGTTAATATAAAAGTCAACAAATTTATTATACATGGTGTTTTGTGATTGAATAATAATGTAAAAATCTTTTCTACTGTCAATGCATATACTATTTACTTTTTTTAAAACTCTGGAAAATGATCAGTGAAAAATTTCCATCGATTGGTTTGAAATTTTTGGGACTTAATGTAAACAAAGAAAAAACTGTATCCCTATTGTTCATAGTCAACTAAGCTGAATTGCTTAGATTCTAATAGATGATTTGCTTTGCTGCATTGAATCAATTTGAATCAGAGATTGGAGATACAGAGGACAGGCAATCTGGTGCTTGTAGATGCACTGAACAATATAAAGTGGCAGAGTTTCAATTTCGCGACGAATGTGATGCTTAGGGGTCAGCAACTTGATGTGGCAACTCGCTTGACATCTTCCCAAAGCAACTCAAGTTTGTTCTACTTCTCTTTTGAAATCGAGGACAAGAAGGTTGCATTGTACTTGAACTATGGTAAGTTGAGGTATTCTTACTGGGGGTTTCAGCCTACCATGAACAGAAGTATTACATATATTAAGCTGAGTTCAAGAGGGTTGTTGTTGTTTGATGTCAAATACAAGAAAATAGCACAAATTCCATCGGAGGGGATTCATCCACTAAGATTTCTAGCACTGAATAATGAAACAGGAAACCTTGGCCTTTATCACTATTCACCCGAGAAAGGAAAGTTTGAGGCCTCTTTTCAAGCTCTTAACAGCACATGTGATCTTCCAATTTCTTGTAGGCCTTATGGGATATGCACATTCTCCAATTCTTGTTCATGTATTCAGCTTTTGGCAAATGAAAACAAAGGTGGTGCTGATTGCAGTGGAGGAATCACAGGAGGGTTTTGCAATGGTAAAGAGGCGGAAATGCTAGAAATAGATAATATAAGTAGTGTGCTTAAAAATGTTACTAGGGTGGTAAATATTAGCAAAAAAACATGTGAGAGTTTGTGCTTACAGGACTGTAAATGTGCTGCTGCTTTGTATTTTGGGAATGCAAGCACAGATGAGGCAGAATGTTATATTTACAGACTAGTGCTGGGTCTCAAACAGGTAAAAAAAGGCACAGGATTTAGTTACATGGTTAAGGTCCCAAAGGGAACTATTAAAAACCATGAGAGGCATAATGTTAAAAGATGGGTGTTGATTGTGGCTGGAGGGGTTGATGGACTCATTATTCTACTTCTTGTTGGAGGGTTTGGATATTGGTTGGTTAAAAGGAGAAGTCATAGCTTACATTCTCGAGCCGGCAATACATGAGCAGTTTAGGAAAAAGCCTGGACCAGGTTTAACTTCTGAGTTCATATGTGAAAAAAAATAATAATATAGAAATCATTCATTGAAACATGTAAACACAATTTTTGTTGATTTCAGGAGAATCATCATAGATCATTCAAGTAGATTGATTTTTTTTATGAGGAGGACAAAATGCTGCATATTTGCAGCATATAGAAAATTTGTTTTTCAATGATGCTAATAAAAATGTGAACTTTTGAAACCTCAATTTCCAAAGTCCAACGTATACATGTTTGGTTTCTTCTTGAATCATGACAGTGGATTTTCTGACTGCGCATCATTTAATTATCTTGTGGTTATTAAACTTAGTAATTAATTTCATCTACAAAAGATAATAATAGTACTACGCAATCAAAGATCATAGAGAATAGTATTAAGCGCAGGCATCTGCTAGGTTGAGAATTGAGATATGAGAAAATCTCCCTTGTTTGTTTTTCATCTCAAATTGGAAGTTGATGATTTGGACCCATTCTGTTCTTTCATATGTTGCAAAGGACAGAAGGCTGATTTTTTATTTTTTATTTACTGAAAAGGTAATTCTCTCAGTGTTGCTTCATAGGAAAGCAAAACATGTATTATTATAGCCACTAATCTTTTAAACAGGAATGCACTCGTCTTGCTCATTAATGTCTCATTGATATGGTACTAACAATTGTAGTAAACGTTTGATATTTTTGGATTTCAATTAATTACCTGTCCCATGGGATTTATTAAATAGTTACTTCTAAAGGTGCCCCATGCAAGGTTTTTCTAAATTTCCATAGGGGTATCTCATAAAAGTCATGAGGTTGTTCAAATGTCTTGCAAGAACTGGTGTTGTTAGTCATAATTCAAAGAGAACATAATCATATGAGATTAAGCTTTTCAGGGAACTGCTATGGTCATTGGATCAAGGAAATTTAATACTTCCACCATTGCATAACCCATGATGGTTACAATTAGAATTACCATTTCAGAAATTTAAGAATCAGGCTACATTGAAGGACTGAAGCTACAATGAAAAGCGCATAAATCCTCACCTAACATAATTTCAATGATTTTTACTCACCTATTTATAACGTTGAAGAGATAATGTGAGTAGTATGGTTCAAATAAAAATGTCGGACACAATTCATGCATGAAGTTGTACAGTGGCATATGTTTTGTAGAATCACTTAGCATGTGACACATTTTATTATTATTAGCTTCGCAAAATCTGCCTGTTATGGTAAAAAACTGATTGGTTGATGCATAATAAGAGCAGGTCTTATATTAATATCTCTTACTAATGGTTTAAGTCTTATGTTATGTGATAATTAAACGCTAGTTCATTTAGTTTACTCATTTTTGCATACCTCTAAGGTGTGTATTGACAGTATAGTAAACTCTATCTACTAAGATCACTTCAGTGCTTACTCTATGGTTCTGTACATTCAACTAGACAAGGGGCCATTAGAGATGTCTAGAATGGAAGAATCATACGTGTCAGAAGAATCATAACTAAAACGGGACAAGAAGGCTAAGTGTTCTGTTTTTCTGTATATTGTACTTAATGTATTAGACACCCGACATTAATTTTTCTTATATTTGTTATTAGAAAACCAACTGTCACGTTGAGATATTGTAATTGTATCTTGATAGATCATGTATAAGAAAATTGAATCAAATTGAAGAATGGGAAGCCTTTCTTTGTATATTATTAACTCGTTGTACTTTATTTTTACTTTATAGTCCAAAGACAGATGGATTCAATAATGGATTAATGGTAATATATGATAAAGTTAAAAATTTATGAACATATCCTCAAAACACTGGCAATCCAATACTTAATCTTTAAAAGTATTCCTGACTGGGCTTAAGACCGAATCTGTATGGGCCTCCTTGACCCAAATGCGGTGTCAACTAGGGTTAACACCAAGGACTAAGACTTCTAAGATAAGTTCACGAATAGAGGATCACACTTCAGCTCAAATCATTGTTGCTACACCAAAATAGGGGAATCTTATGCTTTAGAAGCCTTGGCCCCTTATAAAGGAAACCAACCTATTTTAGGCTCGTATATAAATACAACTTACATCATTTTATGAGGTTGTCATTTATTACATATTATTACTTTGGTTGAATATTTATTAGTTTCAATGTTGAAGTATCTTTTATATGTATCCATCCATTCTCCACAGAGTTTTAGCCCTGCTAGGGAGTTCACCGTCACCAAAATAAATACAAGAGGTCCAATATATTTAGGAACCTAATTTAAAAATTATCAAATAGTTCAGGAATCTACACATTAATTTAACCTTATTGATTTAAAAGAGAGTATACATATGAGTGTATCCGTGCCAATTTCTAAATGCAAATAAGCATAAAACAGAACCACGCGCTACGAGTTGATTAAACAAGGAAAATGCGAATCAAATCCTTCTGATCAATGATTTACATTTTCTAAATTTCATATAAATGTCTCCCTCAGCTTCTTTGGAATTGTAAAAGGGAAATGACATCCTCGTTAGGCTTGAGTTCATAACTTCAATAAATACGATTACTAGAATAACACAAGCTTGGGATGTTCTCCATAACCCGTTATAATAATGTGCAGCAGATGATGTGGCAAATGCCTAGAAGGTAGCTTTCAAAATCATCTTCACAAATAAAGGCCAACAGTAATTTCTGTGACAGTATAATTAATATAGACATTAATTCATAAACAACTGCAAATTAGTCTAAATCCTCCTACAGAATCTTCCTGCAAATCCCCCAAAAAATTGAATACAATTTATTTGATGAAGATATTAAATTCATTCACGTTTTCAATTAATACTGTAGAGTACTAAGACCATTAGAAGTAGGAAGATATACCATTACTCTCAACAATTACTCATCCATTGACTCTAGTCTCCTACAAAATCATATAATTTCAAATGATTAGTTCCTAAATCTATTGAACAAGATTTTAAAAAATGGCATTTGACCGTTATTTTGGCTTCAACGTGTTTTTGAACTTTAAATGACTGCAATTGCAGTTGCATTGGCCATATTTATCTGCAATTTTCCTCAATATCAACGATTGCTACAAAATCGTGACAGTGACCACAACAATAATTTAAAACCTTGCTACTGAACAAGACAACAATGTTCATATAACAAACAAGTTGCATTGCTGTTATCTCATTGCCTAACGAAACAAGCTTATAAACCACAAAAACACTATAAAGACATAAAATCATAATTATATTGTAAATTTGTAAGGAAAGATGTTTGCTGAATATAAGGTAAGGGTTCTTAGTAACCAAGTGTCCCAAGGTGGCCTTAAGAAGGGAAAGCATAATAAATTTGAAGATAGTTGAAAGCAATAGAACCACATGAATAGCAGCTAGCTGGAGTGCTGCAGTGGCTATTCAAAGTTTTATATATTAGGTGAGTCAAGGGCAAAGAAAAGCTCTCAGTTCTACTCTGCTTTGGTAGACTATATTACTATACGAAGTAGTTAAGAAAATCTTAAGAATCAAGTCATCAACCAAAGCGAGAAATAATGAACATTTATTTACGTTTTCCAGCTAACACAAAAACTACTTCACCAATCTTATTTATGCCCTCAAGTAAATGATTATAGCTTCCCCATAATGATGATTCAATCATAAGCTATCCGGTTGGTGGTGCAAAGTTAAAGGTGCAGTTGCAACCTAAAGGTACTAGTGTAGTGTCCTAGTCCTGATGCTAAATGAGTATTAGGTGCGCAAAATAATCTATTAGTGAGACCAATTTACATAACATATGTCTCACTACACCGAATTTGACTACAGGGAAGCCAAATTCAATGTGATGATGTACATATAACTAACTACCAGTGTGGTATACTCTTTAAACGTGTGATCAGAGATTTAATTTTCAGGTCTATGCATAAAATGTTGGTCTGTGTATGTTGAGAGATTTTTACTCTCGACCAAGAAAAATCTTAGACACAGAAATAACAAGGTATATATATAAAGTAACTGCGTGGTCAATAGATCGTTTGTTGCACCAAATACTGCGTACTCTAATAGGATAGGATCCGAACCCTGTCTACAATGAGAAGAGTGAATACATCAAAATTGTTGGCACAAGTGATTTGACATAACTAAAATATCACTTTGGTTCAAAATGAAGCGATCCCATGGAAGGAGTAAGGATCAAATAATTAACAAGTCCATGTACCTCCCAGTTACGGCAAAAAAGTGAGGAGAGTGATATAAACAAACTCAAATACTTATATTCATGAGACTAAGAGAGTTTGATACAGTTACATAAACAGTAATGTATATCAATTATGATCATACTCATTCTCACACAGTACCTAAAACAGAAGGGAAGAAAATAGAAAGAGAAAAATAAAATAAAATAAATGAAATAGAACAAAACAAATTAAAGAAGCACTCACAGTGGAGTTAGATGAAGATTTCCTATAGCAGGCACATCTGGTGCTCCAGTTTCCACACGGGTCTAGTACAGTACAAATTAGCAATGTTAGCAACGTCACTGCACAATGACAACACTGCCATGATGGAGGTCGAGTATTGTGGGCCATATTTTTGGATCATCAATCCTAGATGATAATTTTTATTTATTTTTTACTGGAAGATGATAATTTTGTTGTCAATCATAATTACTAGAATTTAATTTAAATTAGTATTTCATTTGTGAGATAAAGATGTATTTTATATAATTAATATTACAATAAAAAATATTTTTAAATATATAAATTAATCATAATTAAAACTTATAATAATTAAATATTTAAACATATAAATTATATTTTAGATTTATAATAAGTAGTTTAAATTATGATATAAAGTTATTTTTAATTGAAATAGATAAAGGATTAAGAAAATTGAAAACACAAATAAAAATACAAAATATAATAGTTTAAGTTAAAAAAGATATTTTTTATTAATTACAGGATTAGTGTGTCAAATGTATATTTGAATTAAAGAAAAGAGAAATTATGTTTGAAAAACCTAACTGAAAAACGCATGAAAATAAGACCTTTTACACTCCAAGTCAACTTTGATATATCATATATATGTACACTTTAATATTATATTGTGAACACTTATTTGACATTTTTTTTTATCTATTTCTCCATTTTATCATATTATATCAAATATCACATTTTGTTTTTTTTACTATTTCTATATCTCTCTATGAAATATCTTATATGAATAATTTATCTCATATTATACAATATACGCACCTTGACTTAATTTTTAAATGCCCAAACATACTTTTTTTTTTCTTTCTTGCATCGCTTCTAACATCGATCATCTAAATATAAATTGTGAATGCTTACGGTGAACAAAGACACTACCTCCGTTCCAAAATATAATATTATTTTAATTAATTCATATCATTTAATAAAATTTATTAATTTAGTTAATAATATTAAATTTGTTAGTTATTTATATTATTGTTTAAAAAATTATCTTTAAAATTATTGAGACTCAGCTCATTATCTTTTTATTTCCACCGAATTACTTTTATTTAATTAATTAATTAGTGTGTTAGTCTTTTTTTCTGATACTTATAAGCGAGAATGCATGTCAAAGGAGTTTAAGTCAATTAATTAAACAATGTGTATAAGTATTATAAACCTTGTTATATCATATTCAATTCTTATGAATACAAAAATTATAAAAAATGTATTTATCTTTTTAATTCATAATATTTAATATTGTAAAATAATTAAAAATATTTTAGTAAAAAATAATTTAGAAAGTGTCTTATAAAAAAAATAATTTATTTTAGGAAAAAAAAATTTTAAAAAAATCTTATATATAAAGACAGAAGTAGTAATCAACTATCCTGTGTAAGAGTGATGCATGTGATGTAAGAAAATTGGTGTTAGCGGATTGGCTTGATTACCAAGTAAAAGCTAAATAATACAGTAGCTTAAATCCATCCTACAACATATGATACCTACTAAACAGTAAAACATTAGATCCTAATGAAACTTGTTTGTATGATTTGTACCCAAATTAAATAAACATGATTCCAATTGAATGTCAATGCAATCTCAAACACATGTTCCAGAGTAAACGGTGCAGTAATATAGCATGATACGAATAACTGATTGTTCACTTGAAATGCTATCCACGTCATTGAGCAATAAATTCCAACAAAAACATGCTTTTTCTTCTATTTTATTTGACATACTCTCTCCTTTAAAAAAATTAATTAATATAATTAGTAACATTAAATTTTAAAAAAATGTTCTTATTTTTTTTCTTGTATTAAAATTTTAAGATAATATTAATCATTAATTATTTTAATTATATTTATATATTTAATCAATTATTCTTAATTGTTTTTTACACTTATCGTAAAAATAAATAAAAATATTTAAAATATATTGGTAAAATGCCTTGTATAAACGATTTTTTTTATGAATTCTCAAGCATCTACCATTATACAGGCTTTGAATGTTTCAGTGCACCGATAATAATTATATAAGTAACATAAGTGAAACGAAATATCAAAATAATTTTTTTAATTAAAAAAATTAATATAAATAAAAATGTTAATTATATTTCTTCAGAATAATTAATCCTTACGATCATAATTCTCCCATCCCCTTAATTCTTTCTTGTAATAGCATTTTGCCAAACCTGGCCTTTTATAATTAATTAACTAAAGTTAGTAGCTCATAGATCACTGAGTTAAACTACGGTTAAAGAATCGTTGATCTCCAACTTTCATGGGGAAATGCACTTAGATAGGGGTTCATTTTTCAAAGACATCATAATCTGCTTACTCATCCTTCTTGTTTGTATCATGAGAACGAAATTTTTTGCAAAAGGGTTTTCAAGATACAAGAGACTAGAAATTCCGCCAATTTTTTAGGAGGTTGCACTAATTTGTCTATAGTAGAAGCATAGAGCATTGAAGGGTTGCTTTCTCCTAGCTTTTTAATTTGCATATAAGAGGAATGCTAGCATTTCTCTTCTTTGATTCCAAAAATAAAAAGATAGATTCAACTTTCAAGGCTCCTATTATGGGGGGTGTTTACCACTCATATTATAGCTGTAGCTGTCCTGTGCAATCCAATCCAAAACATAAAAATACTTGATGTCTTTGTACAAATGATCCTATTGTCTTCCTTTTGATGCACTTTGGTTGTTTCTATGTGTAGGTGTTGCTGGCTGGATTTAGCATGTGAGGAAAAGAGACAAAGTAGCTTTTGTAGGATGTGGTCATGGAATTTTCCGCGAAGGATTTTGATTGCAATTCCACCCCAAATGAGTTTAGAAAGAACTTGTTCTGTTACGTAATTAGAACTTAGCCCGTGAACCTCAACGTCACTTACAACTCTCACATCAAGCAAGATGCAACACATTTTGATCAAGGGCTCTGCCATTTCCTTTTTTTGGACTCTTGCTAGCCACTTCAATGTCAACGCCCATCGGCTCAAAAGGACCCCACGCTATACACTAATTCTTATGCACATTCAATTCATTTTAAATATTACTACCTAATTGGATACTTAATCCATCAAAACCAATAAAAATACTCCTATATTTTAATATTATTTTAAGACTATCCATAAATATTTGAGATACAATTATTTTTCAATCAATTAGTGTGTCTTATTTTGTTAATAGCTTCAATAAATACACATACTTTCATAGGACAAAGAGAGTAATCATTAGGGATAAAAAAGAAATTTAATAATAAAATAATCCTATGTTTCTTATCTATGTTTCTTATAAATAAGATAAAAAATATTGTATTTATAGATTAATTGACATGGGATTGTTCTTATTTAATGAATAATATCAAATTTAAATATTAAATATTATACATGTTAAGAAAAATTTTATTGTCCACTATAATTTTATCTTACTCAAAAAATATTTGTCTCTAACAATAAAAAAAAATATATGTAATCTATAAAAAAAACTCCATCAAATCTAGCTGATAGAGTTTTATCAAGCACTCAAGAGTTTTTCACATAGTGGCAACAGGAAGCCATTTTTTTTTACATATACATTTTCAATGCAAAATAATCATCATAATAATAATGATTTTATTAACATCAAACATGTACACCAACTTGATCGACCTTGAACCATGAGTTTGATTTACTTTGGACACACTAGATTGTCCATATTTCAAAAAATAATTAAATAAATTTAAGAATAATGTAAAATAAATAGTGTGTAAATATATTATTAATCATGAAGGTTAACATAATTCAGAGCACACTTTTGTAGGGTTGACTTTAATTTTACAGAGAAAGAAAGGGGAAGTTTAGATGCTAGTTAGATATATAGTATGCTGAGACTGCATATATAGTGTTCTAATTTTCTTTAAGAGAAACGCTTGATCACACGATTATCTCTCTCTCTCTCTCTCTCTCTCTCTCTCTCTCTCTATATATATATATATATATATATATATATATATATATATATATATATATATATATATATATATATATATATATATATATATATATATATATATATATATATGAGCAAATGAAGGACATAGCTAGTCGAAATATAAATATGAAAAAATTAAGATAGAAACAATTTTAATAAAATAATGAAAACTATATAGACACCAAGGTATGCATAAAATATGTATAGGTAGTTGTATTCATTTTTTATTGCTTTCTTTTCTCCTGAATTTGCTGGTACTATCGTTTGCAAAAACATATATATAAACAATGAAAATACATCCAAGAGAATTTGTGGTGTAAAAGTTATATTTTATTTCACTTCTGGTCCAAGGGTTGGTCTTACGTGCACAGGAGGCCCACCATTTGTGGAGTCATACGCAGGAGACCATTCTCTATGCAAGGAAAACGACATATATATATATATATATATATATATATATATATATATATATATATATATATATATATATAATAAAAGATGATGAACTATGCATTATGATGTAACTATAGTTTTCCAAATATTATTGCTATGTACATATATATGTATTGTAGACCCTGTGATTGCCAATTAAACACTTAAGACTTGTTTGTATCTGAGCTAGATGTTTCGCAAAGTCTCTTTCATCGGCATGTACACATGCACAATGATATTGTCTCTTCAGGCTTCTCAATCTTCTCTCCGCTGGCTCTTCATACACTATGATACTTGTGTCACAATTGTCATAACGAAAAAAAATAATACTGATACACTTTATAAATCATTTTATGATTAACACCTTTTTTAAATCGACAACTTACAGATCGTTGTCGGGTATTTTTCAGTCACCAAAATGATTGTGTATTTGTATCCAAAAAAAGAAAAAAATGGATAGTGTTTAAAAGATTTAAAGAAATTTAAGTAGTTAATTCAACCATAAAATAGTTCTAGTTACCAATGAATATTAAAACTTTTCTATTTAATATAATAATTAAATAAACAAATTAATGAAAGGAATAGTATTTATGTACTCTTATTCCTTGTGGCTAGATTTTACTCGTCTTTGTATTAGGTCTTAGATACAATTATCTTAATATTTTTTTGGCTATAAAAAGAAAAATAAAAGAATAAAAGGAATAGAAGGGAGAAAAGGGTAGTCACGAGATAAAGTTCCAAATTGTACACTATTTAATTATTTATATGTTAAATACTAATGCATTTTGTCTGGTTTCAGATTTATTTTATCATTCTGTTCTACTGTAAATAAAAATTTATGATAAATTAACATGTGCATGGTGGTAGCTAAATTATCATTACTAATAACAGATAAAACTTTCAAAATTAAGAAAAAATATAATAAAAAAAAATGTGTATTGAGTCATAAGACTAAACATAACTTTTAATAATTTTGATTAAATGTAAATAATTATTAAGTCTTAAGGTTGCATATCTTATATGCCATCAAATGATAATATTGTGTATGCCTTTGATAAAACAAATGACAACATTAAGATATTAAATAAGTTTCTAAGAAGCATTTAAAACAAAGTTAATGCTGATGTGCTGTGATCTTTATTGCAGAGTATGATCGAATATTTTTTCTAGGATCTATCTAAGCGAAGAAAGTTAGAACAATCAAGATTAATCTCTTTTGTCTCATTATCTCATTAAATTGAATTGTAGAAAAGTTTGAAAATTTCACTTTGTGAGCATGATGTGTGTTTGTGAGCACGATGCAATCATGGAAAGGGATTTAGCAACTTGTGGTTAACAGAGGGAATTAGCAATTTGTGACGGTTTTAACTTTTAAACCATTAGAAATTGTTAGGTTTATTTATTATGACTTACCCAAATAACTTATTATAGCGGTTTTTAAGCTGTTATAAAATGAATCATAATTAAATAATAATAAAATTCTTGTTATGTCATTTAATGAGAGACTAAAGATAAAATGGAATAAAAGATTAAGACCAATTTTTTTTTTCTTCAAAAACTAAAAATGAAAACTAAAGAAATTCAATAACTAAAAACATATTTGACTCAAAATTTATTAACTCATGATATATCAATCGAAACTGACCCAAATTAACAACCCTATTCACCAATCATCTACCTCATTTCTTTTAATCCCATCTACTTTATTGACCATATACCTCTATACAGCACAAGGATATCTTTTCTCTCATGCTCTCTTCTTTGAGTTATTTTACTTTTCTATTGGATTCATAACTCATTTGAACATCAGAGTATTTATAGGTGTTTACTTCTTTGCGTACTTAATAACAAAGAGTCCATCGCCACTAATCGACACCTGTAAACTCTTTTGCCTCCACATTAAGATTCAATAAATTATATATAAATCAGTTTTCTCAACCATCGTCGCATTGATGTTGGAGTTTTATAGTGATAGTATAACGATCCTTTTTTATATATAAAATTAAAATTTAAAATCGTATTACGATCGATCTTCTGATCAATTCATAATCATTGTATCAGATAAAAAGTATTCACCAAAAATATATCAGATAAAAAGGTGAAGGAGACGACGACGAGCATGCACGTGCCACCGATATATATGCTCCAAATAATAGCCCTTAATTCATTTTACGCCTCACGAAACCGAATATAATTTGTGTTTCTAGTGGGGGCCTCTTCATCGTTATCTTACAAATTATTTTGAAAAAGAAAGAAAAATTCCTCTTATCATCTTCATCAAGGGAATTATTGTGGGGTATTGCGACAAGGACATAATATTATGATCTCAATTAAATTATGTGGAGCTAATGAACAAGCGAATGTTATGGAATATTCTCATAAAACTAGTGAATATTTTATTGAAGCTAAAGGGAAAAAGCCTTACTATCGGGTTAACTCAATTGAAAGACTCTAGAAATAGAGATGTATGTATTATGTGTGTTCATGGAGAACCCTAAGCGTAATGCATGAATTCTTAGTGAGTGCACATAAGAAATTAGGGTATTTGTCTTGACAGTTAGGGCATATTTTGCTAAGGAATTAGAACGAGCTGGTCCTAAGGAGTCAAAAAGTTTTTTCTCTCGACAAAAACAAGATATATTATACGGTACCAGTTGTACCACAGTTTTACAACCAAATATCAAAGTAACAGACAAGCAAAGGAATTAGAACGAGGTCCTAAAAAGTCAAACATAGTTTGATTGCGTGTGTGCTAGGTTTAGAGAGGGAACTATATATGATTAGTTGATCACGAGTTACTTGTGTTCGTGCTGAGTCCTTGTATCTTGAGTCTTTTGCTATTTTGTCAACTAGCTCACACTATAGGTGGATTTCAAAGTTCAATTAATTAGGTCCATACTAACTCACCCTAACCCCCAATAACCCTGACAACCAAACTTTATTTTTTCTTAACTAATGTCAAACATTAGTGCATTATGTTTGTTCTAGTCTCTAGGGAGAATAATATCATACTTATTCTTGTAAAATGAGATTGTAATATTGTATGAATTTGTAAACACCTCATCAGGGACAGACCCAGGATTCAATGATAGGGTCAAAATCAATAAAATATATAAGCATTAAAATTCATACAAAATATTTATATATTTTCTAAAATGATTTAAAAACATATATGATATAACAAAGAATATATTTACATAGAATATATTAAACATATTTTTAAAGACCCTAAATTAAAAATGACAATAAAAAATTCTATATTTCACCAAAAAAATCAATGAATTAAATTTATAATAAAAATTGATATTTTTGTTAATTATATATTTCTTAAGAAAATTCTTATTAATCATATTCTAAAAATTTACTCAATTTGAATAAATTATATATCTCACTAAAATATCTTTTTGAACAAAAGTAGTCAACAACCATTAGAGAATAATTTACTTTCAAAAAGTTGAAAAATTGAAGAAAAAAATATTTGTTATAACAAAGGCTACAACTTTAAAAATAAATTATGACAAACATTTAGTGTAACTTGATATCTAATTTGTTTTCATAAGTTTTACATAGCACGTAGATCTGTATTTTTCCATTAGAATGAAAAATATAGTGTAATCTCATAATGGTAGAAATTATGGATAAAAACGAAACAAGAAAAATAAAAAAGTTATAAGAAATTGTAGATAGAAAGATAGAATATTTCTTGATATGTTACAAATTTTAAGTTGTGAATCTTATATATAGTATTTGTAAAATTTGACTCATTGAATGTTAATAAAGATATTTGATTATAAACTATACTTATTCATAACTTTTAAAGTAGTAGTAATAATAATAATAACATATTATAAAAAGAAAACTATTTAAAAGAAAAATAATTAATAGTAAAATATTTTATCTAGAAAAAACAAAAATATAATTATCTCTATTCTTTACAATAAATATTACAAAAGAATAGAATATTTTATTAAAATATAAAATGATAAGTAATACTTAAATATTATTATTTACATACTTTAATTTCAAAAATTAAAATAATACTTAATATTATCTGTTTTTAGAATTAACTAATATAAAAAAATTAATTTAAAAAAATCGGAGGGCCAAGGCCCCACCTCATTCAGACGTAGGTCCGCCCCTACCTCATCGTCCATTACAACCCTCTCCATAATGTTTGTATGTATGTATTATGAGTGAAGAATATGTTTTTACACTCTAATTTTTTTTATAATTTTTGAAAATATAAATAAATTATTAAAAAAATAATTTTAATAATAATTAAATAATACAATTAAAATTTCACAATTTATTAAAATATGGTTTAATTCTTACATTTTTTATTTTATGATTCATATTTTTTTTAATTAATTTTTATGTATTATATGAATTAAAATATAATTAATAATTTAAAATATGTTTTATTTAAAATTAAACATAAACACTAATAAATTTTATTGTTCATCCAAGTTGGTCTACAACGGGTTGATAATAAAGTGAGTCAGTCTAACACAGTTCACTTTTCTGCAAGCCAAAAAATGGTCAATCCGGTTGAGCCCACCAATTTGAATATACGAGTTGTCTCACCTAAAATTGATATTATATATATGTAAAAAGAATTAAAAAATATACAAAAGTAAAATTGAGATCATACAAATTTTGAGATATTATTAAATGAAAATTAGAGCATTAATATTTTTATTACACTGTGTCCCTTGGAAAGTTATAGTCACATTCCAATTCTATGTATATATGAAAGGATATGAGCTAGTGTACTAATCCTTTTCCATAATTAGAATAAAATTAAATAATTGAATTACATGCAGTTTTAATTATTTAGTGAATTAACGTAGTGCAATTTAAAAATAAAAAAAAAACAATTTCATGAGTTAACCTGGCTCATGGTTTAATCAGGTGAGTCACGAACTAAATAAGTTGGGTTAAATTTTGATAAATTCAACCTGACTCGAACTCATGGGGAGCTGATTTAATTCAAGGTCATGCCTCATAATGCAGAGATCTATCATATATATCCTTAACACAGGTGCAAATAAGAATAGCTAAATATTTGTCTCTGATCCATCATATTCTCATCCCTAGACATGCTGGAGAACCCTTTTAAGAGAAGTACAAATTTCATGAGATGAGAGACAGAAAAGTAGAGAAAGAGACTGAGAAGGGTCATGAGAGGAAGGAGGCACACATGTACATGTACACGTGCGACGTGGTGCAAGAAGAGAATGAATGTTTTTGTTGTGGCCATGGGCTTAACGCGTGATAAGATTAGAGACACGCATGTGGTGGGAGTGGGTGTGATTGATGAATATCCTTTGTTGAAAGCTGAAGGCTGATTCCATTCCAATCTATGTATATATGTTAGCATCCAAAACTCCAAGGATGTGTAGTCAATCTAGTTTAGCTGTCAATTCTTTCAAACACTTGGATCGCTTCACGGGGCTCCATTATTCCTCTCTCCATCTCTCAACATGTATGCTTCCATATATTTGTCATGTTTTCACTCAAATACCCTTTCACATCTTCCCCTTACATGTCTACTCAAAGCGATATTTGTACTGGGGCTAATTATTACACCCAATATATTTGATGATCCAACACTCAATATATGTTATCAAACATTTAGAACGAATAAAAAAATAGGTATAAATGTGATTGGAATATAGAAACAAATAAATGAGAAACATTAATATAATTCATGTATTACTGCTCTTATATATTACACGTACGTTTAACAATTAACTACTGTCAATACACTTAAAAAATTACAAAATCATACTAGTAACTAAAACTCATTAATTAGAGTTATGGTATCTGACATTTTAATAAAACAAACACCTTGTTCAGACTTCATTTCTTTCTATTTTTTATTACATCATATATATATCATCAATCATTATTAATTAATTAATTATTTCTTCTCTCTTCTAATTTTTTCTCTAAATATACACACCTCTTCAGTATCTAAGTATCTTTCTCCAACACTCATTAAGAAGTAATATGTCATGAGAACTTCTAAATTCTAAAAATATATTGAAAAGAATACTTGATAATATTTTTGTAATCCCTGTCAAGTAAAAAAAGTGAACTATTATTTTTATTTGTCACATGACATAATTATTTTTATTTTTCAGAGTATTTTCTCATTTTAAAAGTAATCCTTGAAGTATATTCATATGTTAAACTCTAAAAAGAATATTCATATGTTAAAGTGATATCATTTTAATAATATTTTTCTACTTAAATCACATTTAAGGTACTCTTTCTACTCAAACTAACACATTAGTTTTTATGTGACATTTAAATGATTTTTAATGTTAATTATTATTTACTTATATAATTAATGTTTACTTATCTCCTTGATTGGATGTATGTTCACGATTGATGTTTTATCTATCATTAGTTTATGTGCATCTGCAAAGTTATAACACACTTTAAGCATGCCTTGGCGAAGTTAAATGAACGTAGAAAGGGATACTATATACAGTAAAATTAAGTACATAAAGATGTTTTCACACGTGAGTGCTAGCTTTGTAAGGAAGATAGAAAAATATAAAGAATCTGAAGAGTAATATCATTTCGCATTTGCTAGATTGGAAGGGTGAGTGAAATAGAACAATCATTCACATTTTTCTTGGGATCAGACACATTATATTTTATCATAGATCACTATATCCAAGATCTAGAATTGTAACAATTAAAGAAAATAGAAATAATGAGAAGTTTAGTCGTGAAAAAAAAATGATAATATTATAACATGTCACTAGGAAAAAAATTATATATATAAGTGAAAGCGATTATTAAGAGAAATAATAATTATAAATCTAAACTAATTATACAATTATATAAGATAATCAAAATTAAAAGTTAAATAATGATATACTTAAAATAATTATTTGTATTTATCTTATAATCTTGATTATTTATATATAAATGTATATGGTTGTATATATGATTAAGATTTATAATTGTTATTTCTTATCATATATATTCATTGCTTCTCCAGAAATTTTGTTTGCAGATATCTGAAAATGATGAGGTCAATTTCGTAAAAGCATAATTTGTGTGGGGAATATTTAGGTAGTCGTCATGCAAACAAACATATCACATATATTTTTTATTTGCTCAGCCAATTCTATAAAAAGGGTAAACCGCCACTCTAAGCGACAGATGGAAAAGGAAGGGCACAGAGAGAAAATCAAAATCAAATCAAGTAGACAAAAGTGATAAGAACCAGAAGAAGCATTCATGGCTGCTTCTAGGGAGAAAAGAAGAGCATCTCTGGAAGAAACGTTGCAACAACTTCGCGATGTCACAAACTCCACTGCTGTAATTGGTTTTATATTATTATATATGTATCTATCTTTCTATATATTGATGTTTATTATTACAGATATGAAGCTTGTGCTTCTGGTTCATCTTGAATCAAAGCTTTTAAATATATATGTGACTTAGTTAATAATTTTTTTTTTTAATTTGGGTTTGGCAGTTGAACAAAGCCTCAATTATTGTAGACGCCTCAAAATACATAGAGGAGTTGAAACAAAAAGTGGAGGGACTGAACTCAGAGCTGGAAATCGCGGAATCATCAACAACCACTCAAATTGATGAACTACCTATGGTGCTTTATTATTAATCTTGTTGCTGTATTTTGTTCCAAGATTGTTAAATTTTTTTGGTTCTAAGATCATATAGAAAAACATTTAATTATTCCACTTAATTAAGTTGGATAAAATCATCATTATCATGTGTGATAAAACTTTCACTCAGTTAGCACAATTCATCACTGATATATCTTATGGAAAATTTTCTGCAGGTAATTGTGAAAACCCTAAAAAAGGGTTTCCTGATTAATGTGCTTTTAGAAAAGAATTGCCCTGGAATGCTCGTCTCTATACTCGAAGCCTTCGAAGAACTTGGCCTTGATGTGCTTGATGCTAGGGTTTCTTGTGAAGACAGTTTCCAGCTAGAAGCTGTGGGAAGAGAAGTAAGACAATATATATAAATTATTTCTATCATTAATTACTCTTTATATCGTCAAACTTTTTCCCTTTAATTATTGTTCTTCGATTTTCCTTTTAAAATAATTTTAAACGTCTAAATTAACCAGTTCACAACTCTTTCCTTATAGTTGGTTAACATGAGTTCCGAAACTTATATAAGAGTTTCTCACTTTATATCCTTTCATATCAACCATTCCAAATATATACATACATAGAAACTAGAACAACGAGTAACTTTAACATTTTGGTGAGAAATTCTTTTATTGATCTCGGGTTCCAATTAGTAACACAAGTTGGATATTCGAGTGTATGCACACCTTTTGAAGAAAAAAAATGTATCTAATGGAGTGCTACATGCTCCTACTCCTAGAGGCTAGGAAGAATTTTCAGAAGGAAGGAGCATACAAGAAATTTTCACAAAATTAAACCATTCTTCCCAACAGCAACAATAATTTCAGTTTTGTTCTAAAAAAAGAGAGGTTAAAACATCACTTTATTTGGGTTCCTTTAACTATTTTTAGTTGCATGGGCTATATAATGTGGCAACAAAACTATGGGGATAATATTCCTAGTAATTAATAAAATATGATACAACCAACAGCACTCTCAAATTATTATAACTTTCATTCTAAACTTTAATTTGACAAAAGCCTTATTTTGCAGAGTCACAAGAACGACAGTGTTGACGCGCAAGTGGTAAAGCAAGCAGTGTTGCAAGCAATCAAGAACGCGGACTAATCAAAGGAAGCACACGGATTAGAAAAAAGATTGAAAAAAAAAAAAACAAGTACCGTTTTTTGTCTTGTTTAAGCTTAAAATTTGCACATGAACTGAAAGAAATTTGTGATTGCATGTTCTGCCAAAACCTCATGAGTTACCTCTTCAATGACCCTTACATATTGATATGGCTTATCATCATCTTCTTGGACAGTGCGAAATGAATGAATGGACATGCATCGTCCAACTTGATATGTATATATAGTGCCATTTTGGCATTCAGTGGGTGGGGAAGACAATAGACAAAACAAACCCTATTGGCAGAAGAAATGCATGTTTATTATCCCTTTAATTATTAGCAGCAAGCATAAGTTGACATTTTTAGTGGACTTTTATACATAGTGTAGTGAAAATTAAACATCCATGGAGTAGAAACCTAGTATATTTCCTCCCATGTAATTAATTTATAACGGTTTTCTCTTAATTTATAAATATAATTCTTGATAAATTAAATAATGAAAAACATACTTTAGTAAGAATTTAATTAGAATACAATGTAAAAGTATTTTGCCTTATCATTTAATTATATCATCATTTAGGATAAGTTTGTTAACCTTTGTTTTATATATTTTGAATAACGTACTAAATATATTTTTCTAATATTGATTCACAATGTAAAAATATTTACAATAATTATGTATAAAATTAAACTCAATTAGTAAAACAAAATAATTACTGTGTATAAAATTAAGTAACATACTACTTTGGTCTTATATATAAAATAAATAAATACTTAATTTGTCAAAATTTAAAAAAAAGAGTTAAATTGTTTAATTTTAACTAATATTATCATAAATTTAATTTTTTTAAATACCCATAGAATTAGTTGGTACTTTGGTCTTATATATAAAAAAGTAAATACTTAATTCGTCAAAATTTTTAAAAAAATTTAAATTGTTTAATTTTAACTAATATTATCATAAATTTAAATTTTATTTTCAAAAATACCCATAGAATTAGTTGGTTTAAGTGATGGTTAGATATAATAACACTACTAATTATAATTCAAAAATTACTAAATGTGTTCTATATATAGCTAATAGTTCAATAAATGTATCAAGTTTCATGGACAATGGGCTATGAGCAATTTCATTTCAAAAAATATGTTTCAAAAACAAAAATCTTTAGATATAATGTAATACTTTCAGTAGAGTATAAAAAATCTTTTGTATGCACTTCTTGCAATAACTATTTTTAAAAATTAATAAAGAGTAATATAATATTTTCAATTTTTCCTCCTCTAAAGTTTCAATTTTTAGAAATTAAATTATAAAACATGGTTTCATATTTTAAAAATTATTCAAATTGGCTTTAAATTAAAGTTCTAAATTAATCTAATATACATACAAAATGGGTGATATTAATAGAACCTGTAGTTAAAAGCATGATCTTATCATCATTGGCACCAAAATAGCTGTTGTATATATTAATAATTATTCATACATTAAATTTAAAGTCTATACTTATTCCAATAGCATTTTTTTAGGGAGGTGAAAGGTAGGGTTCAAAATAGATGTAATTATTTTAATATATAATAAAATTACACTTAAACAATTTAGAGTAACACTTATATCTATATGTTGATATTATGTAGTCTTATTAATAAAAATAATAGTAAATAATATAGTATATCATAACATAATTTATCACCTAATGGTTGAAATTAATAATAAAGAATTTATTAAAATATTAATTACAAAATTGAGGCCCTAAATAATTGGAACCTAAGGTCAATGCCTCAAAGTGGTTTAGATTTTAGAAAGCCCTAAGGGCTAATCCCTCATAAAGAAGTGAATAAATTAAGGTTTGAATAACTGTTAGCAAAGGTGTACTATATATCATTAGTATATTCCAAATTTGAACAAAATTACCTCTAAAAAAGGATACCAATGTGTAGGGTATAAGTGACTTGAGCTAAATCAAATACTTAAATTTGTGGTTTGTGAATAAAATTGTTTGCCTATATTTAGCTCTTTTATTTAAACGAGTTTAACTAAAAGCTTAAAGTTTTACATGTTTAACTCATTTATAATCTAACTTTACTTACATATATTGATATTAAAAATGCATGGATTTTATATACTTTTTTATATCTAAATGTGAAAAAGACTTACTTTCTTTTAATATTATCTCCCCTCTTTAAATTTTAATTCTAAAAGAAATCTATAAATATTAAACAAATATTTTTTTAATAAAATTTTGTGATTAGAAAGATTGTACAAAAGCATTTTCATACCACGGTTCAATTCCCATTTCTCAAAGAAATTTGTTCCATGGGATTGTAATTCGGTGAAAAATTCATTAGCCAAGTTTGTATAATCAAGTGGCCATTCTATTCGGTTACACAATCCACTTATGACACGTTTGATTTGCTAAAAAAATAGGATAAATAAAATAGCACTTGACAAACAATTGAGTCGCAGGACAAGTTTTTGTATTATACGCTATTTGGTGATCAATGCACAATACAAATAATTTTGTGTTGAATCTTATTTGATGTGCTTATGTATCGGACAAAATAATGTACATTTTACTATAAAATTCTAGGTGCATTATCAACACCTTGACGACATAACAAAGAAGAGGCATCTCCACGAAGGAGGCGCGACCCTCGACACCACTGGGCATAGGGCCTAGCAGCACAAGGTCATGACGATGGCGACAGTAGCATGGCGGCACGACACGGCCTTGCTAGAGTTGGCCAAAAGAAAAAAAAACATAGAAAGATGATGATGGAAACATTTGAATAAATTAACAATAAAGAGAAATAAAATAATGAGCAAAAATGAAATAACAACAGTTCATATGACTCTCGTCGGCGGCTAAGGCCCCCTCGCCAGTAGAAAGGTACAATGTTTGGAGAGAGAAGTTTAGAGAAAGAAGCACATATGGAAAAACACAAAAGGTGTAGGATAATGAAGAGTCAACAAATAAGGATAATATTATATTTTTACTTTTATTACACACTGAACAAAAAGTTTTACGGATTTAGTGAGTTACAAGTTTTTTGATCTTTGTATAGTCCATCATTATTTATTTTGTATTATCCCTCAGTCATTTTTTAAATCAAACATTGAACAAATATTTTTGTGTTATCTAATCCTTTATTTTTTAGCGAATCAAACACACCCTTAACTAATTATTTATTTTTGGTCTAACAAACAAACCACTTTGAATTGTACTATTGTCTTCATTATTCTCCTATTCTATACAAATTTATTTTCGCTATTAAAAACAGGTAATTGGTAATGTCATATGTATCAGTACAGGCCCAATTAATAATATGGGCTCCCTCAGCCAGCCCAAAAAATTGTAACGTATCGACTGATGACCATTTCATTGCATATATACACACACACACTTTTTCATGTGAACGAATTTAACCAATTTTGAGGGCAGAAGAACCCAAGAACGAAAGTGAAAAAATGAAAGTAGAATTGATTTTTTTTTTCTTATAAGCTAAATATATTGGAAAATAAAATAACACGATTTGAGAACAAGGTATGCAACAATCAAAGTAGCTTGGAATTATTATATCAAATACGTGATTAATTGTTGCGAGCAACAATCAACTAAGATACATTTAATCACACCGAAACAACAAAGACTAGAGAGTATCTGAAACAGAAACTAATACAATAACAGGCTCACATGAGTGGAACCCGAGTCACACTCGCTTTCTTTTATTTTAATGATAACGATAACAAGTGTTACAGCATACGTTGCCTCATTATCCCGCGGAAGAAATTGGCAAAGCTACCCGCTCCTTTAGAACTTGATGCTGCAACATTACAAAAAACAAGCACGCGAAGTTCAACATATAATCACCATTTTCGATCTGTCACTATTGTTTTTCTCTCTTAACACAGCTAATAAACGTTTATATACAGATAATAATTCTATCACAAGAGCGAAAAATATAAATAATTTGAATTATACGAAGATTATATATGGTTATTTTAGCCTCTTCTCTTTGTGTACTTATACCCGATTGCTTAGATTGTGTTTGGATAGGCACTGAAAATACATTAAAATGTAATATTACAAATTTCAATCTGACAAACCGAAAACTCATGAGAATGGTAAATTGATTTTAACGTGGATTAAGTTAGATGTAATTGTAATCCAAAGACATCTCAATTAAAAGTTAAAATCATTCATACGTAACACTTTTGGTAAAAGGTAGTTATAGGTACCAATATAGCTTTGCTGGTTACTACATGCATTATGAAGTGAAAAATTCAAGAATGTTGATTTGGTGAGAAAAAAATTGTTTTTCTTTCACTAATTCTGGTGTCACTGAATTTTAGTGATATGTTTTTTAAAATTACATATAAATTATTTCGTCAGTAATTTTAATGTTTTATAAGAAAAAAATAACGTACGAGTCGCAGTTGGTGGATCGGCTGATCTTGTAAGGGACGCTGACATTGCAGCGGGCGGGGAGTGCCTGAGCGTATTCGTCGTTGATGCCATAGTTATTAGCAGCTTGCTGAAGACATTTGCACACGGTTTGTTTGTCAAAGGTGGTGCTGGCAGAACCCAGAATGTTCCTCACTCCGCTACAGCACGATTCTGGAACATCTCCACCCTGCATCAGGTAAGATAGGCACGGTGCTAGGTTCACAGAAACATCATTGCATGACACGGCTTGCACCATCATTGGTGCACTCATCACAGCCATGCACATCAAAACCACACATGCAACCTTTAAGCTTGCCATAACTCAAAAGAACAAATTCCGAGACAAAAGTGATACTACAATGTATGTGTTTGTGTTTTGGAATGTGGTGAGAACAAGTGATGTAGTGTGGTGTTTATATAGATGAGTGGATAGATTGGAAATGAGTGGCGACGTTAGATGAATTTATGAAAATTGATGGGGGTTTATTATATTGGTGGGTGAGCTATAGGCCGGTGTTACTTACATTACATGCAACCACTTGCGACTTCGTTACCTCTTCTTCTGCTTTCTTGTTGTAGTGTAGGCCACTTTATTGCACGGATTTCTTTAATTTGTATATCAAAATGGTTTCAATTTTGGATATTTTGTAATTGCCAATTCTTGGTTAGCACGGCTAGAGTTGTCAAATTGAGTTGCTTTATCTAGTCCATTTGGGCTAGATTGAATTAGACTGAATTTTATTTCGAGAGTAGTGATCTTTTAAACATCTCACTTATACATTATATTTGTCATTATCTCTCTTTTGTCACATTGAGTACTTATTATATTTTAAAAAATATTTCTTAAACAATCTTGAGTTTTATATAACTTAAAGAGAAAAAAAATAATTAATTTGATTGATGATCTCATGTGCTTAAAAGAGGAAAATAAAAAAAAATGTTAATTGACTGTTTAAAATTCCTTGTTGACAAAATATAATCACTCTTGTATTTATTTAGTTTTTATTATTTTTTCTCTCTAAGTATATATTAACATAAGGGATGTCCAACAAACATTTTTCTTTCTTCAATTGGATTTGATAGTCTAACTTAGTCTTGTGTCAAACAAAGTTAGCGGGCCAAAGTTATTGAAAATATATATATATATATATATATATATATATATATATATATATATATATATATATATATATATATATAATAAATTAAGTTAAGCATTATGAATATCAAACCACCAACATAGTGTTAGTCCGTGTGAAATTGTATTTAGTCCCTTTAAGCAAAAGAGTCTTCTAAATGAAAAAAATAATATAATTGAATTTTAATATTGTTTAGGTAAAAATTTAAGAGGAATTTGATATTTTTAAATGAATTTAAAATGCCAAATGATTTGTTTGGATGTTGAATAATCCAAATTTTTTAAAATGATGGAAATTTTATAGATGTTTTTAAGTAAACTGAAGAATTTTCAAACAATATCTAATATGTTTTTAAGTTACTTTTTTATGATTTTCATAGTACTTGTTGTGGTTTCCATATTGTATGTTATTATAAGAAATTCATACATAATTTTACTCTAATAATAAAATCCTAAAAAACTTTAAAAAATTGACACTTTTATATTTTTTGTTTTCACTTAATTATGATGCTATTAGGTGACAAATAAATATTATTTTTTATTACTAAAAAACAGTTTGTTATAGAAGATACAAATTTTATCTTTAATAAACTTTTTTTTACCATATAGATTTATTCCAATAAAAAGTGGTAACTTAAGAAGCCTTTTAAGAATTTTCATTGGAAATGTTGTATCTAAATTCTTAAATTATGTTATAACATACTATTTCCGAAATTCAAATTCTCAAAACATACATATTTCCAAAAAATTAAAATGTATTTTGCATAGTTTAGAATATAAACTTTGGAAGTCAATTATTTTTACACAGTTCAAAAATTGAAATACTGGAAGTCAATTTTTTTTTATAGTTCTAGTATTATGAAATAAATATTTAAAAAAAAAGAAGGTGTGCATAGAAAAAAAAAGAGAGGAGTAAATCATTGGTTAGACTTTAGAGAGGAGTAATACTACTATTTTACTAGCACTAGTACACACCTATTTTTCCATTGAAAAAAAGTACATTCCTATTTAAAGAAATGAGCACGTCGGTATCCAGATCACATTTAATTGCTTTTTTTTTTTTTTAAGTTTAATTGGTAGTTTCCTAAAGTTGAGGCGCATAAAAGATTTAATGAACAACTTTTATATTTTTTTTGCTGAACTGGACAACTTTTATATACACGCATCAGTATAAACCAATATTTTATGATGGATACCTAATTCAAATTTAACTCCCACCCTACTCCATGGGTATATCATTTTTTCTTCAAAAAAAAAGTTTGTTGTTTCTGTATATTTTATCTTTCATGTTAATTATATTATATATCTTTCATGCATCTATATTTAATTTTTTTCACTTTATAATATAATAAGAAAAAAATATTAACTACTTTATTGATATTGTAAAATATCAATTAAAAGGAAAAATATTTTTTCTAAAAAAATTAAATAAAATGAGAAAATGAGAGTATAGTTTAATGACAATCAGATTGGTTTAAAAAGTTGTAGCTTGTGATAATAACTTATCATTATTATCAATTTTAATTAAACAAACATATTATTTCTCTGGTTTTGTATTTATTACAATAATGCAACCTCTCTATCCAATTAAATTAGTCTACTGGTACCCTCTGTCATCATAAAGAGCGAAAAGTGGACTTTGTTAGAATAGTTTACAACCATTGTATCAAAGCTATCAACATTATACGTACCATTTTATTTGCTATATGTCATTTTTATTTATTAGGACATATTGTAATATATATTTCTAAGGATGCCATACTTTATACAAAGTTAGAATATTAAGGGCGCCTTTAATATACATTCAGATATAACATATAACAAGAATATAATTGGACAAATGCACAAGTTATATAGTTCAGTCTAATACAATTTGTATGGTAAACAATGGATAGCACAAGACAAATAATGTGAAATTTGTATGATAAACAATGGATAGTACAAGATAAATAATGTGAAATTTGTTGTAATGTCCTTTTTAGTATTATCTCAATATATTTTATCTTAATTATTTTAAGATGACAAAAATAGGGCATGATATCCATTGTGGTGATTGAATGAAAACAATGATAATTATAATAATGATATTGAGAATTATAACCTTATATTATGTTAACTTACAAAGCTTTTTTTCTTTTAAAAAAAATAGAAAGGTTTTCTATTATTTCCTAATTTTGGACTAATACTAACATCCCAGTTCAATTCAAGTCATATCATCTTATTTAACAATTTAATAAACTCACATAATTTAATTCTATAAAATAAAATTCATTAAATCTGATTTTGGGCCAAAAATAACATTATAATTTTATGAGGAGAAATTTTTTTACAATGACAATTCAAATTTTGCGATTTTACAAGAAGAAAAACATACTTTAGCAATGTTGCATTTGATTTTTGAATCACTGTATGTATATGTAGCTTTCTTGGAAATTTTTCATGGAGATTAATACTAGAGTTTAGGATGCTGTGATCCTAAACATCATTTTTAGGAAATTAAAACGACACTTCTTAAAGAAAAGCGTTGAATGGTGTTTCGGAAATATTTTGCTCTTTCTGTGGATCACAGCAAGAGATTGCTGTAGCTAGTCACCTCTTTTTTTCTTGTCATTCACAGGTTTGGTAAAGTATGTACCCTTGGACAGGTTTTGAAGTGGTCCTTCCTATTTCAAATAACTGACTCCACTTTTTCTTTGATGGAGGTTTACTTAGAGGGGAAAAAAAAAGAGAAAAAAAAGCTAAGGTTTGGTATATCCTTTGGCATGCAGTTGTACGTGTAGCCTTCATGGATGCTGCGCAACAAAATCATTTTCCAACATGGTTCCTATGACTTGATTTATCCTCTATAGACTACATAAAGGTGCAGTCCCTGGTCTTGGTTTCAAGCACAATTAGTTAAACAGTATCTGATTTTTTCAAAGTGGTGCTCTAACCCAATATCACGCTCTCGCATATATCTGGCTACGTCCTCATAATCCATGTTGAAGTTTTCACCTCTCTTGCATAAGGGTAAGGTGATTAACTTTGGCTGCTAGAGACTTTTGGGGCTTAGCTTATTTTATTGTTCATGATGGGGTCACTCATCGGCAAGTGCAAATGACATGATATGGCTTTGCTTCTTGGCTTACGATGGTACATTTGTACACATGGTCATGTTTCCTTGCGCAGGTTGAAGTTAATGCTATCTTCGAGGTTTTCTCTAATGGCTTATCATCTGAAGGTGTTGGTTCTGCATAACTTATAGGGGTTAAATTTTAATTGCAAATTGTACTGTTGGTCTTTCTTTCTATAGGCAAAAACAAATTATACTGTGTTGGTTCTAGCATTTTTGGGCTTTTAAAGGTGGCTCATTTTTGCTATGTTCTTTTTTATAGGTGTTACTGTTCTTTTTAATAAAACATGGTATGCAACAATCAGAGTAGCATGGAACTATTATATCAAATACGTGATTGATACATGCAACAATCAACTAATCACACCCAACAACAAAGACTATAAAGTGTCAGAAACAGAAACTAATACAGTACTAATTAAAAGGCTAGCATAAGTGGCCCTACAGTCACACTCGATTTCTCTTATTCTGATAAGAATTGTTTCGCTCATGCGCCTCAGTATCCTGCGGCTCCAGAAATTAGCAAAGCTATCCTCTCGTTCAGAACCTGATGCTGCAACATTACAAAAATAAACACATGAAGTTAAATATATTATCTACCATTTTCAAATCATGAGAACAATTAATAGCGTTTTTAAATTTGGATTAGGTTGAGTTTGAGTGAAATCCAACATATGCACGGACAGCACTGCAAATCCAAATCAGATTTAACATTAATTCAATCCGTTATGGCCTTTTGAATTAATCCCATCAGACTTTGTAACTCTATAAAGTTTGGTTGATCGGGTTAGTTGGATCAATTTGTTCCGTGCTTAACCCTATATATATTCTTCTTAACTATTTCGCCAATCATTTTCCTCATTAACCCAACTAATAAATCTGTGTGTGTACATCTAGATATAATAATTCTATTTACATATATATGAGAGAGAACGGTATATATAATTTGAATTGGGAAATTGGTACCAAAATTATATATTTTCTTTCAAATAACTCATATATAATATTATTTTGTAATTATCTTTCTATGACATCATTTATTAGATAATATTTCTTATTTTTTTTTTCTTTCTCTCTCATACTAAATTACTAACAGCTAGATTTTGTTATATAATATGTGGTATAAATAACACATTAGTATTTAATTTCTCCTTGTAGAGTAACTTTTTTTCCTCTTCTCTTTAATACTTATTTTTGTTTCCGCAGAGGGCAGGGAGTGGCTGAGCGTACTGGTTCATCGTCACATGGTTGCATGACACTCAAAACAGCCATGCACATCACAACCACACACCCATAATAGCAGTTCCAAATGTTTCTCTTCGGAGACAAGTGACAAGTGGTGTGGCCTGGATGGACAACGGGTGGTGTAGTGTAGTAGTATCTATCACACTTTTTCTAAAACTATATGTTTGAGAAAATTAGCTATGCATTAACTGTGTACATAATTATATCAGCAAAAAAAAAAAAAATTGTGTACATAATTTTATTTGTTGGTTTAATTTTAAATTATCTTAAAAGTTATATCAATATTTAATTTATAATTGAATTAAATTTATATTATTTTTTTATACGGTATAAAATTCTTTCAATTAATTCATAATTATTAAAAAATTAATTAATTTAGTTAAATAATTTATATTATTTTTTAAAATTGCTCTTAAAAACATTTATTGAAACTCATTATTTCATATTTTTCACTTAATTATTTTTAACTAATTAATGTGTAATAATCACTTTTTTTCAATTTTCAATCGTCACGATTAAGAGAAAATGAATTTATCTTACTATTCGATCTCTTTGTCCTAAAATAAATTATTGATGTTTAATATTTTTTATACAAATTGAAAAATAAGTATTCGAAGATAAATAGTATTTATTAGAAGATAATTTTACTAAAATATTCTTATTCTCTTGTTAATTTCAATAAATATATTATTAAATTTTTTAAATACAATAATATTTATTAGAGGGTAAATTTGGAATAAATATTTAAGTATCTTATTAAAAATATTGAGAATACCAAATAATTTAGAATTTTTTTTACAAAGATTAAAATTGTAATTATTTTGAAACGAAGGAAGTAATTCATAGCATTTACTGGAAATTAATTAAAATTATTTTGATAAAAAATAATTAATGTAGTAGATAAATTGAGGAGAGTTTATAAAAAAGAGACAAACAACTTTTTTTAAAAATCTTATATTTATCGTTGAAAATTGTATATTTTATTTTTTGATTAAATTTTTTTAGAAAACTATAAAATCAATGATAAAAAAATGTAGTATTTCAAAGAGTATTTGTTTTTTTAGAGAATTTGAAAGAGTAAGTTAAACAGCGTGATGTTGACATTTTTGGTGGATGGTTTGGTATTTGGTAATAAGTGGGAACGTTTGATGAATTTAAGAGGATTGATGGGGGTGTTATTTTGGTGGGTGAGCTCGTTTCAATGATCATGTGTCGGTGGACACGTGGCTAGATGTTTGACGTTTGATTTCCACTGTGTGGTTTCTTGATCGTTAATTAATGTGAAGACCCACTTGATGGGTAAGGCATAGCGACGCCGCTTCCATGTCAAGATCTCTTCCTTCTTCCATCCCCTACAGTTTCAAAGTTGAACTTTATGATTTATATTCAAAATCTCTTATAATACATGTAATATAAGACATTTTTATTAATGAAAAGGAATTGGTGAGGTTTTTTGTTAGTTATATAATCAGGATTATTTATACGCTGCTCTACATTATTGGATTGGGAGGAGTTTAATGGTGGTTTATGTTTGAAAGTTTTCCAAATATATTTAGACAGTGTGGTCTTCTTTCTGTGGAAAAAAACAATTATGTAGGCTTCGACTTAGGATGATTTGGTTTGCCTAATTTGTAGGAATGGGATGGATTAATGCGGAGCAACGATTGCAGCAAGGGAAGAGCTGACTCATGCTCTGTATCAGGTAAGAGCAACAAAGTTATTCATGTTAAAATATGTTGTCTTTTTATAGTTTCCTAATATGTGTAAGTGCTTGCATGCAAATAAACTTCTGTGGTATAATTATTTCTTTGGTGTTTCTAATTGTAAATTTGAATGTTTGCACTTGTTTGTACATATTTTTCTTCAATTATGCTGCCTTTTTTAATATTTTTAATTTATGATGTACTTCTCAGTAATTTAGTTTAAATTTGGAAAAAAAAATTGTGACAACTAACAAGTTTAATATGTTGATCACAGTAATATATGAAAATATGTATAATCTTTTTTTTTTTTTTTTTAAAAAAGACTTTCTTCTTCAGTTCTCATCAAGTTGTTTTAGCACGATTTTTATAGTAGAAAGTGAATCTTTTACATTGGTTTCCGAAAAAATTGACGTTGCAAGTTTAGCAGATAAACACATTTGACGCACTTTCTGCATCGCCATATAAAATATTTGATGCAGCATCGATGATTTTAGAGCTTTTTATCTTGTACTTTTTATTCTCTTTTTCATTCATTTTTTATTTTCTTATGATTTTTCTAATTTTTCGAACTGCCTTAGTTGGACATTTTTTCTATGTAATTTTTTATATTAAATTTTAGATAAAAAAAATTAAGATATATTCAAAGTGATAACTGTAGAAAAGTAATTAGTCATTAAAGAATAAGAAATATTTTAACCTTAAATTAATATAAAATTAAATATTTAAATTAAAAGGACAATAGATGAAGACAAAAACTTGAAAAAATATATTACTTATAATAATTCAATAATTCGAACTAAAACAAGTCAATCGATTATTTGAAAAAAAATAAAAATCCGAGCTAACCAAATTTATTTAAATTTGACTGTTTCATATTTAATTTTATCCTAAACTTAAACCAATCCAACTTGTGAATACAAGTATACCGGGGGGAGGGGGAGCACATCCTGTTTTTGTATACATGATACTAATTAATAATAATTAAAAAGAAATTTATTAAAATATTTTGTATATTTATTTTCCACTCGTGTATAGTCAGAAATCAAAAGAAAACGCTGTTTACAAGCGATACTGAATTTTAGGAACTTAAAAAAACATATCTTTTACTACGTCCAAATGCTTAATTTCAATGGAAGAAATTTCTTTATTATATTCTGAGATGTTGCCAAACTCAACACCATATAAAGTAAGTTAATTAACGAATGAGCTCCACATTTTTTTCTATTCTAAAGCAGATTGGCAAGTAAAGTAATTCCATGCATGGATAAAGCCTGAAGGCAGACGAATTAAACAAACAGCTTTACATCCCAAATCCACACTCGGATTGGCGAAGACAATTTTAAAAAAAAGATACCGTTTACTTCAAGTCATGTTAAATAGGATGTGAAATACAGATAAGCAAAATAATAAAATAAGAGATGGGATATATAATGAAAAAAAATTAATAGAAAAATGTAAACATATGAAAATCCTTTCACAGAATAGTACAATTTCTTTTTCAAAGAATATTTTAGTTTTAAGCTAGTTTGACCAAATTGTTAGTAACTCAAATTCTTTTTCTTTTACGATGATTGCTTGATGTGATAACATTTTTAAAATTTTCAACGAAGCTGATTGGTATAGTGTCTAAAGTATCCGCTCCATTTTTCTACACAAATTATGGGCCTAAACTTTCTAGATTAGTCAAAATTTGCAGCTGGAAGAAAATTAGTTTTATTTTGTACGAATAAGAATCTATTTTTTAAGAAAATGTCCAGTCGCATGGAAGTTGGAACCGCTACTAAAATAGTTCATGGAGAAAAACAAAACACCACTTGCACATGACAAATCATGCCTTGACGTCCTTCTCATTCTTTTAATGCAATGCATCAACGATAACGCATGATTTTCAAATTACGAGTATTTTCAACTTGGTAAGAAAAGTTTTATGCTTTTAATATCCGACTTTGATTGTGATCGAATGCTACTTTAATTTTGAAAATTGTAACCTTCTATCCAGATCCCTATCAGCCCCCTTCTATTTAAATTTATTGTATATTTGGTATATCTATTATTTTTAAAATAAATATTTTTTTGTTTTCAAAGTTCCCTTAGAAAATTATCAATAAAATTTTCTGGAGCTGGATTCTAGTTAAAAAAAATTGGCATCTTGTGTCACTCAGTGTGATTTTGTGCAGAACAGATGTTACTGAAGTAGCTAGCAGCAACTAGCAAGGGTCAAACACCCGTATAAATGGAGAACCATAAAGATTTAATTATTATTAGACAGGTTTATTCATTTAGCTACTTATTAATAATTACTTAAGACTCAAATTGAAATTATTAATTAAATTAAAATAATCTTAGATCAATTGATCTGCAAGTTGTTTGCAATTTATTAGACAGATTTAATTTGTAATACAGCATGTCCCCGATTAGCAACTCATGGCCAGCAGGATTACACTTTATTACCACATCATTTGAAAGAAGATGGAATCTTTGACTTGTGTTACAGTATAATATACACGATCTTTTAGATCTTTGTACCTGCTATGACTATGATTTTTTAATTTTATTCATGATTGATGCCACAATGAATGGAATATATGTTCTATATAATCAACCGCGTGGAATTGTGTGGAGATGTTTATATGAAGAAATTAGAATTTTGCTATGCAGTGCACAAATGATTTATTTTCTTTTGTTTACCATAGTTGCTTTTATTTACATTTCCTTAGATTTCTTGTCTCATTAGATGTTATAACCATTATTCAAACGTACTGTTAAGTCAAAAAGAACGACAGAAACATTAAAAAAAAAAGAAATCAAAATCGAGTTTGACAATTAAATTATCAAATTAATTTTGAACCGACTGTGCATGGTATCTTAATCATTGTGTAACATTTTTTGCTTAACATTTTGCTATCAGTACCTATCAGGATTCCAAAATTATCAAGCCAAATTTGGAAAATGCATATATATTGACAGCAAGTTGTCATATGTATGTGATTGTGACTTAAATTGATTTGGAGTATTTCTTTCTGACAAAATTTTAGCTTATTGTCGCGTAAGAAAATAGACAAATATATTAACAGTAAATATTTTTAATTATAATGTTATTTAATTATAAATTATTATATAATTATTTTCTTAAAAATCATACTATTAATAATTTATCATTGATATATATATATATATATATATATATATATATATATATATATATATATATATTAAATTATTTACTTAGTCCTTGTTGATAGTTGTCAAGTAACTCTATTAACTTTAGCTTCTCTAACAATGCCAAAAAATCTAAACTGAAGGTATAAAATCATAAAAAAAAATTAATTGTTGCTAAATTGCCAAAAAAACAATTGAAAACAAAAATGATTGCAAGGAATGAGATGGAATAACAATTTTGTTTCAGATCATCATATTATACACCCAAATACTGGACACGTTATTTCACTATATGTTCTATTACACTCCATTCCATTTCATTTTTTTTATCAAATCAATAAAGCAAAATAAGATTTGCTTAAAGTACCTATGTGTGTTTTAAACATACATTTCTTCAATTCTAGAATTTTATATATAAAAAAAATTCTTACATATCAATATTATCATTTGTGTTAGACTTTTCTCTATCCAATCTCATGACACCTTTGGGTGTCTTTACTTTTTTTATAACTTTTATAATGATTATTTTAAAAGACATGTCAATGATCATACTAAAAAATTATTTTATATGATTAATAAATGATCATTAAACTTTATAAAAAAAAAACAAAAACACTATACACATAATGTAAAATAGTAAGGCATAGGAAAAGAAAGAAAAAGATCACAGAAACACAACTAGCATAGCCTATAACAAACTATCATTTGCATCAGCATGCAATAATCTAGTCTATAAAGAGTTTAATCATCATTTATTGTTGATGTAAAAAGTTTTATATTATTAATAAATCATAAATCATTCTTAAATTATTTTTAAGATAATTATCATAAAAATCAATAAAGACATTTTTAATTTTTAATTAAATGAGAGAATAAAAACTCTTCGGTGTTAATGCCTTCAACTAAATTCATATATAAAAACACACTTTTCATAAATAAATAAAAAAACCTTTCTTTATGAGAAAAGAATGTTGAATTGAAAGAAAAAAAATATTTTGCAATTTTTGTTTGAGTTTTAGTTTATTTTTTATGTCTATTTTCTCTTCATGTTCTCTTTAGTCAAATTAAAAAATTTAGAGAAAAATATATTTTTAATCATTATACTTTTTCTTTGAGTTTACATGTTTTTAAAAGTTTGTGGACTAAACTTATCGGTATAAAAATATAAGAACCTTGGCCATACTTGATCATAAGTATTTGGAGTAAAAATGCATTTTTTTCCTAATAATTAAAAAAAATGTCATTTTCTTTCTTTCCATTCAAATTTAGAGATAAAGAATATGTAATTGTGGGAAACAGCTGGCTGCAACTGCACTAGCACTAGCACTAGCGTGTAGCATGCATATACAGTATATAGTATATACGCTACTTTATTGACTTAGGTTCCAAGTAATTAAAGGATTACCTATGTCATAATTCAAAAGTAAAAAGATGCGTTCAAATTTTTAAAAAAAAAAAAAGAAGAGTAAAGACATGATTTTTATTTTTAATTTAAATTAAAATATTTCATAAATTCAACTCGTTTCAAATCAAGTGTTTATTAATAAATATCATTTTATTTTCTAACTTTAAATGATTGGTTATTTTAGAGGACTTCTTCCTATGCATGGTCATGAAAAATATTATTTGCATGCTCAGGGAGGGTAGCTTTAATTAATGATTCTCAACATTAACGCGTCAATCTTCGTCAAGAAAGACGGGCAAGCAGGTGACATGTTTGATTAACGCAAAAAGGCCAGAGAACATGTTGGCTTGATCATTGACCTGCATTACTACATTCTAACAAAGCATAAACACTTTCGACGTTGTTAATTATATGTCACACGAGTCTAGCTAACTAGATAGCTTAATTTCATTACTTTGGAATGTTTTTAGTTGACAATTTTTTTATTCTTAGAGAGATAAACTAATGATTTTCTAAAGAAAGACAAGGAAAATTTTGATTTCTCCCACATACCATAAATTACGTTCACACAAACAGTCTTCAAACAGTTTAATTTCGTCAATGGATCAATTATTGGTACATCATATTTAGCTTTACTATATTTACTAAAAGAAAAATGCTTATCAATGTGTATAAGTGAAACACTTAAATGTGGACTCCACTTGACTACTTAACCTACTTGCGAGATTAAAACCGGCACCACATACATGAGACTGCAGGAGGGACGAAATGAGTTTGGGTCAATACTATAGGTTCCACTTTATAACATTTCACACTAAAATATACTATATGTAATTAAGTTGATTATAAACACTACTACAAGAAAAACGACTGACAAAATTTATCACTAAAAGTCAATAATTCGTAAATAAAAATATAGTTAATATTGACCTACACACTTTGTATCTCAATTTTAAGAAATGATAATTATTAGTTTGTTGGCATAAGTTTTACCTACAAATATACATTTACCTACAATTGTATATTTTTGTATGTCTCTATAAGTAATACCTACAATTTATTTATTTTGGGTGTCCCCATACATTACTTTGTTGTCAAATAAAATACACTAGCCAATCAATACTGTAAAATCAGTACTAGTAATAGCTCAGCAGATAGAAAAAAGAAAAATTCTGAACACAATGATATATGATTGTAAACCTCAATTCTAAATAACAAATCAGATGTGATTTTAACATGAAATAAAGCCAGCTTAATACTTATTGCCCACGCTGTCACATATTTGCAACATAGCTTCAGTTCCTGGAGATAACTGTAGGAAAATTAGAATGAATTTGGCAAGAATAAGGCTTAATTATATTAATTGTATTAAATATTTTATTAAACTCCCTTGGCCAAGGTAAAAACAGAAAGAACCCACAGCTCAGGAGATTGCAGAAACTACGGGTTGCACCAAATTAATATCCAAGTGACCCGCTACAACTCCATCCCCATTAAAATAGATGTGTTTGTCTGTGTTTTACAAAAAAGATAAGAAAAAATTAAATACGGTGGAAATAAGATGAAAAAGAAAGTGAATGTATATTTATAATTTTCTATTTTTCTTTATTTCTAAACCAGTAAGATTCGTTATATTTACATAAAGAAACACTTAAGATATTATATTGAAATTTTGTATAAACTAGTGAATTTCGTTACTCGATCATTATCAATGATGAAACTGGTAAATTTTGATAACAATATTAACTCGATTTGGATATTGAAACGAAAGAGAACGAATTCATTATAAGGATGCATTACTTCTAAAATATGTCTTGGCCACGGAAAAAAACATGCTCCTCATATGTTTTTCTTAATAAATTAAAAATTGTTTAAAAAAAATCATGTATAGTGGCTCGGTCTCAAAAGCCAAGAAAGAAAAAAAAAATACACACTTTTCAAATTTTTCGCTCAAAAGGGACACTCACTGTAGATTTTAGTAGAACAGTCGCCAAAGGCTTTTAACAAGTCAATATATTTTAGAAAATACAGCTAGCTTTTCAGCCTAAAATTAATATACAATGAAAATCAACGATTAACGCAGATAATACCTACCATTCCACTTTCTATAAACAAGTTAAAATTTAATTTCGTAATTAATCCATGACCATAGCTGCATATATTGAAAAGGAGAAAAATAAAAAGTAAACTGGGACAAATCTCATATAAATACGTGACAATTCCTTGGTATTCACCACATGCAAACACTAATCATAAGCCACGCACTTAACCCTATCTTCTTAGTTACATATTTCAATTTTAAAACTCCAATTACAATGATCCTTCCAAACATCAAAGTTCGTTTTTTCTTACTCTTTTGCCTTATTGGGATAGTGTCAGCTCAGTTATCCTCTACCTTTTATGCCAAAACGTGTCCTAATGCACTTTCAACCATTAAATCAGAAGTAGTGTCTGCTGTGAACAACGAGCGTCGCATGGGAGCCTCCTTGCTCCGTCTTCATTTCCATGATTGCTTTGTTCAAGCAAGTCAACTTTCACTATGCCCCTTTTTTTATTATTATTTATTTACTCTTTCGGCACCATAAGTTTATGCTTGAAGGCTTAACCTAATATATATGTATATGGGTTGCATTTACTATGCATGCACGTGTTCACACACACACAAAATTAATCATTAGTTACGGAAAAATTATATATTTTATCGTAATTACTAAAGTCATTTTTTTTTACTTATATATAACGTCATAGAGCGACGATACGACTTCAATTCGCATATATTGAAGAAGAAAAAAAATCACACATGTTAACAACTTAAGAGATAATAATGTGATTAATTGACCATCTCTTGAATTTTGTTCCTTCTTCAGTTCATTTGTGCTTTAGTGCGATAAACTATTTATTTGTCTATGCAAGTCAATAATCTAACACTTTATCACTGATTATCACGGTAAATTTGACTGATTATTACGATTTGGATTTGGTTTCATAAAGTATAATTTTAATGTTAGATTTTAGCATGGTAAGATATATAATTATTTAGTTATATGAGTCAATATGTTTATTATTCTAAATACTATTCGGTTTTACTAAAAAGAGACTTTAGTCGTTCGAATAGGGCAGGAGCCTTAAAGAAATCTACTCTTGAAGTCCCACGAGCTGGGGGAATTGGGGAAAGTAATTAGAAACGTAAGGAAAATAATGATATGAGATTTTAATTTTCTTTTTTCAGAAACAAAAACTTAGATATAATATAGCGAGTATTATTAGTTTGTTTTTTTTAATAAAAAAAATGAAATTTTTATTTTCTAGTCGTTAATTTTATCTCAATAATCAATCGATATATTATATTAAGAATTAAGAAATTTGTGAAATTATAAAAAGGTTGGATTTTCAAAATAAGAAAATCCACTTGCATAATAATATACAAATTTAATTTCACATCAAATTAAAAATAATGGCTAAAAGTGGACTTTTCTGGCAACAAGCATTTGTTTTCAAATTATCATATGCAACAAAGTGATGTTTAGGCCAAGTCCACATCAACAGAAAAACAAAACTTGACAATATATAGTTCATTCATAATATTTTTTGGCAAAATAAAAATGACAACTAATTAAATTGAATTCGAAATTAATAATTCTCATTTTGTTCGTACCTAATTAATGCTTTTGTTTTTATTTTCCATGCCAGGGTTGTGATGCATCAGTACTATTGGATGATACATCGAGTTTCACAGGTGAGAAGACGGCAGGTCCCAACGCTGGTTCGATTAGAGGCTTTGATGTAATAGACACCATAAAATCTAAAGTGGAAAGCTTATGCCCTGGTGTTGTTTCTTGTGCTGATATCCTTGCTGTAGCAGCAAGAGACTCGGTCGTTGCTGTAAGTATATGTATTATTTCAAGCCAAATATATTATTAATAGAGCAATATAAAACATATATATATATACCACCAAATATGTGAATCAATTAAGGTAAAATTATTTCAGCTTAATCTAATAATCATGCATGCGTTTAAGTCATAAATATATAATTATGTTAAATAGTGTCTGTCTGAATTTTCAGCTTGGTGGAACTACTTGGACTGTACAATTGGGTAGAAGAGACTCAACCACTGCAAGTTTAAGTTCTGCTAACTCAGACTTGCCTGGTCCCACTTCAAGTTTAAGTGCCCTTATCAGTTCTTTCTCCAACAAAGGTTTTTCATCTAAGGAACTGGTTGCTCTTTCAGGTAAGCTAGCTAGATATGCATAACTGCAGCATAGTTAGGAATGCTATTTTAAAACATTTTTTTTATTACTTGAAATTTATGCAAGACCTATTAAATTAAGAATGGAACTTGCCCCTATGAGTTTTACATCATTAACAATAAAAAAATATCTTGAAACAAGTTTATAGCTAGCTGGCAAATATTATTTTTTCTTTCGAACATTGTATATTTTCTTTGAAGAATATATACTAGCTAATCAAATACTAATATTTTCTTTCAATATAATTTTTTTATTAGTTAAAATTCATGTATGAGAGTCATATTATATGAAATCATTCAAACGAGGAATAAATCTCATGTATTAGTAAGACTCGTGTGAAATTCACACAGTAAGAAAATGTGTTCCAAAGAATTTGTGTGTTGGTAACATTTCTTACTTCTCCTTTTAAATAAGGATGGTCAATATAAATATACGATCACATACATGTCTCTGATCAAATGTTATATTTAGCTTTACCATGTACTTTGAACTTTTTTCTAAAACCTATTTCCTTCAGGATCGCACACAATTGGACAAGCTCAATGTTCATCTTTCAGAACAAGGATTTACAACGACACCAACATAGATTCCTCTTTTGCAAAATCATTGCAAGGAAATTGCCCTAGCACAGGTGGGGACAGCAATTTGGCCCCTCTTGACACCACAAGCCCAAACACCTTTGACAATGCTTACTTCAAGAACTTGCAGAGCAAAAAGGGTCTCTTGCACTCAGATCAAGAGCTCTTCAATGGAGGATCCACGGACTCTCAAGTAAATTCCTACAGCAGTAATCCTGCAAGTTTCCAAACTGACTTTGCCAATGCAATGATTAAAATGGGGAACCTTAGTCCTCTCACTGGGTCTAGTGGCCAGATTAGGACCAATTGTAGGAAGACCAACTAAGATTTTTGGCCTTCTTGTACTAAGTATGAAACAAAATCAAGGTTATGGGATATTTTAGATACTCAATGTTGTATCAGTCGCAGTTAATTAGGAGCAAAGTAAATGCTTCCTTAATTGTAGTAATAATATAATATAAGAATATCAATGTCAAAATGTTTGGACTTTGGTTAATTCTGGACCGGCAAGAGTTGCTAAATTTCCGATTGAATTCATTTGACTATTGATGTTATTAAGAAAGAGAATGGTCCGAACCCTGCTATCCTACCTCTTCATGAACTATATTTTCTATATTCACTCTTAAATAATATATCTCAATCCTCACTCTTAAGTCTTAAATAAAAGTTTTAGAAAATTTTCTCTATTTTATTAGGACAATATTTTTATTAGGATAACTTCAATGGGAGTTTCTCTCCTAATTTCAACAACAGATAGCAATTCAAATAAAAAAAATTATATGATGAAAGAACATGTAAGACCCACTTCTTTATTAGATTGTTATCTGAATGAACAGGTTCTCGCCAAAAAGTATGTGGAGCTAGGCATCTTTTATTCAATAATACTCAATATAACAATGCTACTTTTAATTGACCTTTCTATATGACCGTTGCTTTCCCCTCGCACACGGTACTATTGGAAATAATGATATCAAATGTATTTTATATAACATACTCTTTTTATTCTAAAACAAGTATCATATTTTTTACAAAAAAAAACTCAAAATAAATATTTTATTTTATTTTTTGATGTAATATTAATTTCTTATTTTTATTAATAACCTTAATAAATATTATTTTGATTTTATAATAATACCAAGATTAGTTTTTATAAAATAATTTACAACCCCACTCATTTTGACACGAGATAACAACTATGTAAGATCCTCTTATATATTATATTGCTATTTTTATTACATTATTTATTAGATTGTTATTGTTATGTGAAGCAACGGGTTCTCATCCAAAAATATGTGACGCTAGTCATCTTTTATTTAAAAATACTCAATATTTTTTTATCAGTTCAATAATACTCAATATAATGCTACTTTTAATTGACCTTTCTATATTCCCGTTGCTTTTTCCACGTACACCGCAATACCATGTTGTCAAATGTACGTTTCCATCTCTCTCGTTTAATCATGAGTTGCCATTTCCAATAAAGCAAAAATTTTATGCATTTTTGCATTATTTTTCATGTATTTTAAATTTGATAGCCAAATTTTATTTAATTAAAACATAATACTACCTACTTCCTATATTTTTTATGTTTAAAATTATTGCACGTAGATTAATAAATATTCAATGAAACTAAAAATTAACATATATTTATTTTATTTAAAAATTAGCATATAAATGTATTAAATTAAAATTAAGCTGAATAATTAAATATAAAAAATGAGATCTGTTGTAGAGTCTATTAAAAAAATTAATTAAATTTATTAAAGTAAAAAATGATAAAAATATGAAATATTATAAAATATATAATATAGCCACTCAAGTAAAGTAATTTATTGAAAATTCCCTTAAGTCGATCATATATATATATATATATATATTCTATTGAAAGTAATCTTATACTCGAACCAGGTAAGACAAGCAAAACTTTCCCTCCGTATGCTAAATAAATACTTGCTTGCATTTTAAAGACTATAGAATGATGATAAATTGATAATTCTAATGGCTAAAATTTAATTCTTCCACAACTATTTTATTAATGTTTATAAATACTTCGATTCCATTAACATTTTTTTCACACAATAATCCTACTAGCCGTCTCTCTTTTATTAAGTTAAAATTGAATTTTTCAATTTATGTAAATTTCAATTTAAATTCATTTTTAAAATTTTGACACATCATATCAAATTAATAGATATAAAATAAGGCGTTTTTATTATAATATATATATATATATATATATATATATATATATATATATATATATATATATATATATATATATATATATATATATATATATATATATATATATATATATATATATATATATATATATATATATATATATATATATATATATATATATATATATTTCTACATATACATATTTTATAATTTATTTGTTACTAATGGAAAAAAAAATATTCATTATTAATAATAAAGAAATTTCTTTAAAATATTCATGCAATGCAGGAACAACTTGCTAATTTTACATATATTCAATTATCCCTGCATTCATACAGAATAATATTGAGAGTGCTTGCTACTTAGCTTTTAATATTGTATGTAATGTTTCATTCTCGCCTTTCTTTTGTTGAAATTTTGTTTACAATTCTCAATCAATCTAATTAGATAATGAAAAGAAAAAGAAAAAGCACGTATAAAGAACTTAAAAACTACACCAATTTAATATAATATTTTTTAAGTTAATCCAGTGAAATATTATGTAATTATAAAATTGACAGGAATTAATCTAATAACATAAATATTTGTGAACTCATAATTACACGTCAATTTCTTATGCCAAAAAGTCTTAATTACATATATTGTCTTTTTGCCAATCATTCATAACATATGCACTTCTTCTATACGGAACTTCAAAAATCACAATTAACAAGGACCTCAGTAGTAGTGCTTGCTCTAACAAATTAACCTTTTACCACTGAAGACGCACTTTTCAAAGTACAAGAGTATTGACAAGTCAATTTGGAGGCTGAAAATAGTTTAGATGTAACATATATAGAAAACAAAGATGAGGAAAACGATGGATATATGTATCGTGGGCTACAAGCTACATAGAAAATTTAGCACTTATTAGTTGGCTGCGATTGACTTTGCCTCCAAATAAACGATAAACTGCGCCATTCATCATGCATGGTACGATACTCATCATGAACTGCATGATTTACGGCATCGACGCGTTTTTTTGTTAAACTGAAGACATGGAACGAACATGCATGTTTGATTAAGGCAGAAATGCCCAAAAAGCACCTCGGCATCTTTGACTCTCTTGCTATGTACAGATCTCACATTAAGAAAAGAAACTAAGGTTGTTTTAATCACTGTATTAGAGAGAGTGACAGCAGCATGTATATTGTAGAGTGATTTCTGACTAATAAAATCTAAAAAATTAATATTTATTGATGAAAAAAATAACATTTATAATGAGCAAGTAGGATTCTTTTAGATGAGAGAAATACATATAGACCATTATTTATATTTTTGACTGGATATAGATTATTAATTTATAGAAAGATGAAAAAATAGGATTTTAATTCAAATTTAATTGTAAGTATACAAGAGATATATAAAATATAAACAAATAACAAACTTTAAATTATCTATTAAATTATTTATAACTTAAATTATATATATATATATATATATATATATATATATATATATATATATATATATATTGTTGAGATCCTTCCTTAATTGGAGAGGTTCTAAAAAATTCTAGAACTTTCTAGAAAAGTGTAGAATTTTTTAGAATGTCCTGGAAAATTCTAAAGTAGTACAAAATTCTCTAGAAGCTTGTAAAAGAATGTGAAAATCTCTGGAATATTTTGAAGATGTTTGGAAGGGAGTAGAAAAGTGTAGAGACTCCTAGAATGTGTGGAGCATTCTAGGGAATTAATCTCCACCGTAGGATACAAGTAATCTCCACCATTCATTGTGAATATGAAGTAGTATAAATAAGGGTAGGAGTTTTCATTCATAACCATCCAAGACAAGAGTGAATCCACTTCTTAGAGTGACAAAGCTAAAAAGTTAAAGAGTCTCTTTGAGATAGTCATCGTAGAGTGAGTCAATTTTATAAACACATCATTATAAACCTACTATTCATTTGTATAGTAGAAGAATTTTTATATTGGAGAATTATAATCGTGTGTTCTCATTACGGTCTTTAATTACTAAGTGTTTATCTTAACTTCATAAAGTGAGAAAGTCTAAATTTTTCATATATATATATATAAAACTGAATTTAAATTATAATAACTTGTAAGTAACTCTTCTATCATATCAATAATCTAACAAAAGTTTAATTATTTAGAAGATGTCATAACACAGGAATTAATAAAACGGAAAAAAAACATGTTTAACCAAGGTAAAAAAAAAAAATTTAACCACCTTAAAGATAAATGATAAGGATAAAAAATAGGGGGGAGATCTTATTTTTCATGAATTAAAAGTGATAAGATTTTTTTTTCTACGAACTATAATTGAAAAAGTATATATTGTGTACATTTAGAAGTTATTTAAGCCAAAATATTAATTGATAAAAAAATTCTCACTCGTTACATTGGTTTGATGAAATCAAGCTCAAATTCTATTAAAAAAAAGTATCACATCCAAGTCTTTAATAATGAGAAAAGTATGATTGAAATGAAAAACTCTATTAAAAATAAACAGTTGTGTCATTGAATCGATAAATAATCCTCAGTTCTCACCCCTAATATGATAAAAAAAATTAATAATATGTCGGTAAGTTGATTTAGATATTGCTTGAACACAATCAGGGGAGGAGGGAAGGGTGACCTAGTGGCCGGCGCCATGGTCACTCTCTTTTTTTTTTTTAAAAAAAAAGTATTTGAATAGTTATATAAAACTTTGTTGTTGCCTCCTAAAATTTAAAATAAAATTACTTTATTCATGTAATATATTTCTTTCTCATGTGTTATTTTTTTACTCCATATAATTATGTATTTTTTTATAATAAAAATAGTTATATATTGAATTTATTATATATGTTATGCATATAAAATTATATTTTTTTATTAAATCATGTTATGTAACCTTTAAAATGATAACGAAATATAGTTACTCTCTTCATATGGTTTCAAAAGTTTCAGAGAAACAAAATAAAGAAAAGTTTTCAAATATTTCGCTCAAATTGCTCGATTTTGGAAAATTAGTCGAAGAATTGGTAGCAAAACTACTGCTTAGAATAGTAGTAGCGAAAAATGGAAGGATTTGAGAAGTCCACGTACTTTATTTGGAAAAAGACCACTTCCTTCCACTCTAACACTAACACACAAGAAAATTTAATGATTGATAGATTCATTATATGTATCTGCGATCGGTTCAATTGATTTGCTTCGTCATATCCTACTTAGGAAGGTTCCGTCTATTTATATTTCTTTCTTTTTTTTTAACAGCTTCCTTCTATTTGTATATACTTTTAAATTTAAGAATATATAATTTAAAAATTGAAGAGAAAATTATTCAAAAACTGTTCAAAAAATGAAAGAATATGCATGATTAATTAACTCAAATAAAATTTGAAATGGCATACATTTAAATATTATATTTAAGACTATGAAGAAAATATATAATTAATCATTTAAAATTAAAAAAAATTGAAAATCATATATATCTCAATTTAAAAATGAGTGTATTAAAACTAAATGACTTTTAGAGAATGCTTTTTACTTTACTATACAAGAGGTAGATAGTTCTAAATCTTCATAACCAATCCTTTTAACGACTCTCTAGACTTCTAATCGTAGATAATATTAAATGTTCTTTTTACATTTTTAATAAATTATAAATATTTAGTTTTTATTGAATATAAATAAAATTATTACAAAAATAGAGAAAAATCTTTAATATGTTTAAATTTTAATAGATAACCTATTTCTGATTGGCTGCATGCGCATGCATATATTGACTAATAGAGAAAAGTACAAAGTAGACCCCTATATAATGTTATATAATTGACTAATAAAGAAAAGTTCAAATTAGACCTCCTATATATATATAAGTGAGGCATGTAAAGATATAACCACAAGCACTAATCATAAGCCTCTCCATCTATACCATCATATATGGCTAGTAGTTGTTTCTCCATGACAACACCAATCTTCAAAATTCGCTTCTTCTTATTCTTATGCTTTATTGGGATAAGTTCATCTCAATTGTCCTCTGACTTTTACTCCACAACTTGTCCTAATGCGCTTTCAACCATTAAGAGTGCAGTGGATTCTGCTGTGAGCAATGAGGCTCGCATGGGGGCTTCCCTCCTACGTCTTCATTTCCATGATTGTTTTGTTCAAGCAAGTCAACTTACCCAGCTTCATCAATCTTCTTTCATTACTTCAAATTTCATGTTCATCGTGCATCTGCACACACACATGCATACATGTTTATCACGAATAATACACAAGAAAATTTTCTTCAATTACGTGGCAGTGCTATATAGTTTACTTTTTTATTTGACAAATACTATATCAATTCAAACAAATTAAACTCAATTCCTAACTGTTAATACATGACATTTTTTAGTGACAATATGAACATCTAATTTTCCGTTAGCATTTGTTTAATTCCCTAGTGGCCAGCAAAAGAGACCAAGTCAATATCCTTTTTTAAATCATTATTCAGAAAAAGAAAACTTGACATTGACAATCATATTCACGTGTGTTGCTAATAACTAACTAATGTTAAATGAGGCTAGTTAAACGACTCATTCTATTAATCACCAAATAATTTGTACGTGTTTAATTTAATTTCAGGGATGTGATGCATCAGTGCTATTGAATGATACATCAAGTTTCACAGGTGAACAGACGGCAGCTGGCAACGTTAATTCCATAAGGGGTTTTGGTGTAATAGACAACATCAAGTCTCAAGTTGAGAGCTTATGTCCTGGTGTTGTTTCTTGTGCTGATATTCTCACTGTAGCTGCAAGGGACTCTGTTGTTGCTGTAAGTATTATATATATATATATATATATATCAAAACGCTACACAATAATTAACATAAAACCCATATATAATGAGTTACTCCTAGCTAGGTACTAATAATTTATTGAAATATGATCTATCTCTTAGCTTGGTGGACCTAGTTGGACAGTGCAATTGGGCAGAAGAGACTCAACCACTGCAAGTTTAAGTTCTGCAAACTCAGACTTGCCCCGTTTTGATTTAAGTCTGCAACAACTCAGCGATAATTTCCAAAACAAAGGTCTCACCACCGCAGAAATGGTTGCTCTCTCAGGTAATTAATAATTGACTACCCGCTAAATGCATGTTGAATTATTAAGGATTTACTACCCTCTGGACCTAAATATAAACAACAACTGAATATATTTTTTAAACTCAAATATAAGAAAATTTTAACTATTTTAACCCCATGTAATAATATCATTGCAAGAATATCCTTCCATTGTGATTATAATTTCAATTACTCCTTTTTATTCTTAATATCAAGTTCTAATAAATGACACTTTAGAAAATAATTTTTTTAAATCATTAAAAGAATTAAATAAAATTAACCAACTTTATTAATCCATGGATAAGTTACTTAAAACATAACATTTATTTCATGTTAATTCGATTAACTACCTAATGCATGAATCAACTGGTAAGTTTGTGTGTGTGATTGTCTTAGACCATGGTGGTCCTAATCAATATCTGTGTGATTCAAATTTATTTTTCTCACCCTAATATTTATCTATGTAACACAATCAAGTCTTATTAACTCTTTTTTATAAACTAAAAAATTTAATTATGTATCATATGAAGATTGATTAAGACAATAACACGTGGTGATATTGATTTTTCCATTAATAAGAGGAGATAGGAGAGATATGATGCCATTAGACCAGGTCACCCAAATGATGAAATGAAAAATTGTATATTTATAATTACTTTTACAATGTACTATATGTTCTTCTAATATTTGTAATATATATTTCAGGAGGGCACACAATTGGGCAAGCTAAATGTTCAACTTTCAGAACAAGGATTTACAACGAGACCAACATAGATTCCTCTTTTGCAACATCATTGCAGGCAAATTGTCCAAGCGTGGGTGGTGACAGCAATTTGGCCCCTCTTGACAGCAGCCAAAACACCTTTGACAATGCTTACTTCAAGGATTTGCAGAGCCAAAAGGGTCTCTTGCACACAGATCAAGTGCTTTTCAATGGAGGATCCACAGACTCTCAAGTAAATGGTTATGCCAGCGACCCTTCAAGCTTCAACACTGACTTTGCCAATGCAATGGTTAAAATGGGAAACATTAGCCCACTTACTGGCTCTAGTGGCGAAATCAGGACCAATTGTTGGAAGACCAATTAAGATCTTGGTCCTTTTCGTACTAAGTACTATAGTACAATAGCAGTTAAGGGACAAACTGTTACTTTTAGGATGGCCCAAGTAGATCTAAACATGTCTTTAAACTAAAGCGGTTAAAAGACTATATTGAATGGGATTAGATTTTTATATTATAAATTATAGTTTTTGTTTTATTTCTCTTAAATGAATGAGAAGTTGACCGATGGATAACTATTATCCATTGATTTTAAGTGTATTTGTATTTAAAAGATCAAGCAATCAATGAAAAATCTCGCGAGTATTAATTAATTTTAGTATTTACTTACCCTTTTCTTTTACCATACATTTAGCAGTAGCTCAAGCATGGAGGCGGCCTAACACAAACCAATTAATGTTTCCTCAGTTGTAAACTTGTAATATGAATTTTTATAATATGGAGCAAAAATGTTTGGATTTGTTTGATTTTGGCTTGGTTAGATCGGTGAAATAGTGGCTCATATAAATCAGGAAAAATATAAAATAATAAATCAAAATACGATATAATACATTTTAAAAAATAAAGAGTAAACAAATGCAATTAATTTTCAATTATTTAGGCTTCTCCTCATTCAATGTTAGTTAATTAATTTTCATATAGAATTTATACAACTTACATCATTTGATATTTGGAGCTTAGAGTTGGTTAGGGACATCTTTATTCTTTAGAGCAAATGAAGGTTGTGCCTTGTTATTGTCAATATTTTTCTCAGTACATTTTTTATAACTTTTGGTGCAATATGGAAAAGGAATTGTTTATTAGATTGATAATTATGTTGTACTTGTTCCTAAATAAGCTTATAACATTCGAAATAAATAAATAATTGTTTCTTTTTGGTTTATGAAAACATAATAGATTATTCAATATTTACTTTTATTTAAGGTGTAAAATTATAATAAAAAAACATATATAGTTGAGTATTAGAAACTTGTGGTAAAGTTTAACAACATAGATCAAGAGGGTGTAAAAAAAAACATCGTAGATTTATAAGTAATCCATTGGTGGTAATGTAAAGCGTATATTTTGTACGGATATAATTCCGACCTTGGGTCAGTTGGTAGAGCGGAGGACTGTAGTTGGTATCATACCAAATAGGTCGGAGCTTCGAATCCGGCAGGTCAGAATATTGTTTTTGGTCATTATTTGTTAGTTATGCCACTTTGAATATGCAACCTGTTCGACCTATTTGCATTTTGCAGGAGTTTTTTTATTTGGATCAAAGGAAAATCACTCTTATCTAAAGTATAAAATATTAATCACTAAATTTCTATGCAAATGGTTAATTTTAACATTAACCATAAAATAAATTAGAGAAAATATTTAATTCAGTCCCTTAAAATAACTGTTTAACCCAATTTAATTATAAAAAAAAGTTAAACCAATCCTTTAAAATAATAAATGTGAGACCGTTTAATCATTCCATTAATAGGAAGAAAAAGTTAAAATGTCTATTATTTATATTGTTGAATAAATAAATAATTATTTATTTTTTTAGTGATTAAAATGCTCTCTCTTCTTTTAAGAATAATATTTATTATTTTAGTTCAAACTGCTAAGTACAAAGGATTCTTAAAAAAGAACACAGGATTCTATTATTCTGAAAAATGGGACAGATCACACCCAAGTTTGTGCACATCGCTATCAAAGATGATGCTCGAATCTTAAATAATGAGATACAAAGAAACCCGACTATATTTCTTCATTAGCAGCGGATCACGTTAGTATAAGTTTTATTTTTCATTAAGATATTTGAAGATCATGACACAGGGTGAGTATGAACCTCCATTCTCCAAAGGACAAATTAACATCAAAGGAGTGACACCTCTTGTTATCTGCCTCAAGAAAAGCACGCATTAACGCGTACTCCTATCGACACTAACATTAAGTTAACATCAATCTTCCTTCACAAAAGAAGAAAGGAAGAAGATACAATGGGTTCAGTATTCTAAACTCTTCCCCCATAGGAGACTATTTCTGCCTCAAGAGAACAATGGTGTTTATCTATCAACTTTATCTAATGCCCTCTTTTTAATCAAATGACCAAAATGACTGTACATCTGAGGTTGGATGTTGACTGCCATTATGGGGCCTTGCAACAGATGACTTCCCTAAGCCTTCCACAGTAGTTTTTACAGGCCATTCATTTCTGCAAATTAGCAGATTTCAAGCTGTTAAACTACCAATAAAAATATAATTTTATATTCAGAAAAAAAAATATTATAAACAAAAGAGCAAGGTCAAAGCAGCAGTTTAAACCGTTAATATTACCACTAATTATGTATATTACAGAAGGAAGGACCACGAGTTACAGCATCAAGGAAAGAACACACCCAAGACAATGTCAGCACAGACATCAAGCCAGAAGACTTCACAACACACATTGACTTCACCATTACATTGCATTCGGTAAAAAACAACAAAAGATATCTGGAACTGAATGTTAAAATACATACTGATTCATTTCATTACATGAATATCGACATATGATCATACAGATCCATCCACAAAATCATTTGATTTATAACTTACAACTAAATCCATTCTTACTAAATAAAATAGTATAAAAATTATATTTAAAGTTGGATTCAATAACTTCTTTTATGCATCCATAGATATCCTATATTACAGGTTTCTATTTCAATCAAACAGGTAAACTTACCCTTCATATGTATCAACATATGTGGTCCATGGATAACACAACATCCAAAATTAGGGCAATCTTTAATATAAGCTGCAATCATATAAGCCCCCCACACAGAAAGCATATATTTCATGTTACTTCAACTGTGATCCCTGTTAAATTTGCTATTTATGATTTTTTTTCCCCTGAAGAAACACAGGTTGGTGTCTTGGGGATGACACACAGTTTTGTAGTGTATGTACCTAGCCAATCAGCTTCATTCATCGCATCCTAGTTATGTTATGCCTCTTAGCCTATATCTTATTTCCCTCACAGTATCTTTTGTTCCCCCACTTTATCAGAGTATATACTGTATACTGTAAAAAGTCAACATGTGTGGGTGAGTGTTTCATACTTTTCCTGATTGTATTTGAGTATTGATTGATAACAAACTTGTCCTTCTTTCTGTAAGAAAAGATTAAACCAGTCTGTTTAGAAATGCCCAAGGACAATATGCACTTCTCTAAATTAGTGAGACTTCAGACTCCTAAAATTATATTTTGAACCACTAAGTTTGGCATTTCAGCCTCTTACTAACCTATACTTCAGAAAAAGCCTACAGACCACAACGACATTAAAAAAAAATAGCACATAAATACAAAACAAATACATGTAAAATGGGATGTATTTTAAGCATGTCATATATAATAATTACATATAAAATGGTCAAATACTACGAGTCACTACTTGGAGAGTGAACCAAGTGCATTCATATCATAGTTCCATCATGTGCTATAAATACACGTTTTTATCAGAGACAATTATTTCCAAAATAAGACGCACATGATCGATCAATCAATCAATATTTCAAGCAGTAAAATTCATTCAGGAAGAACAAAATGAGGAGGTTTCCTTCATCTTTTGGTTATAGAAGTTCATCAATTTATAATGTTCTTACAAAAACACAGATCCATAATAGAAAGGAAATTCGCCATGCAATAATAGGCAAAATTTAAGCCAAACAGTAATTTACTCACTTGGTCCAACTGTTAGCCTTAGAACACTCGTGCACATGGTTGCTAGCAGACCCACTCTGACTCGCATATATCATTTCATTCTGAGTAGCACTCTCCTGAGCTTTAAGTCCACCTGACAACGATGGAAATAAAGCACCCTGTGACCAAGGATCATAACCATTTGAACCAGTAACTGGGCTGAAGGTCCCACCACTCTGACCATTAGGAAGAAAAAAATGTTGTGAAGAATGGTTACTGGAAATAATGTTATCATCTTTGTTGAAAAGAGAATCCATAGTCTTAGATGATGGAAGCACAAAATCATCCTTGTTTGGCACGTCCCTTTGAGGGGATAAAAACCAGTTTGCTGGGTCACTAACCAAACCTAAACCTTCCTGACCAAGTGGCAAAGTATTCCACATCTGCCATGTTCCCTTCTCATTTGCAGCTGCATTATCCAAAGGAAATGGATGCATATCCTGGGCCTGGGAGATACTTGGAAACCGATTAGAACAGCTATTCTTTTCTCGGGACAATGGGGACTCAATTGGAGATGGTTTGCTGATGTCAGAACCGGCAGATGTGCTTTTTAAAGAGTGAGGCATTGCCATCTTTGTGTCTGTCACAAAGCCACTTCCCAAGTCCAATTGAAAATTATCAAGTGACTCAGAAACAGGACCAAGCAAGGATACCGGATCAGGGATATAACAGGGGTCTTCAAAAAGCTCTTGTTCTTCATGTCTAAAGTCCTGTGAAATATTTTCAACTGTAGAGTATAAGGGTTCAATTGCAGGAGAAAAACCTTGACTGCTACCGGTTGATCCAATTGGATAGCTGGAAATATTAAAAGGTGATGGAAGACCAAATTGAATTGGATTGTTAAATGGCTGTGTAATTGGTGACTGGCCAGATAACTGTGGGCTTTTGGCTTCAGCTTGAATTTTGGAATTTGGTCTACATATTACATTTGAGTTTGAGGATTGAGCAACAGTTGAGGAACGAGTAAATAATTGCTGCCATGACTTTTTAGGTGCAGTCCATGGACTCCATGGCTGTGGTTCTGGGGGAACCTGCAGAGAACAATCATCATGATATTGTTCACTTCACCAAAAAATGTTAAATGCTGCCTAAGATTCTCATAGATCACAACCGACTGATACCAACTTGAGCTGTAGAGCATCATATACTTTTCATAAATCACAAAAGACTGAAAAAGTCTAGAATGTGCATTAAAACCAGGATGTAGTGAAAAGAGAGACACGGATATAATGCAAGCTTGTAAAATCCACTTGAGTTTTAAAATTATTCTTAACAGTCATAGTATTCCTATATGCTATATCAATCACACATCAACTAAGCCAGCTAAAACAGTAATAATAATATGGCAACGATAAAGGGATATAGAGCACAATAACTTACAGAGTGATTTATATTCTTATCGTCTCCATTCAAATTGGATTTAGCAGTTGAACAATCAGGAGGATATATATCTTTCCTGGTAGCAGTTGAATGAATATGATCGACAGAGCCATTAAATTTGTTTTCTTTCACCACAGATCCAGGAGCATTAGCACCCTTTCCGAAACCAAGAGCTTTAGAAGAAGACAAAATTGTACCACGCATACGATCAAGGTACCTTGTTCCAGTACTTCCACGGTTGTAACTGTTTGCAGCAACATTTTTACTATGTGTATTGTCTGTATTATGTCCCTTGCCACTTTCAAACCCAGATTTCTGGTGCTCTCTACGGTCAGTTTCACTCTTTTTGTCAAAGTCACACTTCCGTTCACTTTCCTTGCTGGCTCTTCTATCCAGTTCTTCTACATCAGAGTTGCTCTTACTAGAACCCTTATCTTTCTCTTTTCTTTTTTCCTGGCGCTTCCTTTCAGCTTCCTTCTTACTGTCTTTCTCCTTACTAGGATATGATGATTTGCTGCGTTCTTTTTCAGCTTCCATTTTCTCATCTCTCAGCCTCCTACGCTCCTCCACTAGCCTTGAAACCTCCTCCCTCTGTTTTCTCTCTTCCTCCTCCAAAAGTTCTTTTTCTAGCCTAGCCTGTCTTTTCTCCTCAGCTTTCCTGCGTGCTCTTTCCCCTCTACTTTCATTGAGGTTTGGCCCACTCTCACCCCGTTTTGCTAAGAGTGCCCTATGTTCAGCATCAGACGAACAGTCTTCCCTTGAACTAAGCCTAAAAGTCTTTCTCCAGAGCCATCTAATGCTCAAGAAAAAAGTTGTCCAAAGCCTGCAAACAAAAACTAATATACCAGAATACGACCTCTCTGTCAAACAATGCTCATCACCTCCATAAAGGCCAGCACTCCCATTTGTCCTCCAGTTGCTAGGATTACCTAGAATAGACCCACCAACCCAACTGCCATTCTCCAACCATTCCTGACTGCACATCCACCCATTTTCAGACCAAACCTTGCTATTCACTATCTTGCCATTTTTCCCAACCAAGTCCTTAACTATACCAGAATTTGAAATCCCAAACCCTGGCAGCACAGGCAAGTCTAAAACGGGCCTCTTCGAAACGTGGCCACAGTACGAACACATAAACCTACCCCCACCAGGGTTCTGATCCCTATACGGGTTCAAACAGTTCCGACACCGCCTCGTAGCCGTCTTCCTCAACTTCTGCATTTCTATGGCCTCAAACCTCTTCCTCTCCCTAATCCTAGCATTCCTCCTCACCCGCCAAGCCGACAGCCAAGGCATCAAAATCTCATACCAAAAGAGAGTAATCAGCAACACAAAGACACAAGCAAGACGAGGCGAAGTAATCTCGAAGCGAAAAGCTGGCGGCAGAAGCTGAGAGAGAGCCCAGAGACCAATGAACGGAATAACCAACCAAGGCAGCATTGTAGCAACCCGGCGAGACCACTTCTGAATCACACACAGTATACACATTATCCTCTAACCCACGCCAATCGTCGCCGTCTCGAATAACCAAACCCTAACCACAATCCACCAATGCTTTCAAGAAAACCCTAACCCAATACATACTATCCCCCGCCTCCAAAATCAATACCCGACAACAGAGCCACCCGCAGAAACTTCAAAACCCTAAAAATTCAAATCCATAAACACAAAAAAGAAAGGAAAAAAAATCAAAATCGAAGGGGAGAAAAAAAAACCCAATCGTCGATCAGATCTAGGGAGAACTTCAAGTACAGCGATTGTGAGATGAATCGAAAGGGAATGGAGCACTTACAGATTGAATGTCCATTCGGGGTTCGGAGCTGGACTCTACTCGGGTGGGTGCCTTTAAGAAAATACTAGGGGAAACGAAATGAGATGTGAAGAGAATGAAATAATGTAAGTGAACCAGGTGCGGAAAAGATTGGACCGGTGACGGTGAACCGAACCGGGTCGTAATCTAGCGCTGGTGTTTAACATCTTGATGTGTTGAAGTGATTACGATGGGCCTCATGAGTATTATTAGTTCATTTTAGTATTTACTTACAAATTAAATTTAACAGTAGCTCAAGCCAATTAATGTTTCCTCAGTTGTAATACTGTCTCAATTAAATATATGATATAGTAAATTTTAAAACAAAGAGTGAACAAATGCAATTATTTATGCCTCTCCTCTTTTAGTTTATTATTTTCCCATTTAAACCGTGGTTAGATGTATATCTATTATATTCAATGGTTAAAATAATTGCGGGACTATCCAAGAGAGACCACACTGGAATAAGAATTTTTTTCTCTCTTCTTTTCCAGCTATGAATCCCATATCGATAAGAACATGCAACAGATTTGATATTTGGAGCTTGCTTAGGGACACCTTTATTCTTTAGAGCAATATGTTGTTCTTTTTCCTATAATAAGATTTTTTGCTCAGACAATGCATGATAGAACCTCATTTCCAGAACAATAAGCTTTGAGAAGGGATTGAAACACAGCCTCAATTATCAAATATCTTTCTCCTTGAACATGCAATATCTCAATAACCAAATGCAACATCCACGCGCTCCAATGGATTGCAAAAATGTGCTAGACTCTATGCACTCAAATGAATTTAATTTTCTTATTTCCAGATGCAACACTCTTGTGAATTTTATCCCAAACTCAAAGGTGAATTTTGTAAAAAGGCAAGCAAATCGAGCGGTTCACTCTTTAGAAAAGACTTCTAGGTCGTATGCTAGAATCCATGAATTTGAGCCAATTCCTAATTGTATCGTGCTTCCCCTTATGAATGAAATGAAACAAGTTTGCTTTGTTAAAAAAAAAAAAAAGATTATAACATTTGAAATAAACAAATAATTGTTTCTTAATTTTTTCCAACGTTTGGTTATTATTTGTTAGTTATACAACTTTGAAAATGCAACCTGTTCGACCTATTTGCATTTTGCAGGAGTTATTTGATTTGGATGAAAGCAAATTCTAAAAGGAAAATCACTTTTCTTATTTAAAGTATAAGATGCAGTTTAAAGAATAAAATATTAATCACTAAATTTCTATGCCAACGGTTAATTTTAACATTAACCATAAAATAAATTAGAGAAAATATTTAATTCAGTTCCTTAAAATAATTGTTTAATCCAATTTAATTACAAAAAAAAGTCCTAACAATCCTTTAAAATAACAATCCTTTAAAATAATAAAAGTGAGACCGTTTAATCTTTCCATTAATGGAAAGAAAAAGTTTAAATGCCTATTATTTACATTGTTGAATAAATAAATAATTAATTAGCATTTTAGAAATTAAAATCCTCTCTATTTATTTAGGGCTAATATTTGTTATTATTGTTGAGGGCGAGCCCTGGTACAGCGGTAAAGTTGTGCCTTGGTGACTTGTTAGTCATGGGTTCGAATTCGGAAACATAAATTTTGTTATTATTGTTCAAATATTCACTAACATAAATTTTGAAAGAAGTTATTAAGGTTCGTCGCACAAGAAGTGTTCTGCTCTTGCGAAAACGTTATATCACTTCTCCAGCGCTGGTAATTCATGACCAATTCAACCAACATTTGCATCTGCGCCATTCCAAGTTTGGTTATAGAATGTATAAACTGTAAAGTGCAAAGGATTCTAAAACTCATTTCCCATTGACTCGTTAACGCATTGTTAACAAAAAGAACACGGGATCCTATTATTCTAAAATCTGGGTCAGATCACACCCAAGTTTCTGCACACCGATATCAAAGATGATGCTCGAATCTTAAATGAGACAAAGAAACCCGACTATATTTCTTCATTAACAGCAGATCACGTTAGTATAAGTTTTATTTTTCATTAACATATTTGAAGATCATGACAAAGGGTGAATATGAACCTCCATTCTCCAAAGGACAAATTGACACCAAAGGGGTGACACCTTTTGTTATCTGCCTCAAGAAAAGCACGCATTAACGCGTACTCCTATCAACACTAACATTAAGTTAACATCAATCTTCCTTCACAAAAGAAGAAAGGAAGAAGATACAATGGGTTCAGTATTCTAAACTCTTCCCCCATAGGAGACTATTTCTGCCTCAAGAGAACAATGGTGTTTATCTACCAACTTTGTCTCATACCCTCTTTTTAATATGGGGCCTTGCGACAGATGACTTCCCTAAGCCTTCTACAGCACCTTTTACAGGCCATTCATTTCTGCAAAGTAACAAGATTTCAAGCTGTTAAACTACCAGTAAAAATATAAATTTTTATTTAGAAAAAAATATTATAAACAAAAGAGCAAGGTCAAATCAGCAGTTTAAACCGTTAATATTACCACTAAATATGTATATTACAGAAGGAAGACCACAAGTTACAGAATTAAGGAAAGATCACACCCAAGACAATGTCAGCACAGACATCATCAAGCCAGAAGACTTCACAATACACATTGACTTCACCATTACATTGCATTAGGTAAAAAACAACAAAAGATATCTGGAACTGAATGTTGGAATACATACTGATTTGTTTCATTACATGACTATAAGCATATGATCATACAGATACATCCACAAAATCATTTGACTTATAACTTCCAACTAAATAAAAAGTATATTTAAAGTTGGATCCAATAACTTCTTTCATGCATCCATAGCTATCCTATATTACAGGTTTCAATTTCAATCAAACAGGTAAACGTACCCTTCATATGTATCAACATATGTGGTCCATGGATAACACAAAATCCAAAATTAGGGCAATCTTAATATAAGCTGCAATCATGTAAGCCCACATAGAAAGCATCTATTTCATGTTACTTCAACTCTGATCCCTGTTCAATTTGCTATTCATAAATTTTTTTTTCCCTGAAGAAACACAGGTTGGTGTCTTGGTGATGACACACAGTTTTGTAGTCTATGTAGCTAGCCAATCAGCTTCATTCATCACATCCTAGTTATGTTATGCCTATTAGCCTATATCTTATTTCTCTCTCAGTATATTTTGTTCCCCCACTTTATCAGAGCATATACTACATACTGTAATAAGTCAGCTGTAGCTATTATCAACATGTGTGTGTGTGTTTCATACTCTTCCTGGTTGTATTTGAGTATTGATTGATAACTAACTTTGTCTTCTTTCTCTAAGGAAAGATTAAAATATGGCTGTTTGGTTTAGGGAGGGAGGAGAGAAATTTTGTGGATCCCACACACCTTTTACACTCTACTTTAATTCAAAAATCCATCTTCTATTTCCATCCTCTAAACCAAACACAGCCTCAACCAGTCTGTTCAGAAATGCCCTAGGACAATATATGCTGCTCTATATTGGTGAGACGTCAAACTCCTAAAATTATATTTTGAACCACTAAGTTCAGCATTTCAGCCTCTTACTAACCTATCCTTCAGAAACAGCCTACAGACCATAATGAAATTTAAAAAATAGCACATAAATACAAAACATATACATGTACAATGGGATGTATTTTAAACATGTCATGTATAATATACAAATATTACATATTAAATAATCAAATATTACAAGTCATTGCTTGGAGAGAGAACCAAGTGCATTCATATCATAGTTCCATCATGTGCTATAAATACATCATTAATGATTTTTTATCACTTAAACAATTATTTCCCCAATAAGAACACATGATCAATCAATCAATCAATATTTCAAGCCGTAAAATTCATTCATCAGGAAAAACAAAAATGAGGAGGTTTCCTTCATCTTTTGGTTACAGAAGTTCATCAATTTAAAATGTTCTGACAACAATGCAGATCCATAATAGAAAGGAAATTCGCCATGCAATAATGGGCAAAATTTAATCCAAACATAAATTTACTCACCTGGACCAACTGTTAGCCGGAGAACACTCGAGCATGTGGTTGCTAGCAGACCCACTTCGACTCCCATATATTATTTCATTCTGAGTAGCACTCTCCTGAGCTTTAAGTCCACCTGACAACGGTGGAAATAAAGCACCCTGTGACCAAGGATCATAACCATTTGAACCAGTAACCGGGCTGAAGGTCCCACCACTCTGAACATTAGGAAGAAAAACATGTTGTGAAGAATGGTTACTGGAAATTATGTTATCATCTGTCTTAAAAAGAGAATCCATAGTCTTAGACGATGGAAGCACAAAATCATCCTTGTTTAGCACATCCCTTTGAGGGGATAAAAACCAGTTTGCTGGGTCACCAACCAAACCTAAACCTTCCTGACCAAGTGGCAAAGTATTCCACATCTGCCATGTTCCCTTCTCATTTGCAGCTGGAAATGACTGCATATCCTGGGCCTGGGAGATACTTGGAAACCGATTAGAACAGCTATTCTTTTCTCGGGACATTGGGGACTCAATTGGAGATGGTTTATTGACGTCAGAACCCGCAGATGTGTTTTTTAAAGAGTGAGGCATTGCCATCTTTGTGTCTGTCACAAAGCCACTTCCCAAGTCCAATTGAAAATTATCAAGTGACTCAGAAACAGGACCAAGCAAGGATACCGGATCAGGGATATAACAGGGGTCTTCAAAAAGCTCTTGTTCTTCATGTATAAAGTCATGCGAAATATTTTCAACTGGAGAGTATAAGGGTTCAATTGCAGGAGAAAAACCTTGACTGCTACCGGTTGATCCAATTGGATAGCTGGAAATATTAAAAGGTGATGGAAGACCAAATTGAATTGGATTGTTAAATGGCTGAGTAATTGGTGACTGGCCAGATAACTGTGGGCTTTTGGCTTCAGCTTGAATTTTGGAATTTGGTCTACATATTACATTTGAGTTTGAGGATTGAGCAACAGTTGAGGAACGAGTAAATAATTGCTGCCATGACTTTTTAGGTGCAATCCATGGACTCCATGGCTGTGGTTCTGGGGGAACCTGCAGAGAACAATCATCATGATATTGTTTACTTTACCAAAAAAGTGTTAAATGCTGCCTAAGATTCTCATAGACCACAAGCGACTGATACCAACTTGGGCTAATAACAACTTGAGCTAAAACAGTAATAATAATATGGCAATGATAAAGGGATACAGAGCACAATAACTTACAGAGTGATTTATATTCGTATCGTTTCCATTCAAATTGGATTTAGCAGTGGAACGATCAGGAGGACATATATCTTTCCTGGAAGCAGTTGAATGAATATGATTGACAGAGCCATTAAATTTGTTTTCTTTCACCACAGTTCCAGGAGCATTAGCACCCTTTCCAAAACCAAGAGCTTTAGAAGAAGACAAAATTGTACCACGCATACGATCAAGGTACCTTGTTCCAGTACTTCCACGGTTGTAACTGTTTGCAGCAACATTTTTACTATGTGTATTGTCTGTATTATGTCCCTTGCCACTTTCAAACCCAGACTTCTGGAGCTCTCTACGGTCAGTTTCACTCTTTTTGTCAAAGTCACACTTCCGTTCACTTTCCTTGCTGGCTCTTCTATCCACTTCTTCTACATCAGAGTTGCTCTTACTAGAACCCTTATCTTTCTCTTTTCTTTTTTCCTGGTGCTTCCTTTCAGCTTCCTTCCTACTGTCTTTCTCCTTACTAGGATATGATGATTTGCTGCGTTCTTTTTCAGCTTCCATTTTCTCATCTCTCAGCCTCCTACGCTCCTCCACTAGCCTTGAAACCTCCTCCCTCTGTTTTCTCTCTTCCTCCTCCAAAAGTTCTTTTTCTAGCCTAGCCTGTCTTTTCTCCTCAGCTTTCCTGCGTGCTCTTTCCCCTCTACTTTCATTGAGGTTTGGCCCACTCTCACCCCGTTTTGCTAAGAGTGCCCTATGTTCAGCATCAGACGAACAGTCTTCCCTTGAACTAAGCCTAAAAGTCTTTCTCCAGAGCCATCTAATGCTCACGAAAAAAGTTGTCAAAAGCCTGCAAACAAAAACTGATATACCAGAATACGATGGCTCTGTCAAACAATGCTCATCACCTCCATAAAGGCCAGCACTCCCATTTGTCCTCCAGTTGCTAGGATTACCTAGAATAGACCCACCAACCCAACTGCCATTCTCCAACCATTCCTGACTGCACATCCACCCATTTTCAGACCAAACCTTGCTATTCACTATCTTGCCATTTTTCCCAACCAAGTCCTTAACTATACCAGAATTTGAAATCCCAAACCCTGGCAGCACAGGCAAGTCTAAAACGGGCCTCTTTGAAACATGGCCACAGTACGAACACATAAACCTACCCCCACCAGGGTTCTGATCCCTATACGGGTTCAAACAGTTGCGACACCGCCTCGTAGCCGTCTTCCTCAACTTCTGCATTTCTATGGCCTCAAACCTCTTCCTCTCCCTAATCCTAGCATTCCTCCTCACCCGCCAAGCCGACAGCCAAGGCATCAAAATCTCATACCAAAAGAGAGTAATCAGCAACACAAAGACACAAGCAAGACGAGGCGAAGTAATCTCGAAGCGAAAAGCTGGCGGCAGAAGCTGAGAGAGAGCCCAGAGACCAATGAACGGAATAACCAACCAAGGCAGCATTGTAGCAACCCGGCGAGACCACTTCTGAATCACACACAGTATACACATTATCCTCTAACCCACGCCAATCGTCGCCGTCTCGAATAACCAAACCCTAACCACAATCCACCAACGCTTTCAAGAAAACCCTAACCCTATTTATACTATCCCCCGCCTCCAAAATCAATACCCAACAACAGAGAAACGCGCAGAAACTTCAAAACCCTAAAAATTCAAACCTATAAACACAAAAAAGAAAGGAAAAAAAGTTAAAATCGAAGGGGAGAAAAAAAAACCCAATCGTGGCTCAGAGCTATGGAGAGCTTCAAGTACAGCGATTGTGAGATGAATCGAAAGGGAATGGAGCACTTACAGATTGAATGTCCATTCAGGGTAGGAAGACGTGAACGGGTTCGGAGCTGGACTCTACTCGGGTGGGTGCCTGTAAGAAAATGAGAGAAACCAAGGTTGCAGCTAATATGCAAGTTTAATACTATTAAATGATTACTTGATGGCTATGTATTTGCTTTTTTCAATAAGTCTTGTTGGCTTTACTTTTTGTCTTGCATTTTTTCACTCACCCAAGGATATATAAAAATCCAATTTATCTAATTTCACTTTCTGGCAAATTTAGGAAAAAGAAAAAAAAAATTGCCCGGAAGAATTGGATGGGAATGAGAACAAAAAGAGGAAAGAATTTTGCAGGAAGAAAATGATGATGATGAAACTTCCGTAGAAGGAATTTTACAGCAAGAAAACATTTACTTTATTTTGTTGAGTATAAATACATGTTTTTTTTTTGCATTTTTTTTTGTATGGTTGGGTTAACCATGGTAGGTAATTGATGTCAATATCTCATTGTCTTTCTTCTTCCTATATATTATCTTGTTGATATGCACTTTTTAGGCGAATTTAAAATTTAAAATGTATAAAGTAGTTGTTTATCTATAATAGCTTTTTTGATTTAATATAAACAAGTATATAGAGTTTGTTTCTTCTTATTATCCCAATAATATATAAAAGCAATATAATGGTTATAACCCATTTAAACGTGGAGGTGGAGAGTGGAGAGTGGAGAGTGGAGTGTGATGGCATCCATGTTATCCACTCATTCCTTTATTTTGAAAAATTAAAATTTATAAAACAACTTATTATAACCAATCATGTCATCTTATTCCTTAATCTACTCTCAATAACTGTATAATACCATGATATACGTTTTATTTTTTATTTTCACTGGCAAGTGAATTCTAGTTATTAGTTCAGGTTAACACAAAAACAAGCTTTCTCTATTTCACTTAAATTATGTGTGAGCATCTTTGTTTTTTTTTTTCTGTGTCTTCTTGATTTTCAATCACTAGATTTTTAGAACATTAATTAAAAAGAATTTACAGTGTTTAGAACAAAAGTCTGAATGTTTAGAAAGTCAAGGAACAGTGAGCTTTATCTTTTCTTATTTCAATTTTATATTCCATCCATTATAATTGTTTTTTCTTAGAATAAACAATATGCTATGTGTTCCCGATGTCTGCAGGTGGATTTTATGCATGTGCTCCCAAAGTAGCATAATTTGATTGGTGAGTTTGCTTTCATTCATCATGGTTATAGATTAGTTTTATTTTATTTTTTTTCAATTAGTTATTTTCACTACCTATTTTCTGTTAGTTTGTTTTGACGATTGTACTACTTTGTGTTGTAATATATTTTATACTAATCTTATTCCACATTCATTTGCTATAGGGTATGGCTTGCCCTTATGAGTGAAGAAGATATCAAAGCATCTTACTGGCAAAGAAATTGGGACTACTGATCTTCACTTCTTGAGCTACAAGATTTCTATTTTATTTGCCATGGAATTTAATTACATAACCAAAATTTGAATGGAAATGGCACATCTTTTATTATTATCTAAAATACTTATATTTCACATCTTTTATTAACCATTTTTTGTGAGTTATATATGTTTTATTTGTAATTTACATACTTCTATAAGCAATGTCCATAGAAAAAATCTATCAACATCTAGATGTAATTTTATCAACATGTATAAAATCCTTCTCTTCTTTAACCTCTAATTAATTGTCCATTACCCTTAGAACAAAGGCCAAAGAAGGTAGCTTCACAAGATTTATTCCATGTTTATAAATTACCATATTATTCTCGTGACAATGTATATTTGTAATGGAAAAATAATTATGTACTTCACATTATTAATACAGTGTTTTGAATCAAATAATGATGACAGCTCTTAATATTTCTCTATTCAAGCAAAAAGAGAGTAGAGGTGTAGTTTAGAATTTTAAAATTATAAAAACAAATTAGCATATTTTAAATATAATTTGAAACTTTAAAATTCAAAAACTTTGTCAGGTTTAAGATAATGGTAGTTTGTTATAATATCCCATAAGAGAGTAATGTGGTAGTTTGAAATTTTAAAATTAAAAAATTGACAGTTTTTAAATAAAATAGTTATTTGAAATTTTATGAGTAAAAAGTAGAAGTTTTTAAATAATAGTAGTTTACGTTATTCAAACTTAAAGATGTGAACTGAGTAAGAATGTTAGTCATATTACCTAAGACAAAAAAAAACTTAAAAATGTAAGGAAAAATAACTATTTCTTTTTCCCTCTAGCAATCAAATATGAAATATCAAGCAATTTAATAGAATAAATATTTAAACTCATTCTCAAATATTGTTGTGCATATAATTGTAAGGAAGAAATCAATAAAATATCTCTTATATTTAGATAAATAAAGAACGTGTTTGAGTGAGTGTAAATTTTTTAAAAAATGACCATTTTTAAATAATAGTGATTTAATTACAAAAGTGAAGAAAAGAGTAGTGGTGTAGTTTGGAACTTTGAAATTAAAACAAAAAATTTCACAGGTTTTAAATTATAGAGGTTTATCAAATCAGCCAATTAAAAAAATATCAATCAACTTAACATAAATATAGATAAAAAAATAATTAGATTACCAAAAATATCAAAGACACAAAAATAAAAATGATAAAAAAAATGCAAAAAAAAATGTACTCAGGAAAAAAAAAATTACAAACTAAAACTAACATATATCATAATATTAATATAAATTTATCTCCCATGAAAGTTGTCACAACTCTTAGTTAAAAATGATGAACACAGTGAATATTTCTCTTTCAACCTGATATTTTCTTTCCTATTCAAAGATACAAATCTTGAATTATTTGATGAATGATAAAGAGATACAAACAAAAAAAAATGTGCAAAAATAGAAAAGTATTGAGAGAAAAAAAAAACTAAAAATAAGGCATAGGAAAAAAACTTACATTTAAAAATTCATCAAACACAAAATAAATTATTCAATAAATGAATTACACATCAATATATGATAAAATAATAATAATAATATATTGAAGTAAAATAAAATATAAATCTTTAAAATTATTTTATATAGTTAGTGTTAAAAATTTATGGTAGTTTGATTTAAATAAATTTTAACAGAAAAACACGTGATAGCGCGGAACAAAAAATGTGGACAACTTGAGGAGTTGAAGTGGCTACGATGTGGACAACTTGTTGGTGGCTATTTTATTTTTATACATGTATTAAAATGATTAACAATGAGAAATGAAATTTTGATGTCAGTCAAGTGTTTGAGATGAGCAATGAGATTTTGATATGTACCTATAGGTATGAAATGTCTTCTATAGTAGGAAAATGGTGAGAAAGACACTTAAAGTAATTACTGATTTACTGTAGGCTGTGCATAAGATGATCAAGCCCTAAAATAGTTTTAGAACAAATAGAATATATTGATATTAAATAAAAATATGTTGGCATGCAATTTATATTTAGAAACTCAAATGAAAAGTTGCATTTATATGAAATGGTAAACATATAACAATGTAAATTGCAAATTAAAGAAATTTGGATTGGCATATATATATGGAAAATGATTAATAAATTTTTAGAATTATTTTTTATCTTTATTATTTATTTTTTAAAATCTAACGAATATGATTAATAATTTATTAAAATCATTAAATTTTAAGAAAATGAAATATATATATATATTACACACCTCTTTCATTTTATTTATTATCTCATTGATAGGAGTATGATTGGATTAAATTAAATTGGGTTGGTTTGATTAAGTTAACTCAATAAAATTTAATTAAGTTGGATTAGATTTAGTTCATTATTTTTTACTATTGCTATTCCCTTCCTTTTATTCTAATTATATTTCCTTTTCTTTTTTTCTAAAATCAAATTACTTAAATAACCTTTTCTCTTCAAAAAATCTAACTTTAATCCAATCTAGTTGCATGTATATATCAACTAAACAATACTCTTAAAAAATATTGAGTAAACAGTAAATTAAATATAAACTGCATGATAAAAATATTAAGTAAACAGTAAATTAAATATAAACTGCATGATTAAAAAGAAGCAATTATATTTCTTTTAACCTTTTGAATTGAAACTAATTTACTTAAATTTAATATCGTGCTTTCCTCTTTAGCTAAGCATAAAATGTCAAAAGTAATGCAAATTCTTTTACTCTTGTTCATGGAAATTAAAGATCACTTCTTTTATCATTTCTTGTTGGCATTTTTACAGGGATGCGATGCATCTGTATTGTTAAACGACATATATACTTTCACAGGCGAGAAAACTGCTTTTCCAAAGGTTAATTCATTGAGGGGCTTTGATGTTATAGACACTATAAAATCTCAACCAGAGAGCTCATGCGCTCACATCCTAGTAATTTCACTTGTTAACCATTTAATGAGATTCACTTCATTTTATAGTTTTCAATATTTTTTAATCAATTATAATAAAAAGTTTGTTATAAAGTATATTGTTAGACTTCTCAAGCTTTTATTACAATAAATTATAAAATAAAATAATCTAAACATAAGTGAATAAACTAAAGCTATGATTTATATTCTTCATGACTGATATGATGATGAACAATTCTCAGCCAGACCAAGATGCACAGTTGGTTTAGGTAGAAGAGATTCAATCATTGCAAAATATTGTTAATTATGACATGTTAGTTTTTTAACAATAAAATAAAATAGTCTCATAAATTTAACAACATCAATTTATTGTAAATTTTTATATTCAAAAATTAAATTTAAAATTTTCTTCTTTTAAAAAATAATCTGCTTTTTACCTTGGGGGATCAAAATAATTTTTACCCTTTAACTAATGTAACTCTCTCAAGCAACTAGCAGATTGATTGTACGTCCATCAAGTTCACAGAAACCATTCAAATCAATACTTTTTTTGTGGCTTTTTCGTAGGACTAACAAATGATTTGGCCACAACTTAGGCAGGGACCTAGCTAAAACAATAGGGCGGGAATCAAAATTGAGAAGTTCCTTTCTAGTTTTAGGAGAAACGAAACTTCTTTCTCCGATAATTAAATATGCCTACCTACTTTCTAGTTTTCAGAGTTGTACTCATGACCAACTATTTATAAGACACAACTTTATCGTTGTGTCAGTATAATTTAAATGAAACAAAAAAGGTTTTAAAATCAACATTTTCTATTGAAATGTCAATTTTTTTTTTTAGATCTAACTTTGAAACCATATCACAATTGCAACTATAATTGTTATATCAACCTCATTTGTTCATAATTTTCCATGATATGATCAAGAGTTATGACGAAATTTCAATTTAACTATATGTTTGATTACATGTTAGAAATACAAGTAAAGTTGGTAATTCGAGTCAACTTAAGCTAGCAACACAAAAACTACTGTGTAATTGGGCATATAATCAAAGAAGCTATAAAATCTTGATAAAAATTACTTTAATTTTAAAGAGCATCATATTGCTAGAAGTGAATGAATAATTTAACCACAATGTAAAAGGTGGTTAAGACCTTCCATTTACACCCTTCTTTTTTTGGTAACATGACAACATAAGCTATTAACCCTGCCCTGATTAAATTATCTAAAGAAAGTACCTAGACACAAAAAGGTTGTTACTGTTTTCCTATCTGACATAACAGGATCAAACAAATTCCCTTAACGAAAGTTCACCCTCTAGTAACTAATTGCAGAAAGCCAGAAACTGAAGATGTGTTCTGTTCCTAGCTATGTGACTAAGGATATTTTGTACGTGTGAATCCGTGACACACGAGAAATGTTGAAGCAAAAGGAACGCCTAACACACAGAAGAAGCGTCCTTTACCAACACGACACTAAAACATAGCTACTTGACATGGAATGTCATTTCAAATGGAGCAGCAAATTTGCCAGCCATTTGGGCCAAATTAATAGTATGATGGCAACTTTTACCTGAATTTTCTTTTTGCAATGAATAATCACGTTGAGAAAAACAAAAAGGAAGTAGTCCATAGAATACTAATATTGACCTTATCTGGGAAAAGAAAAATAAAACAAAAGTGTGTCTGAAATGAGATTGTTGAGACTTTCATTGAAATTTTTTTATCCGTACGCAGTAATAAAAAAAATGCATCGAAGAGTTTAAATAAAATAACTTAGGTATCCTGTTCAACAAACTTATTTAGAATCCATGATTGAGACTTTAATTGAATCATCAAATACAAAGTAGTTATATTTACAAATTACAACTAAAATGAGCTCTTATTTATTCTCCCTTGTTATCTCTTTGATTGTTTGTTTATTATCACGATAACACAACAAAGAAAACCAAAATAACAAGAAGCCACGCAAAAGATACAACAGTTCTTACTTCCATGAATGCTTTGCCACATTCTAGAGGCTAAGAGGACCAATATATGATGTTTTCAACTTTTTTAAATGCAAAATATGTTTAACACAGTACACCTTGGAAGCAGAACTTTTATTTGAGAGAAAAACAAGCTCAAGAGCAATTCTATCCTAAAAAATTGGTAGCCATTTAAAACATGCATGAAGAGAGGCAGAACAAAAAAACATTTACACATAAAACTCTAAGCAGCAACACAAAACAAGATGTGAGTCTCCAAGATGCTATGAAAAGGGCTTAATTACAATGAAACTCATGACCTCCTGCTTGAGCCTCGGAAGCCAATACTAGCCAAAGTGCTTGTAGAACGAGAAATGCCAAAGCAAAGTTTTGAAGTAGTTGAAGTAGTAGTAGCACTAGCACTAGCACTCTCTTCTTCATCATCTCCTCTAAAGTCAAAAGATGAACCAAAGCTTAGAAAGCGCCTTCTTCCATGCTTCCCCATTGGAACTACTTTGGAAGAATGATCTGAGGTTGACCATAGAGAAGATGGAGAGGAAGGTGAAGAGGGTGAGAGAATGTTTTTCTTCTTGAGATTTAGTTTTGGAAAGAGTGCTAAGAAGAGATTTGATCTTGAGCGTTTCTTCAGTGGTTTGTTTTTTTTGGTGATGAAGTTAACAAAATAGGAAGGTGGAGGAGTGAGGGGTGGGAGAGTGTCCTCAGAGAAAGTGTACTTGGGGGTGCCAGGTTGAGACTCCCAAACAAAAGGGACTGCAACAGCCATTCTGAAAGAGGGTTTGGACATGGAACTTTCCTTGGAAAGAAGCCTGCTGAAGAACTTGTCATCTTGCTTGATTTGGAGCACTGTCTTTGGGGGATGAAGCTCAGCTTTTTTGGCACTGAACATCTTTGATGAGAATTTGTGTGTGTGTGTGTGCTTGTTGGTTTGCAAAAGGGTATGCTGATTAGGGAGAGAAAAAAATATGGAGGTAGAGGTTTTGGACTTTAGTTTTGATTTAAATAATAGTGTCACATATACATGGAGAGATGAAATCAGCACTTGGACATCTTTTAATATGCAACACATGCAACTCCATTATTGACAGAAATTGATATTGTATCATATTGTTTGTTAATTTACTTTTAAATGACAAAGGTTCGTAGTTTCTGCATCCAATGATTTCGACCATTCCCTCTTTTATTTTATTGTGTGTGAGCAGATTCTAAGTGTACAAGTACGTCCTTCTTAATCAAAAATAGTTTAATTGAATTCATGCAAGTTTTAATTTGAACTCAGTATTGCTAAATGTATTTTAAGAAAAACAAAGTTGACTACAAAAGTTACATTATTTAAGAAGGTTAATTCTTTTAAATAATTAAAACAAATTGGTTAACAATATAAAAATATTCACTAACAATATAAAAGTATCCTCTAACTCCAATTTGGTTCATTATTAGAGCCTTCTTAAAGTTACATATATACATTATAGAATATAGAGTATAGACTTTCTTACTTTCCTACATGAATTGCTTGATCAGGCACGATATATCCACAAAACATGCTAAATTTACGGCTGCAGATCTTCTACCCTTGAGAGTCAAACTTTGAAGTGATGCTAAAAAATAGTCCCTTAATAGGCCTAACATGGGGCACACTACACTACATTAAGGGACACCCTTTCCTCTTGTATTGTTGTAATTTAATAAATTTTCTTGTACTACGAGCTATATCACATGCAACTTCCAGGAATTTACGCAATTTATTGCAAACTGAAGAAACCTGTGGCCTTTAACAGTAGTTTCTTCAAATTTAAGGAAGAATAATAATAAGATACTAGACAAATATGTTTAATAGGTTGTGACTATGAATAGGCCTGGACTAAATGAATAGGGGAGAATCACCTACCCCATGGTCCATCTTTCTTCATATTTATGACAGAAACTTGAGTGGATCGCTGTGTCCTGTATCAGTGAGTATTATATAGGGTAAGGGCATGACACTACTCTTGGTGTTTGAACATGACACGATTATATCTGTAGGAGTAGATGTGTCTGAAAGTCATTAGCTAGATGAAGTTCATGATTAAATAATTATTGGGTAGGGATATTTTCTAAGAGTCCATCACCACAAATCTCATTCCTTTTCAAACAAGACACAATCACTCACATATATGTGTGTGTGTGTTAATGTGTGAAATTGCATTCTATTCGTGTATTGATTGGTTGAGCTGGTAAAATGTTGCAATGGATGGATATAGTTATTTGAGAGATGAAGCAGGTTACTTTAGAAAATTAAAGTAGTAATAGTTAAAAAAAAAATAAGCATATTCATATATAAATATATATGTTATTCGTGGGAATTGGGATAATCTGTCGGTCCAAGAGTAACAATACTAAAACTCAAATTACAAGTCTAAATAAATAATTATTTTTTATTAATTTTTTATTATGTTTGACAATACGTTTGAATTAATTTTTAACTTTTTTTATTAATTAAAAAACTTATTTGATTGTCTAATAAATAAATGTTTTTATTAATTTATCAGTATTTTTAGTATTTTTTGAATTGTTACTTGAAGTAATATTTTTTAAAATCTTAGCTTCTAATTTTTAATTTTTTATATTTTCTTTCTTTAATCGTTAATGTATTTCTCATATTTCCTACTTATCATTTCAAATAAATCAAGATTTTATTGTTATTTAATATAGAATAATAGGTTATAGGTTTACTTTAATTTATTTTATTTTTTATATTATTTTTTGAATATTTTTATATTGCATTTTTAATTTAATGATTATATTATTTATTTTATTAATTTAGCATTATAAATCAAGACATTGATAAAGGTTTTTTTTGTTATTATAGTTTATATTTTTTTATGTTATATTATTTATTTTAACTATTGTATCACTTATAATATTTTATTTATTATTTAAACACTATATTTTGTCTATTATTTTTTGAATAATTATATATTAGATGATTTATTCTAACTATTACATTAATTAATATAATGAAAGTATAATGTCTACTTAAGTGTATTTTCTTATATTATTTTAAGCTTGATTAAAAATATTTTAAGAAATAATATAAGATTAATAATAGAATAATTAACATGAAAAATGTAACATAAAATAGTAGAATATAAATATGTTTATTTCTATCATTTTACACTTTTAGTTATTTTAACGGGTAATTTTATCGAATATTTCTAATTTAATAAATTAATTGTTAGCTTACATCGTTCAAATTCTAGTTATCTATTAACTTTAGTTTTCAATTGATTTTTTAGTTTTTAACTAATTTTTTAATTAATTTTTCCTAACATAACCTTTGTTGAATATAAATGTGAGTTGAAGTCCCGTATAAGAATTAAAATGTTAAACATTAAAAAAAATTAATAAACCTAAACATTAAAGTTTTAAATTAAAGTGTTATATATTCATTTATATATGATTGCTCTAATTGATCCATTCGTGAACATGTTTCCAATATTGGACTAACTCGAATTTTTAACCATTAAAGTTAAATCCATTATTATATAGAGAGAGCGGCATAAAATCTTATATTCGGAGGGTGAATATTTCTGTAAATTTATGAAGCGTTTCATTTTGAAAATACTCCTTTTTAACAAGTGTATGTTGATTATTTTGGTATTAGATAAATAATAGAAAGTTTTCATTCTTTTATAGATATGGTGTTAATCTAATATTAGTATTTCAATTAGGATCTCACTAATGAATATTTTAACTGAACTATTTAAAGAATTAAAAAAATTAAAATATAATATTTAATTTGTTGAGAGCTTAAAATATTTAGTCTCTGTAAAATATCTGAGTTTTCATTTTGTTTCCCGTAACAGTCTTTTTAGTTTTTATCTCTTAAAATGAAATAATTATTTCTGGTCTTTTATAAAATAAGCAAAAACGGTAAATTCGTATTTTAGAAAGATGAAACTAACTTTTTTTTATAGGGACAAATTTATTTGTAGGGCTTATATATGCATGAATGTTGCCAAGTCCATCTACCTAAACACAAATTAATGCATGCAAAATAATAATTATGGGACAACCCCTCTGTCATATAATGCAAGAGCCAAAAGTGGCCCATAGTGTGTGCCTAGGCTAGAACAAGTCCTGAACTACATTAAATTTAATTTGTAATATCACTCTCCTATAACCCCATATGTTTTAAAGGAGTGGTGGATTTCCAAAAAATTTTCATTCAGATTTTTTTTTTCAGTGGAAGTAAAAAATAGTTTAATATTTTTTCAAATAAAAAATTATATAAACTTCATTAAAAATTGTAATAAAAAATTAAAAATAATAAAATTTAAAAAGATAAACTCTTCAAGATCTATTTTATAATTATTTATATTCATCTTATTAAAAAATTATCTTGCGGGTGAAAGATCTATTTTTTATGAAAAAAATATTTATTCAATATATTCAAGTAAAAAAAAATGACGTATGAACAATTACCACATTAGCCTCACATTAGCCTCTGTATAGATCCGCTGGTGTTTGAAAGACTTATCAATATTACAATTTATTTATTTTTTTATCTAAAGGGTTTACAATAATACTCATACGCATTAATTATCTAAAGGGTTTACAATAATACTCATACGCATTAATTATCTAAAGGGTTTACAATAATACTCATACGCATTAATTATCTAAAGGGTTTTTTAGCTTTTTCGGTAAACTCTTCAAGATAGTATACAAAACAACGTATAACTTCTATTAAAACATTTTAATCTCATTTTTATCTGATTATGGACACAATTTATGCATAAGTGCTTATACGATAAATAAATTATTCGATAAGTGTTTATATGATAAGCACTTATTCAATATATAAGTACTTAATTAAGTTATTTATTCAAACGCATGTTTTAAAAACACAATCCCTTAATCAATATGATAGAAAACCTACGGAGATTGACCATGAAGCAAGAATTAATTTATTTAAACTATCTCATTTATAATTTACTTATAAGTTGTTTTTAACATATTTCTATCGATAAACTTTCCAAGATAACTTATAAAAACAATTTACAACTTACATCAGTTTAACCCCATTTTCTCCTTGAAATACACATTGGGTTAGAGTCTTTAATTATTGAATTTCCACTATCTATTTGTTTTATTCATTGTTAATTCCTGTTTTCTTTCGATTTGATTTTCGTCTACTCAAACCCAAATCCCTCCCCCCTCCAAATTGTTTGCTCTTATTTTTATAAAAAGAGGTCAGTTTTAAGAGTCCATATTACCTCATTATTTTCTGGGACTCTTTTTTTTATATACGCACTCATTATTTTTATATATAGTACTATAAGCTTAATTTTAAAGGTTTATATATCCAACTCAACAAGTCAATATAAAAAAATATTATTATTTAATCAAAATTTATTATAAAAAATAATTTGTTTACATTTATAACACTTTTAAATACTGGCTTCTTAATTAATTTTTCAATCTGTAAGTAAAACTTTTTAGTTTTAATGAATCTTCAGTATTATTATTACTTTTGTTTTTGAAGTCCAGTATTATTATTAGTTATAGTATCCGAAAATAAGAATTTAATCTACCACATGAGATCATAAGTAATCATTGATATATGCTATAGAGGAATGCTACGTCACTCTCCCAGAAAAATTATTGTATTTGATTATTAATTATTACAAGTTTTAATCTGTATGTAAAAACATCTATAAGATTCTTTATTAAAGAGGAAAGTTTTAGATGGAAAATGTTGAGCTCAATTTTGATGATCTGATCTTCAATTGAAATTTAACGAATTATTTAATAATTAAGGTTTCCACACTATATTTAGGAGAATAAAATGTGCTGGTATGCAGCGGAACGGAAACTTTTTAAAGATGTGTACATTCCATCAAGCCATTTTCATGCACTTTGAAACTTAATAGTATCTCGACAAGTATCATGCCACAATTAATTATATCTTATCTCTAACTAAGCTCGCAATCGCATAATTATTTCTTCAAGGAAAATGATTGGTATGAATCCGATGAGGCGTATAAACTTAATTAGGGTTTTCTTGATTAATGGAAGGAAAATAAGTGAATAAAAAATTTAATTTGAATTAGGGGAACGAAAATTTTGAATTTATGTGTTTCTTGTAGTTGACTTTTTTCTCATTTTCCTTTCCACTTATTAATCAAATAAAATAAAATATATTATTATCATATTTTTTATTTAATTTTGTTTGCTCAATATTAATCAAACATACTATAAAAAAATATGATGAGAAAGATAAAAAAAAATGTAATATGATAGGATAGGGGGTAAAAGGTGAAATAAAAAGTGGATTGTATAATTGTGTATGAGAGTATCACCATTGTTCTTTTTAAATGTCAAGTCATAATATGTATGTTACTTTGTCATAATCAATTAGTTACTACTCTATGAAGTTGGTTCTTCTACTTAGCAAACACATAAGCATAACTATTTTTGGGATGAAAGATAAAAAGAAGAAAGAGATAAAAATGATAGTAAGAGATATAGTAACTGATAAAAAAAATAAAAAGATTAAAAAAATGTAAGAAAGAACAGTGTATAATTATGTTTTACTTTTTTGGATAAATGTTAGTAATTAGTTTATTAATTTTTATTAGCGAATAAATTCAAACCCACAATATTTCTCTTCTTCTTTCCTTTATTATCACTAGATCAACCTTGTATCTCTCATAAATAATGTATGATAATTATTATCATTTTATCATGCTAAAAAAATAACAATCAATTGTATTAAACATAAGTTATTATTTGAAAATACATAATCTTCATCGTCATAAATGACACTATTAATAATACTGATCTAAATCATTAGAGAAGTGAATTTGTGGCCGTTAATTGTTGTGGATCAGTGTGACTTCCTTACAAAATCTACAAATAACAATTAAATTTTCGCTATACCTTCATTAAATTGTTAATTCGTTTTTGTTAAAAAAAAATTAATTTTTTTTTAACGGAGGATAGAGACATATTAACACCATACATCAATAAGGGCATAATTAAGGCTATAATCTTAAGGGGGGACTTTGATGAGCTAAAACTTCCGCTAGAACATTGCAGCAGCTAAAAGTTGCAATAGCAATTCACGTTGTTCGATAAAATTAATATACTTTAAGAAAAGTTAAAACTTAATCTTTTTTTTTTAATAAGAATTGATTTTGAAATATTAATTTTGGACCACGAGAAGTGTTTGTATATGTTGTCAAATTGCCTAGTTAGTTTTTATTTTGTTATCTCCTAATATCAATTGGACTCTTTCATTGAACGTGGTTGAGATCCAAGTTGTGATGCATCTCAACCATTTATCATGATTGAAAATGTGTGCAGTGTGAGAGGATGCTGTCTAAAATGAAACAGTGGGTAAAATGGTGTTTGGACAAGTTATTAATTTGATATCAACATAGTGTAATAAAATTGACAAATAACGTTCTCTACTTCTCTTGTTCACAAGTTCAAGACTATCCCCTTTCATGAAAGTGCTCCCTTGAAGCTCCAAGGATTCTCATACAAAGATTTAACGCAAGCCACCAATGACTTTAAATTGACACAGCCAATGTCATTAACAAAAGTGATTCTTGGAGATGTCTTTGTAGTCAGAGAGGAAGTTTCAAAATGAGCTAAGGTCACCATTTTTGGTGGCCTTTTCGGGTTACTTGTGAAAAAGAACATAAGAGTGTTGGTGTATGAGTATATGTCCAACACAAGCCTGTAGGAATCCCTATTTGGAGATGGGGTGGTTTGAGTTGGAGTTTGAGTTTGGATAGCAGGTTCTGCATAATATTGGATGCTCTGCTTGAAGCTGAGTGGGGTGGGAAGATCTCTGACTTTAGCTTGTCAAGGATTTATGTTTGGATTTCCGGTGGGAGTGTCCAAAATCATGTTTGAGAGTAGAATCCGTTTGGGGTCATGTTTGGTTACCCCTCAATAGTGATGTTTGAGAGTAAAATTGTGTCTGCAAACTCAATTTTGGAGAAGTGAGACTTGGGATACTTTTGCAAACTTTAGTCCAAACATGCACTATGGTGGAAGGGTGAGTTTGGGGTGGACTTGGTTAGCCAGGACCGGGGACTCATGACTCATCCACTTGGCTCATGCTAGTTACATGATAGAACTAGTGGATGAGAGATTGAAAGAAGATTACAACAAGGACCAAGCAAGCCTGTGTTACTTGACACTCGCTTACAGAAAATTCACTAGTTGCAGCCAGATATTGATGATATTGTTAAGATTTTGAAGGGGGAGATGGACCTTCCACCACTTCCATTTGAGTCCTCCCCCTCTCCACCTTCCAAATTGTACAACAAATCAAGGAGAAAACATAAGGACACTGCAGAATAGATTTTGTAATGTTGAAGGTTTGTTCATAGGTCCTCAGCTCATCATGTTAGATCACTCAAATATGATTTGGAGCCTGAATTCACTAGTATTGTTAGATTCATGTTGAATACACATCATGTTTCCCCCAATGGCGCATGGTTGCAGCTGAACCGTGTATAGGATGGTTACTGGCTAGCTTAACTCTTCATTGTAACAGATAAGGGCAAAAGGGTATTTGTTAGTTGCAGTTGTTTTTAAGAGATTAAAGTTGTTTTGTAGGCTTGCCTTGACTTCTTGAAAGAGATGCATTCTTACACTCTAGTCTTTCTAAAGGACTGGCCTTGTTTATTTGTTTTCCATATTCAGAAAGGATTTCCCTTTTGTTGTGATATTTTACTCTTTGTCAACACAGGTATCCTATTTTGTACATATTAGAAGCAGTAGTTCACCAATTCATCCTATTAAAGAACTAGAAGATCATTGAGGCTTGAGGTCAAGCATACCTTCTGTTATCTTTTTGGTTAACAAACAATTTCTAACACCTAAATGGATTGAAATTGGCTGTCGTTAATTATACAGCATTTTCATAATTGATTCGTCGTGTAATAATGGACCACACTCCACAGAAGTCATAATCAGGAAAGTGAGTCACTTGCAAAACAGCATCAGCAACCCCCCAAGTTCTTCTTGTTCTATTCCTCAGTAAAAGTACGTGTCATAATGTCGTTAACATAATTTTCTTTTCCATGATTTTGCCGACATACAATCAAAAAATTTAAATCCCGATGCTTCCCATTAAATTTATTAGATCCAAAAACAAATAACTAAATTAAAGGGGGTGGCTTGGTGTTGACAAGTTTGTTTAAAGTACAAGCAAGCAAACACTTGGCATGCTGCATTTTTAATTACAAGTACCATTGAGAAACATAAATAGTAAGCCTCGTTTCAAATAAATCTGAATGACAAATACATGCCTCAAAAAGAAAAAAAAATGGTACTTGAGAAAGGAAGCCCAAGGAGAATGTAAATTGAAGACAAAATAACTTGAAGACAAAAAGAAAGGGAAATGTTTAGGGAGTGCTGGATGTTAATGATATCTATCCGTTTGCAAATTCCCCAAACCCCATTTTCTACAATTGTGTAAGAATGTGGGGTATTTGGACAGCTGCACTTGCAACTGATTCTTCTCTATTTGCAATTCTGCCGTGAAAGAAAAGCATTCAGCCCCAACGAAGAATTGCTGAACCCCAAGTAAGACCAGCACCGAAGCCAGCCGTTGCAATAGTCTGGCCTGCCTTAACCTTACCGCTTCGAACCGCTTCATCTAAAGCCAAGGGAATGGAAGCTGCACTTGTGTTACCATAATTGGCCAAATTTGATATCACACGTTCTGAGGGGAGTTCTAACCGAGTGGCAACTGCGTCAATAATCCTCTGGTTTGCCTGCACTTATTATGAAGGCCCCCTAAGTGTATGTAACATCACCTTTCTACAAGATATTATGAAGTATGCCATGCAATTCCCAAGTTAACTAAAATGATATTCTGTTTTCAATACAACATGCATGTAACATCACCTTTCTACAAGCTAATGAATTGTTTTCAATATAAATGATATTTTACATTCTTTTTACTAGAAAACAAACATATAAATGAACTTGATACCAACAAGTTGAGCAAGTAAATGATAACACAACAGCCACCATCTGTCCATCTAGGGTGCCAACATAAAAATGCAAAATGTATAGCAAATCCACTTTGTCCACCTATTTGAAGAAATCATAGCAAGTTGCAATAGTGATTCAACCAATAGATATTACCTATACCCTAAGTTATCATCACATTTGCTATAAGCAACAACAATGCTGTGAAGAGTTAGTATGGGCAACAGATGAAGGAATTGGTTCATTCATCAGTATTACTCCCAGCATAAATTTTCAACAAGTATATTGGTAAAAAGCTTGAATTTTATTTTATAGATCATTTCAGCTTACCTGATGGAGAAGTAGCCAATCAATGCTAGATGCAGGGAGACCAGCCTTTTGAAGAGCAGATTCAATTGACTGTGGCACACATCGTACAGCAAAGCGAAAGACTTCTTTGCCATTCATTTGAATGCATGAATATGAGGACTGCTTGGGAGGAAAGCCAACCACAGAACCATTTGAATCCAATGCATTATTTGACTCGTTTTCTTTAATGGAAGCATTCAAGTGCCTACATGAAGTAAGAGTTGGTTCTTAATTACATAGCTTACAGGAAGAAGAGAAAAACTCTTTTGAATGATATGAGAAGCACAAACCTTTGACCACTGCCATCACTATGCAAATCAAAACCAAATAAACCATCTTCTTCACTGTTGCAGGCCTGCAATGTAATCATGGTACCAGAGCAATGGCATCAATTTATATCCCTTACCTATAAATGACTTCTCCTTGTCGAATAAAAAATCATCAGTTCATTGTCATTCTTAAGCAACAATAAAATCTAGAGAAAACCTAGGGACAGCAGACTTCCTCTCAGAATATATTTAATATTATATTTGCAACTTTGAACTGTAATTTCAAGGATGAGGACAACAGTTTGAAAATCTTTATCATCTTAAATTTTAAAAAGATTCTCAAAACCTTGCTTTCATCTTAAACAAAGATAAGACAAACATAACCAACAAAACTAATTGTAATAGCCAAGAAACAAGATCCAAATTGCTAACTGACATTTGCTACCAATGTTGAACAATGCCTGGAAGATATACAATTACCTGTACTAGTACAGCACCAGCAGCATCCCCAAAAAGAATACAGGTCCCTCTGTCTGTCCAATCAACATATCGTGAAAGAGCATCCGCCCCAATAACTAGAACATTATTAAACCCACCTCCTGAACTCACACAATAAAGGGCAATGATTTTCAACATATTTAGGAATTATCAAGACAACAAAAATAGCCAATTCATACCCCTAATGTGGCAAGCAGCTGATATTAAACCCAACACAAATCCACTACATGCAGCTGTAATGTCATAAGACAATGGATTTGTTTTGCAGCCAAGCTGTTTTTGAATCTGCATGTTGTAATGACAATAATATTATACAAGAGGTTCCATAAATGAAAAGAAGACACCCAATCTTGGAGAGCTATGGATACAATAATAAGCTATAATCATTTGCAAGAGGAAGTTTGCAACATCGTAATTGCTCAAATACACCACTAATCCCTTAAAGTGTGCTAATAATTAAAAAAAAAAGGATTACTAGGCAAAGGTTAAAGACAACAGCAGAATGTAAAGAATTAATCTCAACATGATACATCCTGAACCCATACCTGTGGAGCACTACCAAAAAGATCCTCTGGCGTAGATGTGCACATCAATATTAGGTCAAGATCATCAGGGTCTACCTTTGCCATCTCAAGAGCTTTCCTAGCTGCCTCTACTGCTAAACTTGTCAAGTTATCTTTGCCTGCAAGCACAACAGCAAGCAATTTTTTTTTTGGTAAGCAAGCACCACAGCAAGCAATAGAAGGCAGACACGTTACTATACCACAAAACTTCCAAAACAATACTAAGCACTTTTAGACAGGATTATCACATGAAAACAAGAACGGGGTTTATACAGCAGGCAATGCAACATAAATGAAAGTTCACCCTCTTGAGATGCTCAATTTTGCCTTGCCAATTTATCATAAAGAGGCTAAGCTGAGAAAGGAAGTGTACTATGATGGAAACTGAGAGTTAGGGGTAGTTATGACAGTTAAGCATAGAAAATAGCTGTTTTAGAAATCAGTTATGTATTAGAAACTCAGATAACTGTTTTAGAATACAGTTCTGTATTAGAATTGCAGAGTGGTAGTGTAGAAAATTACTGGCGGTGGTTATGTATTAGGAGTATATCTCTGATAGTATGCTGAGTTATTAGGAGTGTAAAGTTATTTGCAATTTGTGGAGAGAGAAGAACTCTCTGTAAGAGACATTAGTCTCTGGGACAACAAGTGTATTATTATTGTATTTGCATAATAGGAGACTTTCGTCTCTGGGACAGCAAGTGTATTGCTGTATTATGTGTGATTTCAGTGTTCAACATTTATACTTTATAACTTTTATCAATCATTGTTCGATCATACTAACTAACTAAGTAACACACTCTGATGCCAGAGGCTCCTCGCTTCGTGAAGTTTTGGAGGAGGGTAATTGTGCATAGCCTTGCAAAGAGGCTATTTCCGGATTCAGGCCCATGGCTAACCAGTCGCCAAGGCACAACTTAACCATTGCACCAGGGCTTGCCCTCTAAGAGCAGGCAGTGTAATCTAATCAAATTCTAACCACTGTACCTATCTGTTTATAGCACACTAGTACTAGCATGCAAGATGGGACTAATCACTAATGCCACTGCCAATGACTAACCTGAAAGAACTCGTCGTCTACGAATTCCGGTGCGAACAGATATCCATTCATCATTAGTATCAACCATTTTCGAAAGGTCGTCATTGGAAATCTGAAGAGCTGGCACAGCAGAGCCACATCCAACTAACTTGCACCCTTTGCTGACAAGCCTGCACACTTCAATTAAACGAATGATAATAGGAAACACAAACCAGATTATTCTGATCCAAAATAACACTAATTAACAAAAGCTAAGCTAGGCCATGCGATGTATCTACATAACTTCATAACCTAGAAATAATGCTTGAGATGGCAAACAAAAACTGAGTAGGGTGTGATTCAAAATCAAAACTTTAACGGAAATAGATCAAGCAGAGGAGAAAAAGCGACCTGGGTATTGGAGATTGGGAAGAAGGGGAAACGGTGGAAGCATGTTTTTCAGCTCCTTCGATGTTTCCAAAGCAAACCACTTTGGCGGAGAATCCAATGGCAGTGTTGAGAGGCTTAACCCTCACTTTGAAGTGGGGAACCGAAGGGGTGAAGAACCCAGATGCATTCGCCATTTTACAAGAAGAAGAGGAAGAAGAAGAAGGTGAAGAAGAAGAAGAACAACAACAACAAAGTGTATATGTAACACCAACAAGGGAATATTTATATATATATAAATAAATGTGTTATGCTTTTGTAGTATAACTATATGTATTAAATGGTGGAGAAGAACAAAGAAATGAATGCATCGCAGAGAGAGAGAAGCAAAGCCAACAATGATCTTCGGCAGCGAGCGATTATGGATTGGATTTGAGGAAACTCCAATGTTGTTTCTGCTTTTTATGACGGAAAATCCAAGGTTCTTATTCTCGTGTTGTCTGCCAATTTTATTACAACAATTTCTATAAATTGTATCTCTTTATCTATACTAATTTTAATTAATACGATGTAAAGTTATAAGTGTACTATAGGATTATATCCTCATCAAATCATAACCCGTTATTTATGAAAATTTTGATTTTCATAAAATTATCTTAATAAAAATCATGCATACTTTATAATTAAATGATAGGATTAAATTATTTTACTCTCATGTAAGCAACTAAGAAAATTTTAATAAATTGTGGTTGATCCATCTGACTATTTAAATCTCTTATTAGTTTGAATCTCTTAAACAACTGAAATCAATCTTTATATATATATATATATATAAAGAAAGAAGCATGATTGAAAGAAAATAAAAAACTAACTAATTCGATAAATATTTTACAATAATAAAATAATGATTTTTTTCTTAAAAAAGCATAATGATCGGAAAAATTATGGAAGATGTTTAAATGAAAAAAAAGGAAAAAAATGTTTATTAAACATTAATTTTGGGTATGAACTAAGAAGAGTCTGTTTTTGCTAATTTCAACGAATTTTTTTAAATAAATATATATAAAGATTAAATAAATAAGTGACGAAGAAAACACTTTTTTTTTAATTGATGAAAAGAGCACTCATAGTCACAAATCCTAAAGAAGTTGACCGGTGAGACAGTTGAGGTTTGACAATGGAGTGAGCCAACAAAAATCACAACTAATTAATTATGAAGAAAATTAAACATACCGAATTATTGGAGAGTGACACGTTTAATTAATTAGGAAAATGAAACAGAACAAAAATAGTTGGAGACTGTTAGGACCTGGGAGGAGCCAGGATCTATGGAAAAGGCAAAAGCCTTTTAGGTTATTTAAGTGCAGAAACAGGGTGTTAGTGAAGTTGAATTCTTTGAATTATAATGTCAATATTGCCAGCGGAAGTGAAACAAGGAGTGTATAATAGTGCAGCTTTGGATAGGGATGGTTGGAATGGTAAGTTTTTTCCATATGACGATGAGCTTTCTAGCATTCATTATAGCAGTTTTTTGTTGCTTTTACATCGGAATAAAAAAATGATTTTTATGTACAATGATTAAAATATAATTCTTATAAATTTAGTATTGGTAGTATAATTACTCATAAGCTTATTTTATTCAAAATAGAACCAAGGTTACTTCGAAAACCTTATTAAGAAAAATGGAGAAAAGACTAAGTTTTACTAAGCAATCCACTTCAAAAACCTTATTAGAAAGGATGGAGGAAATACCAAGTTTAGCTAAGCAATTTGTCACTTGATTGGGTTTCATTTTGATATAATTGTACCAAATCAGGGATGACAAAAATATTTATTTTTTTATATCCATAAATGAAATTTGTGACAAATATAATATGGATGACCAAATGGATATCCATTATAATAAAATTATTTAAATGTCCTTGTTTAAGTATATGAAATTCAAGTATTTTAGTTATTGATTTTTCTTTGAACTTATGAAATTGAAGTATTATACCTTATGAACTTCCGTTTGATCTTAAAAGATTGGGTTACTTTAGTTTATAGGGTTTTGTTTAGACTAATGAGATTGAAATATTTTAATACTTAAATTTCAAACTTTTGTATGTTTTTTTTTCATTGTTCTATTGTCACTATTGGAAAAACTCCTTTGCTCACAATGAAAGTCCGATTGTTATTTACACCTCTCAATTTTATGAATATAAAAGTACTTTTCAAAATGTTAACATTATGAAATAATTTCTATAAGCCAATTTTTAGGGGAAAATAGGACACCAAATTTAAGGGAGAACCTTTGCACCATTTGGGATAGTTTATTATGGTGACATCATAGTCACAAAGAATCTAGGCATTTGATTGTGTTTCTGGTTGTCATTAAGTTTTTAATTCTTAATTGAAGGAGTGACTTCATCAGCAAATAAGATATGATTTTAGTGATTATTTTATTTAGAAATTTGTTATCAACATGATTGGTGTGTCAACACATCTATGAGATTCATATTCCTATGACTCCTTCTAGAATCTCATAATTATTTTTTTCCAGGGCTTATTTTAAACAAATCAAGAAAGTGAGTATATCAATGCATAACAAACATAGAGCAACTTAAAAGATGATTGGTGCCCCTTTTTTCTTCAGGATTTAGAGTTTAGTTTTTTTTCTCTCTTGGAAATTGGCTTTTCGAAGTGTTAAAATTTTAGTATTTTGAAAGTTTTTCTTTTTCAAAAAATATAATTAGAAGGTTTACTAAAAACGTTTGAAGGTGTAAATAACAATTGTCCAACATGACCAAAAGGACTTAGATGGAATCATGGAGCATACTTTGTCTTTTTAAGGATTTTTCTAAAAGCACCTCTCATTTTTACTTGTATACCCCCTTTTACTAGTTATGTAATTCTTTTTCCAAATGTGCCATTTCTGTTTTCTCCGAAAATTAGTACGACGACTCTGTTCCTCTGCACATCGCATTTCATAAGGTAACCCACGAAGGAAGCGTACCAGATGAGGAGAAGGGACAAAGAAGGAGGTACACTGATTTCTGGAAAAGGATGAAAGGATATATTCGGAAAAATAATTATAAAATAAATAAAGGGGAGGTGTATAAGTAATACAGGAGATGTGTTTGACACAAACCATTTTTTTATTTCTTATCTCTATATATAAAGTTAAATTGTAATACAAAATTTAAGTACTATCAGCATAATAATCTTAAAAAAAGAAACAAATATATGAAATAAATTAAAACAAATAGATAAAATCTTTAAATATAAATAATATTTTCAAGATTTGAACATAATAAATTCTAAAAAACTCAATTTGTACTTAAAAAACTCTATTTGAATTTCCACTTGCTCAATTCATTTTGAAATTTGAATGGTTGATCCAACACCGATCCCATCAATAATAAGAAATCAAACACACATCAAAACTAATTCTTGTCAATTAATTAACTCCTAATATATTGTTAACGGTTTGACAAGTGCACCAAATATCTAAGTAGTAAAACTTGGAAGTTCGAGTGTCAAATTCCACAGAAATTTTGTTTTGTATTTTTATTATATAATTTTTAATTCGTAAGGGAAGAAATAAAGAGTGGTGTAAAATAGGTAAAAGAATAGTAATAGATAACAACTAATGGTAGAGAAAATCATAGAAAGCAAAATAATTAATTAGAGAAATCAATAGAATGCAGATGTTAGAACTTAACATGCCTTGTTTGCCTAGGATGTATGATTTTTGGATTTTTCTTTATCAATTAGGTGAATTTACCCTACCCACATCTATTTAATTATTTGTTCCTGATGTCTCACAATAACAAGTCTATTTTACATACTCATCTCCCAAATGTCTTCGCAAAGATTCAATAGATAAAATGCATGAAACCTTGATTCTAGATGTGTGCTTTAATGCATGGACATAATGTTATCATCCTACGTCCAGGAATGATTTCATTATGATGTCTTTTTCTTTTAATTCTATTACAAGTTATCCTCTATCGAGCGTCTAACTCCTAAAACTGATCCATACATATCTTTTTTATATTTTTATTAAGAGTTATCCTCTGTCGAGCATCCAACCCTAACATAATGTAAAGATGAGTAATGCATGAAATATAAATAGAAAAAGACAATAGGATAGAAAACACATGTTGCATTAATAAATATGGAGTACATCATACATGTCTTTGGCTTTTTAGGCATGTCAAGTCCTAACTATGAGTTTAACTTTTCATGATCATTGAGAGCCTTACACTGAAATGGGGGTATAAGAATTGGTGGATGAGAAGAGATGGAAGAAGGAAAAAAATGATGAGAGAAAGAAGAGAATTTCCTAAGGAAGAGTTCTCAAGCTTTAGGTAAGTATGAGAGTGCTCCGAGACTCGGTGTGTCTTTTTCCTTTGACTTTACTCTCTTTTTATAATTGCTGAAGTGAACTTGGGTCTACCTACTCTCTTTTTATAATTGCTTGTCTTTGCGCTTAGCGCGTGCTGTGCGCGTTTTGGACTGAGTCTGATGCTAAAATCTTAATTTTTTTCGTATTTTTTGCATCTTTTTGCTTTTAATCCCTTTATTTTTTATATCTGTAGCCATAAATAAAAAAACATCAATTGCTAACCATTAAGCATGAATAACTGCTAAATAATTATTTTTAAAGATATTTTAACTCTTTTTTCATAAAAAAAAACAACTTTTATTTGACAGTTATCACCTCGGTAACCTATGTTAATCTTTAAAGCAGCATACCTTTATTTCGCTGATTTCTGAAGGGAAAACTTCACTTTTGACTAGAAAACAACAAAAGCACCTAATGAATTGTATCTACATTTTTTCCTTGGCATAATACCTTATATTGTGTGTGAATATTCGTTTTGAATTAAACTTCTTTTTTCAAGTATTTGGTTGAGCTAAATTGTGAACTTTGTCCCTATCCCCTTGTTTTGTTAGCAGCACCATGCAGAAGAGCTTGGCGCTGAAAAACTGGAGGAGCAGGCTGTGCTATTGGAGAAATAACTTATCTTGCAAGAAAGGGAAACTCTTGATGTATTGAAAGAATTGGAAAGTACCAAAAGACTTGTTGAAGATTTGAAATCAAAGATACAGAAGGAAGAGTCTGAAGCAAATTTGAATCTTCAGATGGGAAAATGTGATAAAAAATCAGTTGTTGATGAGAATGAAGAAAAGGAAAACCAAGTGAATCAATTGAATGTTCTTCAACCTTCCAGGGAAGGTTTTATCCCCTACCCTTCGTCTACTCCTGGGTTGATACTAATGAAATTGAAGCAGGCCAAATTGAATTTAACTAAAACTACTAATGACCTTGCTGACGTCCGAACTTCTGTTGAATCGCTTAATAAGAGGTTAGAGAAGGAAAGAATCTCACTTAAGAAAACATGTGAGAGGTTAGCTCAAAATACTTCAAAGATATCTTCTCTTGAGGAAGAGCTAAACCAAACCAGATTAAGGCTGCAAATAGCAAAAGATGCTGAAATTAAAGGTGCTCTAGATGACCCTTTAGATATTACAAGAGAGCTCCAGCGATTGAGTTATGAGGCAAAGAATTTCAAAAGAATGGGAGAATCTGCGAAATCAAAAGTTTTGAGGACAATGTCTGAGATTGAACAGACAAAAACGATGTTAAGAACTACTGAGATCAGATTGGTTGCGGCCAGAAAAATGAAAGAAGCTGCTAGAGCTGTCGAAGCTTTTGCCCTTGCAGAAATTAATGTTGTATCTAATCATGACAGTTCACCAGGAAATCAGGTTACTCTTTCATTTGAAAAGTATACTGCTTTGACGTGCAAAGCTCGAGATTCAGAGGAACAATCCAAGAAGAGAGTTGCAAGTGCTATGCTTGAAGTTGACGAAACAAATTTGTCAAACATGGACATTTTGAAAAGGGTAGAAGAAGCTACAGAAGAAGTTAAAACCAGCAAGAAGGCCCTTGAAGAAGCTCTAGAAAGGGTAGAAGCTGCGAATAGAGACAAAGTAGCAGTTGAAGAGGCTTTAAGGAATTGGCGATCTGAGGGTCAAAAAAGACGTTCTTCTATACACAACTCTACCAAGTTCAAAAACTGTTGTTTGTCTCATCATTGGAGAGATCCTCAATTACTTGATGTGAATGGATTGCATCTGGTAAATGATGAAGCAAAGCCAGTAAAGCCAACCCTATCAATAGGACAAATACTTAGCAGGAAGCTGCTTCAACCACAAAAATTTGAAGCCGGAGAAGGAATCTCGATGAAACAGAATGTGTCACTGGGTCAGATGTTTGGTAAACAGAACAATGATCGACCAATTGATAGACAAGTTGAGAAAGAAACTGGCCATAAGTTGTTTTCTACCAAGAGCCAGAAATTTGGATTTGCACGATTCTCGCATATTTTGTCAAAACAGAAGAAGAAGCCAACCCTGAATTTGAGGTGATAAATTGTTGGGATAATTTGCTCAATCTTCTAAGTCAATCCTTGTCTCATTGTCTTATTGTGCTTGCTTGAATATCTTGTTTTTTTAACAGTGTTTATTTAGCTTTCGATCCCTGCTTGTATATTAACTACTTATTAGGTATGCACTTCCATTTGCTTCCTATGCTAGCTGTAGAGATGATTCATATGAATTCTTAACCTCTTGCATGATGTGTTATAATTACTCAAACGTTTTTACTACTAGGCTGGCTCTAGTGAGTTTATTTGCTTAATAATGTTTTTACTCTGTTTGTATTTATACACGGTTCTATACAAAGCTAGAGTAAGAGTGTAATGTCTTTATGACATTGTCATTAACTGTTTACGATTGATACTTGTGCATTATGCATCATTCTCATAATAACGTGAAGCAGTTGATTTAAAACGAAATGAAAGACAATGACATGCCTAGTGTTACAATAATGCTGAGATTTTTCACCCAAACTATATTGAGTGTAAATTATAAAATAGCTAGTTAAATTAGAAATTATATTTAATAAACATAATTAATACGATAAAAAAAATTAAAAAATATCTTCTAAAATGAGTATATAGTTAACAAATAAATTGTAAAAAGCATGTTGAATAAGTTTTAACAAAGATATATTGCATCAAACAAAGTGGACATTATTGTACTGAAAAAAAATCATATACGACAATAATGAATCTTTTATAAAATAATAAAAAAGATTTTGTCACATTTTTTTTCATCCAAACTAGAGATACTTTAGATAATTCCTCTTTAATTATTTTTAATTTCCATTTATTTAATAAGCTATATTAATTATTGTGGCATTGACCAAAAGTTGTTGATACTGAATTTTTTAACTAAGGCCTAAAATTTGATCTTGACTTTTGCATGGAGTTGCAATATTGGGGGACTATCCATGACTTTTTACAATTTTTTAATATATATATATATATATATATATATATATATATATATATATATATATATATATATATATATAGGGATATAATATAATGTCGTAATTATTATTATTTAGCAGATTAATTATCTATATAATGTTACTTAAATGTTTTTTTTACTTTATAACAAAACATTCTACTCTTTTATAATTTTTATTGTATAGATAATTATATTTTTTAGATAAAATATTTGAGTCTCATTTATTTTTCTTTTGATAGTTAATATGTTATTATTATTTTAAAAATTATAGATAGTTGTAGTTTGTAATTAAATGACTTTATTAATATTTTTTTATATATTTAAAAAAGAAAGATCATTTATTAACTTTTCAATGGGCCAAACTTTTTTTTCGATTGGGCAATTGGTCAAATTTACAAACACTATTTATTAACTTTTTCAAGAGATTGATAACTTAGATTTTGAAATACATAAACAAATGTTATATCTTTCTATCATCATTATTCTTATTTTTTCTTATCATTGTTTGAGAGGTTCTAATGTGAAAGTCTCAAGTGCAAGAGTCCAGACACACACGTGCTGTGTAATCTTTAGGATAAAAAATTAGATATCAAATTCAACCAAAGGTCCATCATAATTTACTACTTTCAAAGTTGTAACTTTTACATCGATAAAAACATTTTTCTTCTTCTATTGTTTGACTATCTGAAAGCAAAATATTTTAAAATGGTTAGTGGTTATTATTGTCATAAAAGATAATTTAGTGAGTAAAATAATTTATTTTAATTTAGTAGTTATTTGGAACATAACCAATTGAGTTTTTTTTTAAATAAAAATTTGTTTAACATAAATACCAATTTTTATTATAAATTCATGAGGGATTCTCGGTGACAGTGACTTGATTGTCTTTAGTAATTTTTTATCTTTTAAAAAAGTGTTTAATTTGTGTTTTATGTAAATATATTCTCTATTATATGTTCTTAGACCGTTTTGAAAAATATATAATTGTGAACAATTTGTATAAATTTTAATGCTTGTATATTTATTGGATGAATTAACGCATGTGTTGGAAGAACGTCTGATGACTATGTCTAGTACAAACCACGTCAAATATAGTAAAACGACGTAGAAGATAAAGCAATATGCATGCAGGAAACGTGAATTCATAGGATGTGATGACAAAACAAACATGCCCTTAATTTTCATAGTTGAAACTCATGGTAAGCATCACTTTATCTCAAAATGAGTCTAAAAGGCTGGAGGAAGATTAGTTAGGTTGTATAGAAATGTGATGGAGTTAAAAAAAGATTAAAAATTTGAACTAAAGTAAGTTGATAGGCAAGAAAATAAAAACAAGAATTAATTATTTATATAATTCTCTTATTTCATGTACATGCATTTTATTTTGTACTATAACTTTTTTTTAGCTATAGGATAATTGCTTTGTGCACTCAGTATTTTTTTTATACACCTAACAAAATTTTATAAATTTCAAAAATATTTCTTCTAATAAATATATGGATTTACAAATCGTATGAATCATATATATTCATACGGATTTTTTTAAAAAACACAGTTAAAATCTGTATAAATCATACCGATTTAATCTATATGAATTATACAAATTAATTTATACGGATTAATTTATACAAATTACAAATTCATATATTTATTAATAAAAGTACTTTTGGAATTTACAAAAATATGGTAAATGCACAAGAAAAATGCTGGATACACCAATGAATTTCCGAGCTGCAGTTTCGGAAGCATAAAAGGTCATCAAATTAATGTGCACTTTCATTCCTCTTACACTTTATTTTTGAGTTGAAACTCAAATGTGTGGAATCCCAACATTTTTGGATAACTTTCACTAATGCTTTCAGTCCATCTAAACAGAACAGTAGACACTTTCATTTTCCGCTCACAACTTCAAAAAAAAAAAAAGAGGATTTTTTTATACTGAATTAAAAACTAAGAAAAAGAAAATATTAAATTATCGTACGTAAAACTTAACTTTTATTTATTTATTTTCTCTAATAAAATAAAATAAAAATTTCCCTCTCCCTCAATTTTTTCCTCTAATCCAAACATGGATGAGCAAGTGGAACCATTATCCAAATGTTAAATTTTATAAAAGCATGAAAATCTTTCACCAATTTGCCATGCGTTAAAAGGACCGGCTTTGGTAGATTTCTCACGTTTAATATTTCTGTCGGATTTCGCGATGCTTCCTTTCATTGGAGAATAATTATAATTTTTCTTACCATGTTTTTTTTATTAATTACTACTATTTATTCACTAATTTAGAATTTAATTAAAATATATTAATAGCGTAAATTTTTAGCACCGTTATTTAATTATATATTTTAAAAGTCATATATCTAGAGTAATTACAAATGTATTGATAGTATACTAATTTATAATAACAATGTATAAACTATTTTTTTTATATATTTTGACCATTAGTATTAAAATAATTATAAAAACATATTTTTTTAATTTTAGTAAATATATGATTAACTTATTTTCATATTTTTTTGCTTTCCGTACTAAAATATGTTTAAACTTATGTTGTAAAAGTACATAAATTTGTTCTTTCTTCTCTGTATAGTATAAAACAAATTACTGCCTTTTAAGCTTTAATAATATATGTTATATTAATTCCATCCAGCGTTTTTTCATGCGTTTCCTATGGATTTTTTCATCGACATTGCCGATCTTTTTAGCGAAATTAATTAAAACACTAGTTGAAAACTCATAATTTAGTTGATAGCTAAAAAATGAAATTATTAAATTAAAAATATTCGATAAAACTTAATGTTAAAGTAACTAAAAAATATAAAATAAAAAAATAGTAATACATGATTTTTTTATAAAAAATAATAAAGAAAATAAATAAATATGTAAGGATAAAAGTGAAAAAAATATCAAAAACTAAAAGTATGCATTTTAAAAAATATTAAACAAGAAATGTTAGAAACTATTAAAAAAAAGTTTACTTATCAAATAATCACTAAAATTTTCAGTTATTAAAAAAAATTAAAAACTTACTAAAATAACTTATAGTCATTATATTGAATGGTTCTTTATTTGTTTCGAATTAGTGAATTACCCTAGTTTGCAATAGTCACTAATCGAAAATATTAACATATCAGGTAAATGTACAACTGTGACCGTATGAATTTTTTATTTTCCAAAAAGATAGAGTATGCATTTTTAAAATTATAGAAAAGATCAAAGTAGAACGGAACACCAGAGATTGCGTAAGAGTTAAGACTAATGAATTTCCTTTTCACTTTTTCGGTTCTGTAGTTAAAGTATTTGAACCAATAAAGATAAAGATGATAATCTTCATAAGGAATCAAATGAAATTTTAAAAAAATGTAAGTTTGATTCTTATGATTGATGTAAATATTTGATTGATAGATAATCTATAAATACTCGTGGTTAAAGTCTTTGAGATATTTTTCATTTTTCTCTTGGAATGTCAACATCACATAATAAGGGTCGTTGGTTTTGTTCACCAAAGCTAGACCCCTTCCCTGATTCTGCCACGTAATGATAAAGTGTGAGGCACACAATCCTCTCCATGAGGCTTCCCACACTGAAGCCTTTCTCAAGTTCCAAGAAACTCACTTTGCAATAAAAGTACCAACCAATGCAAGTGACGATAGCAAACCAACCATATTTCAGTTTTTCACCAACTAACACGACACTATAAGTTCCTACGAGGATTCACTTCACTACCACCTTGTTTCCATTATCTTCAATTCTTCTTCTCATCACTTCTTTTTCCACAAAAAAGGTATTCTATCTTCTCTTCATTCCTTGCTTGCTTTGCTTCCAAGGAAAACCACTCAGAAAAGTAGTGTTCTTTTTTCTCTTTGCTTGCCACCTATCAATCCTCAAAATTTATCATTTCCAACAACTTTTTTTTTCATCTGATCATGTGATCTATTCAACTATTGTTTGTTGTTAACTTGTTATGTTAATTGGTCTTGCTAATTTCTATTATCCGTGTTGGATGACATCATGGTTCAGCCAGATTCTGTTTTTTCTGGTTCTTTTTCAGTTTTGATCGTTGGTTATTGCTGACAAAGTTATTCTCAACTGGGATTTTCTTTTCTGGGGGAGCATGAACTGAATTACATGTTTTTTTTTTGCTTGATTATATCAAATCAATTAAAGTTCTGTGTTGGATGACATCATGGTTCAGCCAGATTTTTTTTTTCTGGTTCTTTTTTAGTTTGCATCGTTGGTTTATGATTATCATTGCTGACAAAATCATTCTCAACTGGGATTTTCATTTCTGGGGGAAGCATAAACTGAATTGCATGTTTTTTTGGCTTTGATCATATCAACTCGGTCGCGCCATGTTACTTTTGAAGTACATAAGGTGATCTAAGAGTTTGAGATCATAAAAATAAATGGTCTTAACTCTTAACTCTTAATATGCCTTTTTTTGTCTTGTGTCCAACTTTGTGCTAAAAACCAATATGGTATATATTTTTACAAGTGTGATAAGAGAGTGTCTGAGTAAATTATATTTAATTGATGATGTTGTTCTATCAAAATGGCATCATATTTTGATATGCCCTTCAATCAATTCTTATTTCATTTAGCAAATGTTTGGAATGTCAGATCTTTATCTTTGAGGTTTCTAATAGCCCTGAAATTTTGATTAATTTCTCTTTTTTTCGTGATGGAAGTTGTCATTAAAAATAATTATTTTGGTATAGAAACCATGGAAGGGAGAACGGGACTCTTGTTTCTTGTTGTATTAGGTGCTGCTTGGGCATGTGATTCAAGGGAACTGACTAACTCTGGTACTTCCGGTAACATTGCTCACTAATTTCATTCTTGCCTTTCTTTGCTTTTTATTATCCTGCTTAGGAAGACAGTAGAGTAGAGGCATGTATTGTACTTGATATTTTAAAATTTCAGACCCCCATTTATTAATATGTTTTGGTGAATGTGAAAAATTTAAGGAGTAGCAGGTTATTTATGCATAGATTTTACCTATGAACAATTAAAAAAAATGAAGGTATTGACAACTAGTCAATTGTCAAAAGATCAGACTAAAATAAAGGGTGGTTTGAAAAGTTTATAGTTTGGATTTTGGAATTATTGAGGTTTACAAATTTTGTGTAATCTCAAATCAGACACTGTTGATTGAATTGCTCTGACCATTTTCCAGAGGCTCTTCCCTTGATGGGATTGAAGCACCTGGTCTAACATTAATATGTCATTTCTTCTTCTAAGCATGACTAATAATTTTCAATTTTATCAAAAGCTTTTTTTTTTTTATCAAAGATGACATTTTGTTCAAATCTTTGGAACTTTGCTTTGAATGATTTTCTGTTAAATATAGTTTAAAATACAAATGTGACATAAGTAATTTTGTTGACCTATCTTCAAATTGTAGAACTAAGCATAAAGCCGGATGTGTGTGCACTTTGTGAGGAATATATTACCAAGGCACTTGATTATCTACATGAAAACAAGACCGAGACAGAGATCATTAATATCCTGCACAACACTTGCCACCAGCTTCCCTCTTTCAAGCAGAAGGTTGGTCATCCTTTTGGATCTCTTGTGTTGTGGTTTAGATACTCTAGTTGTTATAAGTTGTTGTGAAAATAAAGTTTTAATTTCCCACTATGGTCTCTAATGTTTAAACAACATACAGAATTCTCTTCATTCTCAATCATCTGTTTCTTCTGTATTAAACAGTGCGTTGCTTTGGTGGACTTTTATGCTCCTCTTTTCTTCTCTGAAGTAGCTACAATTCAGCCTGGAGAATTCTGCCACAAGGTCAATCTCTGTCAGAAAATTGCATATATTGCCTTGAAAGTTCAAGATGATAGCTGTGAGTTTTGCCAAGATACTGTTTCAACTCTATTGGAAAAGTTGAAGGAGAGTGATACTAAGGTAAATGTTGTAACAATAATCATCTCATGTTTCTGCTACTCCAATGAAGTGTTGCACTGTGAGGTGAAATTTTACTTCATCTGTCCGGATGTGAGGAAACTTTTTCTTTAGTTTTTACTTTTATACGGCTTTCATCTACCACAAAACTTTGATGGTTGTTGCATACTTGAATTACTTCCACAGTTTTAAAATGATTGTATGGATATTTTGATTGCAAATTAGACTTTCTTTTATGGTTTCAATCAAATAAAAAAGGAATCTTGTTATAATGTTCAGGGGTAGGAGCATATGGATGTATATACACAATATTTCATTATAATGTTCAGGGGTAGGAGCATATGGATGTATATTATAATATGAGTGGAAAAAAAGGGAAAATATATGTAATATGTAGATTTCTACCATCTTTGTTCTCTTAAAACACAATCTTTACTTTGACCACTCCAATGTCGTAATCCTAGTACTACCCCTGCTTGGTTTAGATTATCTTTTGTTGAATAAAATGCTAACCATTTATTTTAAAATGTCAGCTAGAGATAATTGAGACGTTACTAAAGGTGTGCAATTCAGTGGAGAAGTATGCAAATAAGGTAAGAAAAATCTAATAAATTCCTCCATTTTCCTCAATTCGTACTCAATCATATGAAGTTTCATTTTTTTAACTTTTATCCTATCGACCAAATTATAAATTATCATGCTTGGAACCCCAGAAATTTCCTTGCAATGATAATTTCATGGACTTGGCCGGCTACTTACCATCAATAATATACTGTAGTGGATTTTTTTTTTTTTCTGTATGCTCATACCTCCTTGAGAAACAAACAAACTCCAACAATTATTTTCAGATACTCCGAGGAAAGATTTTCTGAATCAAGGATGGTCATTATAGAATCTGGATAGCCTATTTTGTTGTACAAGGTGAACTGGCCAATAAATATATATATTTATTGTGATGATTGGAATCCCAATATATATATATATATATATATATATATATATATATATATATATATATATCTACCGATTTGGAGGACCTGACTAATCACTTTTAGTGGGATTCTTTCCTCCCAATAATCACAATTTTTTTCCATCAATAGCTCAAATTTGCTTGAGGGTATCAAATCCAATACCATTCAGATGATTCTATTTTGTTCCTATTTTTTAGGCCTGATCTGTTAATGGTTTATTTATCTGTTAACAGTTCTGTTTTGCATATGAATAAGATAAGCCTTCTGTATTTACAATTTCCTCTTTGTTTTTCTTTACCCACTACACTTTATATTTGCTGTTATACATAAAAACAACACAGTATTGTGTAGAAAGTTCGAACATAATTTTGACTTTGATTTTCCATTTATGTTCCAAATTGTTTGTTGCAGTGCAAGAGAATGGTTTTCGAGTATGGACACTTGATTTTTGACCATGCAGAGAAAATCCTAGAGACGACAGATATATGCACTATAATACATGCCTGCAGATCTTCAGATGTAGCTGGACAGCAAGCATTTCTTTCAGTCTCTTAATTATAGAAACAAAGCTCTACCAGATTTATGCTTCACTTGTTGGCTGAAAAAGATTGCCATATATTCAATGTAATAAGGGGGAGGGAGAGTACAAATTCAATATATTATCAGTGTAAAATTCTTAATACTATCTAAGTTTCTAATTATGTGTCAGCACACCATTAAAAAGGTTGAAACTTTCTACGTAGTGGCTGTGATACTCATGCTTGTTTAATTATTTGACAATACATAATTGGATGTTAACATTCTGAATACTTTTATCATGGGGCTGCCAAATATAAATTGTGAAGATCTGTAAAGTGAGAAAATAAGGACATGATCACCTTTGATTTAATTTTTTTATCTGATGGTCAGGGAATCAAAACTATAATAATTTTTTTCTTTCTTTCTCTTTTTACGATCAAGTTAATCTTATAACTTCTTCTTCAATTTAAAGTACACCATAAGTTTAATTCATTTTAAATAAAAGATAAATGTATATCTTTACTTTTTTTAATTCACGCACTTTATCATTTTAGAGAAACTAAATTCCTTTGATAGTTGTGAAATTGAACAAGAAAAGAAAACAATTTTTTTACTTTGGCAAAATCGACGAAGGATAAACTACTGTATTCTCATTGATAACATTACACGCCTGTTCAAACTAAGCAAATAATTGTAAATCCTAATGACCACCCACTAAAATCTTGACCTAAAAAATAATCCACAATCATAAACTGAAGAGCAAATGAAAAATAACCTATCACCAAACAACAGTAGATATTTAGAACATTTGACTTAGCAACAGTTTGACTTCACATCAAATGTCCTAAACACACCAAGTTTTGATCTCAGAAATTCGAACATTTTGATTGACAGTGGGTCAGTGAAGACATCAACAACCTGATCATGATCTTATGTTAAGAAGTAGACAAGAGAAATTACTCCATCTTTCTTAAAATCATGTATTTCACGGGAAAATTAAACTAAGCATTTCAACATTAAGTTATTATTAATTTGTCTGATTTCAATTTTTTGTTTTCTTTTTGTATGTTCATTGCACCTTTTCCAGAGAAACAAACTCTACAACAGTTATCTTCAGATACTCGGGAGGATTTTCTGCATCAAGGATAGTCATTATAGTATTCATTTTATTGTACATCATGAACTAGGCAATAGCAAATATGCATGAACAACAAAGAAATTTTGCATTGTATAGAAAGTGCACAACAACATATAACTTTCCTAATCCAGTATTTTTTTCCCATCAATTCACTTGGAATTTTCATTAATCTTCCAAATTTTCTGCAGTGCAAGAGGATGGTTTTCGAGTATGGACCCTTGGTTGTTGACCATGCAGAGAGATTCCTGGAGAATACAGATATATGAACTGAAATACATGCATGCAAAGCTCTACCAGATTTATGGTTCACATGTTGCTAAAAGATTGTAATATATACAATATAACAAGGGAAATGGGAGCACCAATTCGATATTTTTAATTAACACTATCTATGTGCATGTCGGCACATCATTAAAAAAGTTGAAACTTCCTATGTACTGGTTGTGATAGTCTAGCTTGTTTATTTGACAATACATATTTGGATGTTTACATGCAGTTCTTCAAAAGAAAATTCGTATATATTTTTATGGTTTCTATGCCGAAATTCTGAATGCTTTTGTTTGGGCTTGTCAAATTTAAAGTGTGAAAATGTATTTAGTGAGAAAATAAGGATCTACCACCTTTGATTTGAATTAAAGTAAATCATAAATTTAACTATTTTTAAATTAAGAATAAACATATGTCTTCAATTTTTAATTTACACACTTTATCATTTTAGAGGAATTAAATTCCTTTGATTGTTGTTAATCGAACAAGAAAAGAAAACAATTTCTTTTTACTTTCTCTCAAAAGCAAAGAAAAAACAAAAGAACTGCTGCACTCTCATTGCTAAAAAAAAAACTATTATACATTGTTAATAAATTTAAAAATATTTTTAATAAATGATTTTTAGAATAATTTTCATGAAAAGTAAAGTAAATGATTAAATCAATATCGAGGCATATATTGTTTATTCAAATTGAAATAGAAAGTGGGAAAAAATGTTCTTTTATTGCTTAAGGGTTAAGACCAATATTGATGGTGTTTCTTTTCACTTTTTCGGTTATCTCGGTAAAGTCTTTATCAGATTTTACTTTTGGGAGAGACAACCTCACAGATTAAGCATCTTGATTTGTTCATCAAACAAAGCTAGACCCACCCTCCTTGATTCTGAACCATTCATTGCACCAAACAACACGACACTCCCAAGTTCCAGCAAGGAATCACTGCCACCTCGTTTCCATTCTTCTCATCATTTCTTTTCAAGAAAAATAAAATAAAGTAATAGTCTTTCTTCTCTTCATTCCTTGTTTATGTTGCTTCCAATTAAAACCACTCAGAAAAATAGTATTTTTTTTTCTCTTTACTTGCCACCCACTAATCCTCAAAATTAAATTTTATCCCACTGGTCTTTTTTATTCCCATATCATGTGATGCATTCAACTATTGCATGTTGTTATCTTAATTGGCCTTGCTAGTTGCTACTACTTCACTTTCTATAATCTGTGTTGGAAGACATCATGGTTCAGCACTTCAGTCAGATTCTGTTTTTTCTGGTTCTTTTTCACTTTTGATCATTGGTTTAATGGTTTATCATCGCTGACATAATTTTCTCAACCAGATTTTCTTTTCTAGGGGGAGCATGAACTGAGTTGCAAGCTTTTTGGTTTGATTATATCAACTCAATTAAGAATTGTGCCATGTAACTTTTGAAGTCCATTAGGTGATTTAAGAGTTTGACATCATAAAAATATACGGTGTCTGAGTATATATCTCTGCTTCTGTGTGTTCATCTTTGTGTCTGAGTGAATCATATTTCATTAATGCCCTTCTGTCAATTCTTATTTCCTTTAATAAATGTTTGGAAATTGGAATATCATAGCCCTGAAATTTTAATTAAATTCTATCTTTTCCCTGATGGAAGTTGTCATGCTAAAAAAAAATGTTTTGTTATAGGAACCATGGAGGGGAGAATGGGACTCTTGTTTCTTGTTGTATTGGGTGCTGCATGGGCTTGTGATGCTAGAGAACTGGCTAAACCTGATCTATTAAGCAGTAATACAGCAAACTCTGACACTTCTCATAACATCATTCCCTAATTTCATTTTTGTCTTTCTTTGATTTTTACTATCCTGCTTAGGAAGTCAATAGAGTGGAAGAAGCATGTATTGTACATGACATTTTCAGTCCCCCATTTTTAGTCTGTTTGGTGAACGTGAAAAATTTGAGGAGTGGCAGGTTGGTTATGCATACATTATACCCACCAACTCTTAGAAAAATGTTGGCATTGGCAACTAGTCAATTGTCAAAAGTAAGATCAGATTAAAATTAAGGGTGGTTCGAAAAGTTTATAGTTAGAAATTATTGAGGTGAGATAAGTGACGCGAGAATGGGAAGGAGTATTGAAGTAATGGTATTATAGTTCAACCATGTAAACTTAATGAGTTTCAATTTTATCAGAAACCTTTTTTCTTTAGATGACATGCTATAGTGTAGGTGAAGAATGAAGTGAAGAATTTTAACTTAAACACTCTTAAGTTTAATACTAATGGTGCCAATTTTGTCAAAACTACTAGTCAATTTGATAGGCTTTCTACTTTTCATTAGTCCACTGATGCAAATGTGGGTTGATTGAACATCATGTGCATATCTTTGAAACTTTGAATAATTTTCTGTTAAATATAGTTTGAAATGCAAATGCGGTGTAAATATCTTGTTGACCTATCTTCAAATTTCAGAACTAAGCAGAAAACCAGATGCGTGTGCACTTTGTGAAGAATATTCTACTAAGGTACTTGATTATCTGAATGAAAACAAGACCCAGCAAGAGATCATTGACATCCTGCACAACATTTGCCACCAAACTTCCTCTTTTAAGCAGAAGGTTGGTCATTTTCTGGATCTCTTATTGTTCTGGTTTAGATGCTGCAATTGTTCTCAGATGTTGTAAAAATCAACTTTAATTTCCTACTATGCTCTCTAATGTTTAAACAGCATTCTTGGCACCCTCTTCAATCTCAATGCATGATGGTCTATATGAAACTTATAATAACTTGTCGTATAAAGATTAACCGAGCAAAGTTTTGATGTCCAATGAACTAACTTGGTGAAACTTGTGAAAGTTCACCTGGTCAAACAACCATCAACACATTTTAGACTTCTAAGGAAGCATAACTGAATGAATCACAATTTATGAGATCCTGTATGAATTCATCTGTTTCTTCTGTATTGCACAGTGCATTACTTTGGTGGACTATTATGCTCCTCTTTTCTTCTTAGAAATAGTTACAATCCAGCCTGGAGAATTCTGCCACAAGGTCAATCTCTGTCAGCTCATTACATATATTTCCTTGCTAGTTCAAGAAGATACCAGTGGGTTTTGCAAAGATACTGTTTCAACTCTATCGGCTAAGTTGAAAGACAGTGACACTAAGGTAAGTAATTTCATCTTTCTGTTACTCCAATGAAGTGTGGCACTGTGGCGTGATATTGTACTGCATCTTTCCTGATATGGGCAAACTTTCTCTATAGTTTCTGGTTCTACACTGTTACTACAAAACTTTGAAATTAAAAGTCCTCTACTATTTTTTCTTTGACCCCTCCAATATTTTAAACCTACTACTGCCCCTGCTTGGTTTAGATTATCTTTTGTTGAATATATCTTTAACCATTTATTTTGAAATGTCAGCTAGAGATAATTGAGACATCACTGAAGGTGTGCAATTCAGTGGAGAAGTATGCAAATAAGGTGAGAAAAATCTGGCAAATTCGTCCATTCTCCTCAGTTCATATTCAGTCATATGAAGCTTCAATTTTCAAATTCTATCCTAGTGACCAAATTGGAAACTATCATGCTTGGAACCACGGTAATTTCCTTGCAATGATAATTTCATGGACTTGGGTCACTTGGCAGCCTCCTTAACATCAATAACTGACTCTAGTGTGAAATTTTTTTGGATGGTCGTTGCACCTCCTACAGAAACAAACTCACAACAATTATCTTCTGATACTTGGAGGAAGGATTTTCTGAATCAAGGATAGTTATTACAGGATCTGGATTGCCTATATGTTATTGTACATTATGAAGGGCAATATGTAGTGTTGTGTAGAAACTGCACAATAGCATAATCTTCCTAATCCCATTTTGATTTTGATTATTTTATTTATCTTCCAAATTGTTTGCAGTGCAAGAGAATGGTTTTGGAGTATGGACCCTTGGTTTTTGACAATGCAGAGAAATTCCTGGAGAGCACAGATATTTGCACTGCCATATATGCCATGCAAATCTTCAACAGTGGCTGGCCAGCAAACCTTTCTTTCAGATTCTTATGGAAACAACGTTCTAACAGATTTGTGATGTACTTGCTGCAGAAGATTGCCATATATATAACAACACAATGAGGGAGAGGGAGAGCACAAATTCTATACATTATCAGTGTCAAGTTTTTAATACTATCTAATTATGTGTCTATAGGTCATTAGAAAAGTCAAGTCTTCCTATGTAGTGATTGTGATACTCAAGTTTGTTTAATAATTTGTCAATACATATTTGAATGTTTACATGCAGATCCTTAAAAAGAAAATCTGGATTTTATGGTATCTATGTTAAAATTCTGAATGCTTTTATTTGGGGTTGGTAAATTAAGAGTAAGATGTGTAAAGTTAGAGATTAACAATGCGTCTACCTTTTTGGATTTGAATTAAAGTGCTGCATAAATTTAATTCACTTTAAATTAAGGGTAACTAAATATATCTCTACTTTCTTAATTTGCACACTTTCTCTAAGAGGAACTAAATTCCTTTTATCCATGTGCGCTTTTGCTTTGAAATATCTACTCATGAATTGTAAAATTCCTAAATGATAAATTGTTGTGTTATTTGTATTTCTTCATTCTGTAAGCAAGTTGTTCTACCTGTTTCAGTATGAATTTCCCATTACTGCAGTAAAAGCTCAACTCTTTTTTCCCTTCATTTCGCACTGTATTGCAATTCCAACACCTTTACCCTTTCTATGTCCATCATAGCTAGTTTCTTAATTCATTCGTTTGTTTGTTTCCAATTTATTTGCTCGATCGTCACTGCCATTAAAAAAAATTGATATTGTAACAAAAAGAAGTATTAACAACACTCTTTGTAACATGAAATTATTAGATGGCCTGATACCATCATAGTCTTGATTAATTTCTGCATGACACATAATTATGTTTTTAAAATTTTTTTTGGTAAATTATAAAACTTGAATATGTTTTCATATAAAGATTAGTCAAGATCATGGATACTGATAATCTTACTATCAAATAATTTTGTTTATAACACACTCTTTATTATTGATTGAAATTTATTGTAAATAACCAAATTTTGTGAGTCTTGCTTCTTACTTAATAAATTATATTCATAATTTTAAAGTTTTCAATAAATTTTAGTCATGAATATATATTGTTAAAAAGAACGTAGCACTCCTCTTGTAACAAATCTTTTTGATAGCTACATGGTGTGCCTTTAGTGCTAGAATCATTCTGGCCACTGAAAATCGATGGTTCATGTATAAGTTATAACACAACAATCAAGTTAAAAAACTGTTTGTGGTGACAACTTCAAACAGAATGGACAGAGATGACATTTAAGTAGCATTGCTATATTTCCAAGCCGTTGGATAATATACAGGAAACCGGATAGATCTTGAGGGTGATATGATATAATTTTCCTTTCCTGTATACAGGACCACTAGTTTTTCTTAACCTGTTTGGATTGGACACAACACTGTGTATTCTGGTCCCTGCTTATAGTCATAGAGGGTCCACCCAGGTGTGATTTTCACATGCTATAGAGAAAGATGATAACAATATGGTATGGTTCATGATGTGTTGATACTTGATGTATACGTATATAGTGTTTGTGTGGATTTGAATTCTCTCTTGTTAACAAATAATATGACAATGACATGTCACAGAAAAGAAAGATAAAAAAATAAAAGAAAAAATAGTATATATATGCATTGAATCACAAACTGTTATGTATAATAAGTTTACTTACATTGTAAAAATTATTTTAAAACTTACATCAAAGCTGATTTTTAATTGATTTAACAGTATAAGAATTTAGTAGGAACCTTAGTACCCAATGCCTATTAAACCCGAAGTAAAATTTATTGTAATTGTTTTGTCTCGATCTGTCTCTCCTAACATAATCCAAACCAAATGAGAAAATCTTAATCTGTCCTTTGCCAGCATTGTTGAGTTGAGGAAAATATCCCTCCATAATTTATGTTTGAATTTGGGTTTTGTGGAGTGAAGTCATCCACTTCATCAATGGAAAGCTTCATGTGGGGCTATGCGTAATAACATGAGGCTGTGGCATTATTTCAGTTGTTTGGTCTAAACTCATCAATTAATTATTATATGGCCTTTTGGCTTGTGAATGAAAAACTTCAGCTCCTTCGAGGTACTTCTTTTGAACCATACGTTATTGTCATTTGTCAATAACTCATCAAAGTATGCATTGAAGTCATAAAATGTTTCGTATATAGCATATAATATATGCCAGACATTTGAAGTCTCGTTTTAAATTTTGTTGTCATTATTTGTGCGAGTTCATTGCATGCGTGCGTGTATGATTTTCATTAATTGTCACTGTGTGTCTGTGGGTATATATGATTCTCTATTATTATTATTATTATTATTATTATTATTATTGGAATAGTTGGCTCAGAAATGATAGCATTAAGCATTTGTCACCATATAATTTTATAATTAAAGTTTAAATTTTCAGTGTTTTAGACTTTTAAAGTTTATTTTGTCAACAAACTTTTAGTTTATTTGTCAAGTTAATCCACACATAACTCGCATTTATTATAGGAAATACCAAACTGGGTTGAACAATCCAACCAACTTGATTTTGAAACAAACGCTTAGTCATTTTGGTTTACTATTAAAATCAAATTCATGTTAGACTACAGTGCAAATCAATCAAAATTGATGTAAAACATTTGAATAGACCAGTTGAACTTTCAACTATCCAATTACAAAATTTGAAGTAATGATATATGTGCACCTGAATAAAATATACCAGTTGAACTTTCAACTATCCAATTACAAAATTTGAAGTAATGATATATGTGCACCTGAATAAAATATACACTTAATGCATGGCAACATACTTATGGTATTTTTTCCACATCTAGATATTAAATCTATTTTTTTGTTTTTTTAGAGATTAAATCATCATCGTTTTTATATTTTTAAGAATAAAAGTAACCATTCATCCTTTAGATTATACTTTTATTAGATTTGGATCTTCTTAGTATCAGCAAGTAACATATGACAATGTTACATTAAAAGAAATAAAAAAACATAAAAATAAAATTAATGAAATCAACATTAGTATTATTGTGACTTATTATAATTATTTTATGTTTTTTCATGGTCAGGAATGGTTTAGAGAGTAAGGATAATAAGTCTCAGCTCTTTCCAAAAGAATCCTTTGAAAAAATTATAAATATATAATTTTACGGCTAAGTTGTTCAACCCTATTGTTTTTTTTTGGGCAAGTTGTTCAATCATACTAGTACTTTTTATGGCTGATAATTTATAACGCCCACCGAAATGCTTCTGGCCTATAGTATTAGTACTGATTGGCCACAACAAATTAAAATAAAGTCTATTGAAGGAAAAACTGAATGTCCAATAAAAAAAAATGGAAAAGTTATGGTCACTTGAGACCAAGGCTTACTAATTTTAAAAAATGGCTTAGCCAAAGGTAGTTATAGTATTTTTTTTAATCATATTAATATGAAGTTGTTTCAACTACAAATAAATTATAAATTTTCATTAAAAACCTTGAGTCAACATAAGAAAAATACTTTTTTTTTAATATGATTTTTTTTTCATATTTAAGAGTCAAATATGATTCGAATTATGAACCACTTAATTAAGATAATTATAATATATTAGTGTAGTATTTATTTTCTAAGGACACCATACACAAAGTAATACTGAAATTCATGCCTATTTATTTATTTTGAGAAGAAAAAAATATTTATACAATTAAAAGAGAATAATAAAATATAACAAATAATATAATATTTTTTTAAGAAATAAATAATATAATAGTTAGTAGAGAGAGATTGACACAAATTAGAGGTCTCTTATCCAACCAAAATAATGTAGTGCGGGCCAATGCCATTACAAGAACTATATATGTACATTATTTTAAAAAAATGACAAATATGTCGTGTTTTTTTTAGTGCAACTTTACTAAGCCTCCTTATAACTATTTTTTTTTGGGTCTAATTTTTGGCATTATGAGAAATCCAAAGAAGGATTTGGTAGAAAATTATTACATGATAAATTTTTTAAGATTTTTCTTTTCTTCTTTTTAAAGATAAAAATGAGTCAATGAATTTAGATGGAATTGTGAAATTATAGCAAGTAATTTACTTTCTATAAAGAGCTCATATCAAATGGCAAATGAATCGTTCATTTGCTATTTAAAATAGTCAGAACTCAATCAACACGTATTGCCAAAAAAAATTTCAAAGTCATAAATTTGTAAAGCGATAAACCCAACGGTACGATCGCAATATTTATAATTCATATTGTTTTTTTTAAAACCAAAAAAATAGAGTAAGCGCAGAGGCCTTCATTTTATTTTATTTTTAAGAAAAAAGGTAACCCATCAATCTTATGAAGGGTCACAATAAAATAATGAATATTTTACTAACAAAAATCTTGGATTTAATCCACTCCTAATAATTATAAGCAGGAAAAAAGCCGACGAGATTAATTACCTACCAACAGTCTTTGGGGTGAAATTGAATAAATAATTAAACTAAATATTTATTTAATAAAATTTATTGAATAATATAAATCTGTCAAAAAAATTATCAAACAATAATATTCATAAGTTAAATTATAAGTTTTTTTTTAGAAAATTTTATCAAAATAAATTCAAAACAAGACATATATAAATATCATAAATCACTTTCATAAGTTTAAACCAATTCTTCTAAACACATCATTACCTCGTTTCAAGTTTGACACTTATTTGTCCCATTTTACGGATAAAGATCACTACGGAGCCTTTTGTTGCCGTCACCAAAGAGATATTTTCGGAAATTAACCATTTTCTTATTCATTCGTTTATACAACATGTGATTAAATTTCACTTAAATAATTTATCAAAGAATAAATATATTTCCTAATGATTAATGATGGTGAAGTCAACGAGTGTTTCTTTACAGAACATGCCAATATTTGGTGTTCATTATGTAATAGTCTCAAACTCAGCTCAAGAGGACGATAAGATTGAATGCTATATATATCGTCTTTAATTAATTATTATTATTTTGAGAGGATAATCGTCTTTAATTTATTAAGATAACAAATATTCTTCAATTCTTGGTGTAAAGGGATAAGCACTGCATTGTCGTTCTTGTTAAGGAAAATATACTTTCCATCTTTTGATCATGGCCAATGAAGTGTTAGTGGGGTATTCTACAGAATAGAGATAACCACAATATATAAAACCAATTTACAATATATCTTATATATTCGTGACACAACAACATTCAAAATTTGATCCTAGCTAGTGACCGATCATCCATTATCCACACCTTGTCTGATTTGTTTCCTAGCATTAATATCTATTCATCGTTTACCATTTATACTAACACAATAATATATTTGAAATGTCTATATATAGTTATATAAAGTTCAATTCGTATTAAATAAATATTATAGCAATGGTGATTAATCTAGCACCGAACCATTAATATATATATATATATATATATATATATATATATATATATATATATATATATATATATATATATATATATATATATATATATAACTTTCTTTTCATGAACACCTTCATACCTTAAAACATCAATCATTTCACTTTATCAATTTAATATCCAATTCAATTTTAAAATTATCATGTAATCTTGGTTTACCAAATAAAATATATATTCTGTCCTTTTATGCTAGTAGAACTATTTTCATTTTATTTAAAAAAATGAGAGATTTTTTTTAAAAATAAATTTAAATGTTACTTTTGAAAATAAGATAAATAACTTTCTTTCTAATAGTAAGAAAAAAGATATCTTTCTCATATAACCTGTATCTTTCTCATATATAGCTTGTGTCTTACTCATTTTGCGATACGTGATTTTTTAGTTTTTTATATCAACTTAGATAAATATTTTTTCTTGAACTATTATTCTTTTAAAAGAAATATTTACTTTTCTTAATTTATTTAATTAATGTAAAAAAAATTCAATCAATAGGGAAAAATAAGATATTTGCAAATTACTAGTGTAAAATTATTTTGTCAATTAAATCAAATTTTGACATTTTACAAAACTTAAAGTTACTTTTTAAGACGACTATTATAATTTACCTCTCATTTATTGATAGAATAATCTTCTATAAAAAATCTCTTATATATATTGCCTCCAAAATTGACTATTAAATATTATTAAACAAAATTAATTCAATAATATTAATTGAAGTAATTAAGACAAACTCCTTAGAGCAGTCCCACTACTTGTGCTTACATGAGTTGCAAAAACAGTATAAAAAAGAAAAACACTTGGAAGCTCTTTTTGTTTTTTTTTTCAATTGTTTTAGAAACAATTTTTAAAACTTAATAAATTTTTTATGAGAAATTAGCCTTTTAATAGTATGGAATTATTCTAGAAAACAATTTTTAAAACTAAAAATGGAGAATATAATCAAATATGCCCTTAGTCTCTTTTCCTTCCTTCCACAATCTTTACTTCTATTTTTCACAAACCCCAATAAAACATTAGTGTTGGGGTGATGAGATGAATTTGGTACAAAAATGATGATGAGAAAAAAATAAATAAACATATTTTTTAAATCTTGAAAATTTTAAAATAAATATTTTTAATTAATGAAAATATGAAATAAGAAAATCATTTTGTCAAACTAAATAGACTCTAATTTATTAAGGAAGTTTAGCTTAATTGGTTGAGTAGGTTGTGTGAGTGTTATAAATTATTTAATAGTGTATTCAATTATCACAGATAAAAAAAATAGACTCTATTTTTGTATTACTTATTTAGCAAGAGGGAAAATGAAAAGAAAAATTCATTATATATAATGTCCCATATGTATACTTTGTATAACCTATATACATTGTTTTTCATTTTTCTAAGCAAAATATGTTAGGCGAATTTCACTTGTTTGGGAAATATAAATCATTATATTTGTGTCACTCTTCTATTTTCTTAACTCGTGAGACCAAAAAAAATAAATTGTGCACGAAATTCAATGCATTTTTGTTATCAACTATTGTTCATATTAAATAAATAAGATTAAAAAACTCATTTTTTTTTTGTATTTTTCTATTCTATTTTGTTCTTGCTAATTAACTTCTTGAGTTTCACACAAAACTTTGTATTCTATATTTCTATTCTCTGAGAAGCTTCCGGGTACCACTTTTGTTGCTTTGTGCGACATCGAATTTGAATGGATTGTTGATCGGGACACTATAAACGTAATCAGGCAAATACTCCACTAAGCAAGCATCATAGGTACATAGAAATATGCTGTTTTGCAGAATTCTATTTAGCTTCAACACCTTTGTGTTCTTAATTTGCATAAATAAATAAATTTATATGCTATTTTATTAATTAATCAAATAACATCATTTTATAATTTTAAGTATGTTTGTCTTTTGAATACTTGAGACAAAAAGTTGTAAAAATTGTTCCATGATTTTCTGAATAACAAGAAATTGAGGAGTTTGTTTTTGTCATGTTCTCGTCTCATTAATTTTGTATTATCCCATGATTTTTTTTTAAAATTAACGTAGAATAAAAATATTTATCATGTTAAATATGATAAAGTTTAGCAAATCAAACGAACCCACATTATCACAAATTCATCAAATATTGGCCCATAAGGCTACCAATGTTGCCCTTGCATCTTATTCACTTCAACCTGACTGATGTGTTATTGTTATTTCCAAATATAGGAGTGTCAAAGACATACATAAACTCCAATCAATTATAATAACATGAGTCTTATTACTATTTCTTAATACTTTTCTAACATTTTTTTATTGATTAATTTATACGAGTACACTCATGTTTGTTACATTGCTAAGCTCCCCCTTGAAAGAAAGAATTCTCCCTCTTCGTAACCCCGTAACTAGAGCCACGTGGAGCTTATTGAAAGTATTTTGTTTAAAATAGAACTTGGAGACAGAAATAGGATAAAGCTTCAATGGTATATGATGATAACATATTGTTAGAACTTTTCCTCATTATGAAGGATTGACGGAAAGCAATTCAGACACCATTGAGAGCCATTGATGTGGTTGATATGGGGAATAATTTTTATGTGGGTCAAATTTGATTTAGCCAAAAGATAAAAATAAGGTCATCAATGGGGGAATTTTTTTTTATTATTGTTATCTTGTAGTTTATCCATGGATTTTTTATTTTGTTCCATTAAATGTCTAAATTGATAGAACCTTAGTCTAAATACAATTAATTTCCTAGCCTTGGTTTGGAATATTATGACAAAAGTGTTGTCTTGACCCTCTAGCATCAGTAGTGGGAAATTCAATATTTAGAGATTATGTTAGAACAATTGATGTATCAAGAGACAAGTTTGTTGGAATTTTTGTGGATATTGACCTAAAACATCTTGTAGTGTGGACGATTTGGTTTAATTATTATTTTTGTTTAATGTATACCTTGAAAACTTGTATATGGCTATTATGGTCACACAACAAATTGTTTGAAAGTTGGAGTTACTCCACCATCGGTTTGTTGACCCTCTCCACCCAAGAGGGTGATGGGTAAATGTATGTACAAGATAACAATCACATGCAAACCCTAATTCACAATATGCTACAAATGTTAATTATGATAATCAAGATCTTTACTATGATTGGCTTGTTGTTATGTGGGGAAAATGCCAAGTAGGCAATGTGATAATGGCAAAAATAAAGTTCATAATGATAGTTGTGTCAATCATGGAAGACAAAAATGGAAAATAATCTATTTAATTTATTAAATTTCAATGATGAGCTCATTAATGATGGAGGGACAATTACTATCTTAAAACAAATGATAGTGGGTTTATTGATCCCCACGAGATCATGGGAAGGTCTCAAAGAAAAAGAAAAAATCACATAAAGGGCCTAAAACAAGAAAGAATATGGACATGAATATTCAACATGTGAAAAAGGTTAATATTATAGGTTAAGTTCCTACAGTTTCTAGTAATATCCCACAACCTTTGCATGATGAAATTATCGATGCAACCCCCTATAAGCACCATTGTAGCACCAAAGAACTCCATGCCCTCTAATCTTATTCAAGCTCCACCTTTTACTTTCCATACCCATGACATCTTGTTGGATATGCATGTCCAAGTTATGACTATACATAAACTAATTAAACTTGCTAGATGATCCAAAACCTCATAATATTTCTCAAGGGATGAATGATGCACTCAAACCTGGTGCAATAATTAATTATATAGATGATTTAGAGAGCGAAGAGATGGTTGACACGTTGGCATTGTAACTTCTACTCATGTTTTGTTCTTTCACCAACATGGTTTATCATGATTGACATGCAAGATTTTGTTATGATTTCTTAAAAGGTTCATGGCTTTGCCAATAGGCGAGGCCATAGATACATGTATAAGTTACATCAAATGTACAAGCTAGATTTGTTATTCTTGTACAAAAGTAACATGTAGCTTTTTACAATTAAAAAGTCTCAAGTAGGAAAGAAGATAAAGTTATCGTTTTAAAGGAGACAATTGATTAGGGTTTGCATTAATTTAGTTAGCAACTTCTTCTTTAAGTAAGTTAAATTTATGTAGTAGGTCACGACTATTTCAATTTTTAAGGAGATCAGACCTGATTGCATTGGGACATATGCTAACCCAATATATTCCCTTCATTGTAGGTTATGGGACTATCTACACAATTTAAAATAACATACTCTAAGGTTTTTTTGTCACCTCCTCAATCATTGTTTCCCTCATCATGCATAGTATTTCTTCTTAATTTTATACCACTAAGAGGTCTCATGCACGGAGTTCCTCTTTCTTCCTAACTCTTTTGTTGTGTATAGAATGTTTAGGTGGAAGGATAACACAAGAAGTTAAACAAAGATAATGGTGAGTCATTTTCCATTTTTTTCAAAAAATTTCCCACCCATTTAGCATCTCATGTTTAGGATTTTCCCATTCGTCAAGGCAAAGCTTTCTAAGGCCATCTTACTAATATGCCAAAACGAATATTAAAAGATAAATATAAAGTCTAAAATATTTTTCTTCTTCTTAAAACACAAGTATAAAAAATAAGTACTATAGTACTTTAGTTAAATCTTACTGTATGCTATTTTTAATAAAAATGTTATAGCAACATTTAACATGTAAATTTCACTATAATAATTAGTTTAAAATAAATTTAACAATTGATAAGTTAGATGGGCTTACATAATTTAGCTTATTTTATGATTTTATTCGACCTGCACACCTTGCTCTCGTGTACTTAAACTCTAATTTGAATCGAATTGTACTTGAATTTAAAAATTTACTTGATGAAAAAAAAAAAATCAAGCTGAGTGAAGGATAAGTACTGCTCGTTCAAATGCGTTCCCTCAGATGCTCCAATAATACTAGTTTGGAGCTGCGAATCCACTTTCAATTAGAAGTAGTCCATTCTAATGATATATACTTTTAAATTATAAAAATTTTAAATATATTTTATAAAAGTAATATCATATTTATATGATATGATATGATGAGTGCTATGTCACACTATTTTATTATACTTTTAATTTAAAAATAAATAAATTTGTTACTTATTAACGTATTGATTAGCATATTAAAATAAAAATATAATAATAAAATAAAATAAAATGAACAAGTAACGTAGCAATCAGGTCAAGGGGGGAGGGGCCAGTGGGAAGAGACAAGAATTCAAGTTTATAAGAATCTGCTAAGAAGGAATTCGAGTCTCCCCAAATTTTCTCATCTAACGTTAAAGCGACAACACATGTTTCTCTCATTCGGTGCTCAATTCTCCTTCGTCTTCTGCACTGCAATTTGCAGCCACTAACAGTTTAACAATCATTCTCAAACCCCCTCACAGGTAAACACCCTTCTGCATTTTTTTTTTATGAGTTTAAACAATCATTTTTTTCTGCATCATTCTCAACATCCTCACTCTTTTTTCTGCATGAAAGTTTGAAGCTTTACTTTGTTGGCTTCAGGTCTGAGATCATTGTTTAACATCATTTTGATGATTATTTCTCTCTATTTTGTTCAACATCTCGCAAAGTCACAAGCTTTTCCACTCTCTTTCCATACCCCTTTATGTTCTTATTTGTGTGGTGGTGTTGAAGGTGTGCTATTTTCCTTCTTTTTTTATTGTGGGGGTGATGTGTGTGTGGATCGTTTATTTGTTATTACTGGTTTTGTTCTTAGTATATCTCTTGTGTTGAGGATGTGCTATTTTTATTTTTTTTGGTGTTGATTGTTTACTTGTTATTACTGATTGACAATTTCTTAGTTTCTTAATCCTTTCTTGTAAAAGTTTTTTCTTTTTGTTTTTACTTCTACTTTGCCTCTTTTCTTCGATTGAATTGTTGTATGTGGTGACAGTTTTGCCAATCTTAAAGCGTGGATACAATTTTTCTCTACTTGATTGCTACCCTTCAAAACAGGACCATTGACATGTGAAACAAACATGAAATTAGGTAGACAGAAAGGAATATTATTAAAGTTGGGCCATGATATGATGGAAGGTGGAAACACATGCTTGTAGTGTTTATTTTCAACCTAGTGGAATTTCCTTTCTCTCTGAGGTTCCACCAAATTCTCCTAATTTAAGAAAATCCACATGGATATGTGAGCACTGTTTTATTTGTTTGTCTAGCTTGTTTTGGTATGAAATCACTGGTGATCTCATCAAAACCGTGTGATGGTATCACAGGTTACATGTGCCTTTTTTAAGTCTCAAGCCCATCATCAGTGTGTGTTGTATTGAAAAATGTCAGTGTGCTTATCTAACCAGTTGAATGATTTTTTTTATTAAACTTGATTGCTTTGGTGAAGCATACTGTCACTGCTTGGGTGGATCTATTAAATTTTGACACCATATAGGCATGTACTTCTGTAGTTGTTCAAACCTGTTTTCTTCTTGCCTGTCTTGAACTACTTATTCCTAATAATTATGGAGGAATCTGTAATTAATCAATTGGCCAATTTGTTGTCGAGTTAAATCCTGTAAATTTATGATTAAAAGTCACCTGTTGCTGTTTTGTTTTGAGATTTGATTTCCTTGTTCCTTTTCTTAGTTTGTTTTGCATGAATCCAGATTGTTAAACGCTGAAATCTGAAAGAAGCTATAAATGTTGATAGAAAAAGATTAATTTTTTCCTCGCATTTTATAATTTTTTTAGTTGGATTGGATTGTTTAATGTTGCCTACTCAATTTCCTGCCTTTTTTTTTTCAGGTATGCCTTCATTGAATGTTTTGCTTTTGGGTAGTTGAAAGGTAACCAGGTGCTGCTTTATTCTTGACTGCTCGAGAAGGTTTCTCAGGAGTTCATCTTCAATATTCTCCAGTTTACTTTACCAAATCCAGGGAATGCTGAAAGATGTGGTTGAAAGTAAAGAGTTCCCTCTCTCAGGTTAATGAGGTTGTAGCTCCATCTGAGGTAGCCTTATTAATCCTTGATGAGATTGGATGTTTAGATCACTGCCAACATCAATTATATGCTCATTTGCCTGAGGTGGCTGGAAATCTTAGCAATTGTTTGATTTCAAAACGGGATGTTTGTGAAGATGGATGAGCTTTGAGCATCTTTGGAATAGTTTACTGCTTTCTGGTCACATAAGCACCTGTATTTAGTGTATACTTAGTATATTATCCTATTGGTAGTAGCATTGGTTGTATGCTAAAGGAGTAGTTACAGTAAATGGAGCAGAAGGGAAGTGTGCTTATGCAAAGATATGAACTTGGGAGATTATTAGGCCAAGGAACCTTTGCTAAGGTCTACCATGCTAGGAACCTTATAACTGGCATGAGTGTGGCCATTAAGGTAGTTGATAAAGAAAAGATTTTGAAGGTTGGAATGATTGATCAGATTAAGCGTGAAATTTCGGTGATGAGATTAATCAGACATCCACATGTGGTTGAGCTTTATGAGGTAATGGCCAGTAAAACCAAAATTTACTTTGTCATGGAACATGCAAAAGGTGGTGAGCTCTTCAACAAGGTAGTCAAAGGAAGGCTCAAGGTGGATGTTGCTCGGAAATATTTTCAGCAACTGATTAGTGCAGTTGACTACTGCCATAGCAGGGGTGTGTGTCATCGAGATTTAAAACCCGAAAATCTACTATTGGATGAAAATGAGAATTTGAAGGTTTCTGACTTTGGGTTGAGTGCACTTGCTGAATCTAAGTGCCAAGATGGATTGCTCCATACTACATGTGGTACCCCTGCCTATGTTGCTCCGGAAGTGATAAACAGAAAGGGCTATGATGGGATTAAAGCTGATATATGGTCATGTGGGGTAATCTTGTATGTTCTATTGGCTGGTCATCTTCCATTCCAGGATACAAATCTGATGGAGATGTACAGGAAGATTGGTAGAGGGGAATTCAAATTTCCTAAATGGTTTGCACCGGATGTTCGCCGGTTTTTGTCCAGAATATTGGATCCAAACCCAAAGGCCAGGATATCAATGGCCAAGATTATGGAAAGTTCTTGGTTTAAAAAGGGGTTGGAGAAGCCTGCTATTACTGTGACCGAAAACGAAGAGCTAGCTCCCCTTGATGCTGATGGAATATTTGAAGCATGCGAAAATGATGGTCCTATTGCCGAGCCTAAGCAAGAACAGGCCAAGCCTTGTAACTTAAATGCTTTTGATATTATCTCCTTCTCAACTGGTTTTGATTTATCTGGTTTGTTCGAGGACACTTTTCTCAAGAAAGAGACACGGTTTATGTCAAAAAAGCCTGCCTCAATCATAGTCTTGAAGTTGGAAGAAATTTGTAAGCGGCTTTGCTTGAAAGTAAAGAAGAAAGATGGAGGCTTGCTCAAATTGGAAGGTTCCAAGGAAGGCAGGAAAGGAACTTTGGGTGTTGATGCTGAGATTTTTGAGATTACCCCACACTTCCATATGGTGGAACTTAGAAAGTCCAATGGTGACACCATGGAGTACCAGAAGCTTTTTAAACAGGATATAAGACCAGCGCTTAAGGACATTGTTTGGACCTGGCAAGGAGAAAAACCACAGCAAGAGCAAGAGCAACATGAAGTAGTCCAGGAAGAGCACCAACCTTCTCATACTGCTTAGTTTCATGATCAATATTTCACCCCTTGGTTTTTGTATGCACTGTGCTTCTTTTGTCATTATCTTAGTCAAGTGCTTAATTTTAATAGGACTCATAGAATAATGTGGCTGGTTCAGCCTCCTCTTGTCTGATGGATACTTGAACAATTGTGTACCTAAATTGCAAATTTCACCAATTTGGGTGTTTTATTCCATCCTTCATGGTCATTCTTTATACTTAGTTGCTTTATATTGCTTCACATGTTTTGAACTGGCAATTTGCATTTTGAAGCTTGAGTTAGTAACTGTGTGATATGATATTGATATCATAGGTTACTAAGTACCCCACCACAATTTCCCTGTGTTCGGGTCTAATGAAACTGCTTGGTTTGTGTCATTTTCTTAATTTTTTTTTTCCCAATACCAATTTTCCTATGAATTGATTTGGACCTGCTCTGCTTTTTATTTTGCATTTTATTTTATTTAAAAGTGGATTCTGAAATGCAATTGGGCGAAAGTTTAAAAATGGCATCATATATTGCCTTTTGACTTTTATTCGCCAATGAGTTCACGAATGTTTTGTGTCCGGGTTTGATTAATAGACGTGGAAGCTAAAACTTGTAGTAGTAGATAACCCATATATAGTGATCATATCTAACACGCTACATTAACTGCTTTATCGGGGTTATGCTGAATAACCAGTAATTTTTTATCCTTGTTTTTCTTTGGATGAGCCAACAGTCAACACAGGATACAAATCATATTTGGTGTGCACCAAGGATATATTATAGAAACCAGAGGGAAATCGGAGTATAATATTGGTCCACCAATGCAGTTTTTGGTCAACTTGTATAGATGCTCTCCCATGTAATTTTTTCAAGTTGAGATACATAATTTGATTTAACTTGTGAGAAAAGTGTAATTCATTTTACTTATTTTTTTTTTCTTATGAGTGTTTATAAAGTACACTTTTTTCAACACTTTTAGTGAAATTTACGTTGATATAATAATGTTCCAATCTTTATTCAGTAGGTTCCATATAAAGTTGATCTAATAAAGAAAGGTTTATTTTAAAAAAATCTCGTCAAATGCGTTACTAAAATTTCTTTTCAAAATTAATTATTGAAAAACCAAAACCCCTCGTCAGTTCTTTGTGATCCAGGGTCAATAATTTTAGGCAATTGAATTTTGCACCTTCCTTATTGCATTCTACACCTCCTAGTTTTTTTTTTAAATCCCAATGTACCCCTTCTATCTTCTTCCGATCCTCTGCTTCCCTTCTTCCTCTCTTTCTCCCGCATTCCCTTCTTCCTCTCTTTCTCCCGCAGTCAGCACAAGTCCAGACCCTCCCTTTTCCTGTTCTTCTCTTTTTCTCCAACTCAACTCTTCTTCCTGGAATTGACATTCCTATTTTGAGTTTTGGATCTGTTTCCAGAACAAGCGTTTCATAAAGGTATAAATGGTCTTACGGAATGACCCTTCCAAAAGGAAAAAACTTATGGAACACCTTTTTCATAAGCAAAAGTAGTAATAGTGCTTCTAGAATGACCATTCTAGAAGATACAAAATGCACTTCTAGAAAGACATTTTGGATTGCAGTTTTTGCTTCCAAAATGATTCTTTCATAAGCTAAAATAGTACTTTTTGAGATGCCCTTTTCGAAAGATACAAAATACACTTCTCGAAAGACTACTCCATATTGTAGTTGTTGCTTTCAGAATGGGCTTTTCGTAAGCACAATAATGATTTTCAGAACCCCTTTTCCAGAATTTACAAAATACACTTCCAGAAATGGTGCTCTAGATTTAAAAAAAAAAAAAAAACTCCTAGAATGGTCATTCCATAAGCAAAAATGCTTCTGGAATGACCTTTCATAAGCAATTTTTGCTTATGAAAAGATCATCCCAAAAGTATTTTTTGCTTATGAAAAGATTATTCTGGAAGTATTGGAAGTATTTTTGCTTACGAGAAGACCATTCCTAAAGCCTTTTTATAGTTAATTAAATTTAATATAGGGAGAAGAAGGAAGAAGAAAAGCAAAGAAAAGAGAAGAGAAGGATGAAGGAGCCACTTACCTTCATGGAAGGAGGAATAAGTGCGAGAATGAGGGGGGGGGAAGGAGTCACCACAAGAGGGAGGGGTATTGTCATTGTGGGTGTGTTGGGATGCCGCTGCAAGGGTGTGTCGTTGAGGGAGTTGAGGGAGATGCTGTTGCGAAATGAGAGAAGGAAGAAGGGAGGTGAAAATTTCATTAAAAGTGTTATTGTATTTTTATTGAATAATGGGAGGTGGGAAAGTTCCGTTATTGTGTCCCAATTTTTTACTTGAAAGGAAGGCCCAGTATGGCCCAAAACAATGGTTTACAAGTCACAACATGTATTCATAGCATTATATTTTAACTTTACAACATGCAGTATATTTTAACTTTATAATTAAAAAATACATTCTTAATTCCCAAATTAATGCTTACAAAATAGGAATGAAGATTAATAATAAAAAATAGGATGGTGTGAAACAAACAAATATCAAAACAATTATATAAAAAGTTTATTTATATTCACAAATATAAGAAGAATTTAATTTATATGAATTATAAATTATTGTTTAAATTATTTTAAGATAAAAAGTCTTATCTTAAAGTAATTTAAATAATAATTTATAATTAGATAACACTATCAAATTATTTTATACCTCCATAATTTTTTTCTCACAAGAATTATTATTCAGTTTCTTATATATATATATATGTATAATTTAGATCAGCAATGAGGTATGACTACGAGTCAATGAGCGTGTGACAACAGCATTGGTACGTGACACATTTCTCACGTGTCCATGTCTCTCCAGGGGCAATATGGGCACCTACAAATAGATCATGCTCGCCTGAAGCTGACAAATCTATCTTACTATAGGTTGATTCTTACCCTCTTCTGTTCTCTATATGTCTCTATTTCTTTTCTCTCTCTATAAATAAGCAGCCTTACAACTCTTCTTAATCCCATCAAATCGAACCCTTTTTAAACGCTCAAATACAAATTTCTGGCACCAAATCCTTCCCACTCTCCTCAATTCCATTCATTTCAACTCAACAATCTCTCAGATCCGTCAAACAAAATATAAAAGATAGAAAACCCTAGTTCTGTAAATATATAAAGGAAAAAAGGTCTGATAGATACCCATTGTCAATAAGATCTAATTCTTCACACACGGATTTCCCCACAATTTCTTAACGATTATAACCTGATTGCGGGAAAAAAAAATTGCCCTTTTGTTGATTTTTTTTTGTCAAAAACAATTTTGTGTGTGTATAAAACCATCCGTGATCTGGGTTCTTTTAAAAATTGGTTCTTTTGTGTATTTTGTTACTTTTGTAAGGAAAATTGAGGGTTTTGGTACTGATCACTGTGGAACATGGTGGTTTTCGTTGATGGGCAGCTTTTTGCTGGTTTTGAGGCATAGCATTAAATTGGATTTTGATTATTCATGGCTGAACAAGCATTGGAAGGTAGCCAACCTGTGGATTTAACAAAGCACCCTTCTGGGATTGTGCCTACCCTTCAGTGAGTATCACTTGTCTTTTAAGTTAATGCTTCTTTGGATTGTAATTAAGAGCATGAAATGGGTAACTGTGTTGTTTGCAACAATGTGTTGTAGTTTGAAGTTGTGGTCTGTGGGTTTTTGTTCATGAGTAATAAAGAAGTGTTATCCAAATCCAAGTGATCCCCCGTGTATGATATTGAGTTTGAGATTACTACTTCCAAATTAACCTCGTGGTTTTATGTCGAGTGGATCAGATGGGTTTACCAGTATTTGGGCTAAAGATGTTTTCTTGGTCAACGTATCATTTACTTGTATGCCAATAGAAACTATTGCTTCAAAACAGAAACTGTTTTGCTTAAGAATTACCTGTAAATGATCAGTCCTTTTTTCTGTATGTCAGCATTCAAATTCAAATTCAAATATGATACATATCTCGTTATGGGAATTCTTAGCTCAATTCAGAATTTCAGCCATCAGAACTAAGTGAATGAGGTTTGAGAGGCATGTCCATAATAGATGGGGGTTATACTCTAATGTGGAAATCCTTGTAGAGTTGTAGTGTATTCCACATCTCTTCTAAGATGAGCTCAAAATATATACAGATTATGCTGATTGCATTCATGTAAATTTTATGTTAATTACTTAGACTGGATAATGATTTCTTATATTTGCATTGGAATATCTAAAATTGTTTACTATTTATACTGCCAGAAATATTGTGTCAACGGTCAATTTGGACTGTAAGTTGGAGCTTAAATCAATTGCACTTCAAGCTCGAAATGCAGAATACAATCCCAAGGCAAGTTTTGCTTGTTGATTGTGAATTCCTCCCATCTGTGTGTGTGTGTGTGCATGTGTACATTGTGTTGCTTTTTGCATTGCAATTATTGTGAAGGTGGTTGACTTGGTTTCTGTTCTGTTCTAAATTTGTCTAAAAAGATGTAGTTTTAATATTTGGTCCAACGAGGATAGGTTGATCTATGATTTCTATTAATGTTACTGTTGATTTCAAACCACTTATCCACTACACTTTTTTTTATCTGAGATCAATAATTAATTTGCATGCTAGACATGTCTTTATGCTGATTGGTCATTTATCTGCAGTGCTTATGTCTATCTTTTGAATCTTTGCAGCGTTTTGCTGCTGTTATTATGAGGATCAGGGAACCAAAAACTACTGCACTCATTTTTGCATCTGGCAAGATGGTATTTTTTTTTTTTTGGTTGAATCTGGTACTTCTGTCCAATTAAGTTGGAATTGCATGACATGCAATAAGTTAATGTGAGTTGATACAGATCAGTTGATGTTTTGCACATAAAAAGTATATAAAGAAACTATTCTCTTTTTTTTTTTTTTGTCAAGAATAAAGAAACTATTCTATTTATACACATTTTTGCAAGTCGCAGTGAAGTTGTAATTGTCTGATTCTGTCTTTAATTCTCTTGTCCTGTGTTTTAGTTAACTATGCTGGTAAGATTGATGGACACGAATTTGGGCACTAGTGCCAAGTGAATGCTATATTTATATTTATATTATTTATACAATTCAGATTTGTCCATTTTTCACTAGTTTACCATTATAGGTGCTTGTAATGTGGCTGCAGAGTTAACATTAGGATACCCCCCAATGCCATTTTTTTTGAAGGGCTTCTATTCCTTCATTTGAAAAAACTAACTGATTCAGCATGTTGCTTCACTTGCTTGTGATGGGCTTCTATTTCTTATGCTCTTTTCCCCCCTAAATTTAAATCTCATGGTTAGGTCTGTACTGGAGCCAAGAGTGAGCAACAGTCTAAATTGGCGGCAAGGAAGGTATGCTAATGCTCCCCCCTCATCTTGTAAGCTCATTCATACTGTATATTATTGAAATTTCTCAAAGTTGAGGTTGATTGACTGGAGAATCTTGCCATTAATTTTAGCTTGGTTTGGAGCTTATTCATTCTGTAGTTTGTAGAAAAATAAACTCCTTAAACCAATGGAAGGGGTGGATGATTTTATTGTTCTCTTCACTTAGTATAAGCATGATTCACACATTTTATTCGAAAATTTATAGCACTTTTTACTTGTTTTTCTCTCTTTTCAGTATGCTAGAATTATTCAAAAGCTTGGTTTCCCAGCTAAATTTAAGGTTCAACATCTCCAAAAATTTTATCAGTTGTTTTCCACTCTACAGAAGCAGTTTGTGGTCATTGATTTATTCCTTTTTCTTTATTCTGCTTTAGGATTTTAAGATTCAGAACATTGTTGGCTCTTGTGATGTCAAGTTCCCCATTCGACTTGAGGGTCTTGCCTATTCCCATGGTGCTTTCTCAAGTGTAAGTGTGAAGTGCAATAATCATCTGTTTTTCCTGGTGAATTTCATGGAAAAATGGTCCTCACAAATTCCTGCCCTAGTAATCAGTCCTACATATGGTCCTCTTGACGTGGGCTATTCTATAGGATGTTGTACATGACTTGATGAATTTTTTTTCTTTAACTAATATTGCTTATTATTTGAAAAATGGTTATCATTGCTCAATTGTTATTTGTTGTTAGGAAATCACATCTTGGTGTTTGGTATCATATTACATAATTTTCTTTGTTTCCTTGAATTGTATACCTGATTTTAGTGGTGTCAAATATTCTATACTGAAAAACTAAATTCAATAACAGGTGTAAACTTTGGAAAAAATGGATTTAACTAGTACAAATGGAAAACCATTCTTGATTTCCATGACAGCCAAACAACCACAAATCGGTTTTTATTAATTTTCATTAAGCAGAGGCTGTGTTAACCCATGATATCCATTGCCAACTGCACTTTTGCAGATACTTGTATGTTCTAAAAGTGTTGGAAGTTTTTATGATTATAACCGGAAGAACTGAGTGGGGAAGTATTTTTTACCATGGTGCTTGTGTTATAAAGAAAGTGTAGATGATGGAAAGAGCCATTTTCAGTTGTGTTTCTGCATGTGCAGTTGGTTTCCTGGCTTCTTTCTACATACTAAATGTTTAAGTAATGATTAACATATGTTAAACTTGTTTGTTCTTGTTGGTAGTATGAACCAGAGCTGTTTCCAGGACTAATCTATCGCATGAAGCAACCCAAGATAGTCTTGCTTATATTTGTCTCTGGAAAAATTGTTCTGACAGGAGCCAAGGTATAATAATGGTCTTGGGATCTTCCCATGTACATTTTAGCATTTTCCGGCTGATTCACTTACAGTGATGTTTTCATTTTCGTCTCTTTAGGTTAGAGATGAGACTTACACAGCTTTTGAGAACATATATCCAGTGCTTACTGAGTTCAGGAAAAACCAACAATGGTATGGAAGTGGCTCTTTTTCAATTGCTATAGGATATACATGTTGTAATCCCTGGGCTAGGAATATAATGAATCAATATCATTGTCTCTATTATTTTTTTTTCTTTGTTCAGCTATCAGAATATAATTGTGTCAGATGTAGGGCTGAGGTTTTCCTAATTGAAATGACGAAATTCTTTACGCAGTTTCTTTTCTGGGTCATATATTTGTATAAGTTCTGAAATCTGAATAATGTAAAATGCGATTTAACTACAAAAGTAAACTGAAACTTTAGTTTGGAGGCACTCAGTGTGACTAGTAGTGTGTCATGAAGTTTATCTTGTTAGTTCTGATGTCTTTGGAATATTTGCTATTAATGGCACAGATTACTACTGTCAAGAGAGCAGGAGCAAGGCTTGATTGAACTGTAAATATGAAGACCAGAGATAGAAATATCTGTAATCTGGATTGAGTTTTAATAAGACACCTGTGTTTGTTCTGTCTTTTTCTCTCTTTTAAGAAAAGGGATCCTGCTTTAGTAAAGTGGAAGAAAAAAAAAAACCGTGTATTGAATTTGACTGTAGAAAAAGAGATTTATAAGAGGCAGAATGAAAAGAAAAAGTGGAAGCCTGTGCAAATCATGAATAACTTTCACTGAAGTGGAAACTATTTGTGGTTCATTTCAACTATGAGTAACTTTGTTTTTTGGCTAATCAAACACTACATTTGATAACTATGCTTCATGCTTACAATAACGTTGTAATTGAACAAAGGAATTGGTTTATCAACTTTTTATTTTAGTCTAGTTCCTATACTGGTCATCTTCATTGAAACAACTGATTCACTATATTAATGGCCAGTATAATATGGAAATGAAACTATCCCTTTTTTATTTATATTTATACACCAGAAAAGATAATAATAATAATAATAAATTAAAAAACGATTATCATTGTATGATCCGAATATTTCGAGGATTCTTATTACCCCAAAAACTGTTGAATGATGAGAAAAATGCTAAAATATTTTCATTTGTATAAAGAAGTATCATTTATGTGCATTGAGTTTACAAACCGACCTTAGCTCAGTTGGTAGAGCGGAGGACTGTAGTTGGTAATATGCCAAATAGATATCCTTAGGTCGCTGGTTCGAATCCGGCAGGTCGGATTTATGTTTTTGAAATTTTCTTTTTTTTTTTCTTTCAAAGTTTGGTCCATTTTGCCCTTTCTTTCTCTGTTAATTTTTTAGTTATACTTATTTTACAACTTTGAAATGCAACCTATTCAAAACCATTTTTGACATTGAACAGAGAATAAACTAGATGTATCATGTTTCCCGCTTTCGAATCCATTTTTTTTTCTTAAATGTAAATTTTGTTACAAGTTTGCAATCAAATGATCTTTGACTATTATTAACATTAAAAGTTAAGGAGTAAAATCCTGATAAAATACGTTAGTGTGTAAATGGAATTATAAATTTTGACATTTTAATCGTTAAACTATTATGTGAATGGTTAATTTTAACTACAATTTTAATCATAAAATAAATTAGAGTAAATATTAAATTCAGCTTCTTAAACAATTTATTCTCTAAAAAAGGTCACACAACAATCCTTCAGAATATTCATTGAAAGAAAAAAAGTTAAAATATCTCTTCTTTATAATCTTAAATAACTAAATGAATAGTTTTTGTTTTAGAGATAAAAGTGCTAACAGTATGATTGTGGGCGAACTTTACTTGTAATATTAAGAGTTTTAAATCTTAAAGTTGTCATTTTACAAAAGACTTTTCTTAACCTTCACTTCAGACATGATGATTGGTCTCACGACTATGGTTATGAAAATTCTCAATTGACAAGAAAAGGAAAAAAAGACCAAGCAAGTCGTAACTTTTTTTTTTTTAATTTTCTTTTTATTTATGATCAAATGATTAATTAAATGTATAAATATTACAAGCTACAGCGGCAGCTCTGCAGCTATATAAAGTATAAACTTCAAATCAAAATACGTAAAAGAATAATAACACCACCAAATAAATTGATGAGCGGATAGAATTAAATTTTTCTAAGGAACGCCAAGCCGGTCTTATTTTTACAATAACAAAACGATCAATTTTTCGGTAATATGCTTTTCAGGATACATTTAATTATTTCATTTTCATATGCTTTTTCATAAGGGTTTAAAAAATCGGCACCAAACATATATATGAAACAAAGAGGACCCCTCTAGGCCCCCAACTCCCCAATAAGAGTTTGGTAATTAAAGAAAAAGTATAGAATACTTCACCAATTAAGACAATAGTAAAATACTTTCCTTTCTACTTTGGTCAAGTAATATTATATATATATCCGCACTATAGAAAGAATCGATAGGTAACATTTCCATTTATTTTTGCCCTTTTAAACGAATAAGAAGACCAGAGAAAAAACTTTAGTCACTTTTTTTTCTCCAAAATAATTATGATAATTTATAGCCTTTTACGAGTTTGAAATGATCCTCAACTTTTAGAACATTTCAGAGACAGCGTAAATCCCACTAAAAAGATGTCTGGCATATTCAGCGTAAGCAAGAGGCAACCAAACAACCATATGCAAGAGATTGAGCTTCGATATAAATTGCTCGGATCTGTAATTACAAGTCAAAGTTCATGCACCAAGCAATTTTCGCTGATCCTTCTGTACAGTAGTTGTGATAAGATAACTAGTTAATTGTCATGGTAGGTTTTGAATTTTAACCAGGCGAAATGATGATCATATCCAATGAATATTGGCAAACAAATCTGAGTTACTATTGCGTGAAGGAAATTTATAATCTTCTCAGAAGGGTATAATCATATAGATATATCGTGTCATTATGTTTTGTTGGTGTTAATTTATAATTTTCTAGTCAAATTTTGATTTCTTCAAAGATTATGATTTGGAGTAGATTTAAATTATGTTAAAAGAAATATACATGAATTGGAGAAAAACTAATTTGAATTCTAAATGAGAACAAGAAAGTCAAGTTGAGAGAGATAAAAATGACCAAAGTCTAAGAGAAGAAGAATTTGAGGCAAGAGTTTGAGTACACTAATTTAGAAGACAATTATAAGTAGTTATCATATGTTAAACGAATCAGGAAATATATGAACATCTTATATAATCAATTTTAGGCAATTCAGCATGTGTTTGTATCAAATTTAATATATTAGACTTAAAATCTATAAATAAAACTCTTCGTAAATCATTAGCAATTAATACACCTCTCACTTAGATAATATTATTTACTAGTCCAAACAAGGATCACATCATTCATTCACATCAACAAGAAAATGTAACGTCATTATCAACTATCAGTCAACAAATAAAAAAACTAAAATTATGTAATTTTAAAAAATGAGGAATTATAATTATAAATTTAAAAACAAAAGATTAAAACTAAATAAAATGATAAAAAGCATAAATTTTAGAAGCATAAATTTTATTTTATGCAAAAAGTTAAGCATAAAACTAAATTCTAATTTTAGAAGCTCAATCTGCGTAATAAATCTTCATCATTAATTTGAAGATTAATTAACTTATCAACTATCCTTTGATAATGTCATTTGTTATATTAGAAAAGGGAAAAATAATACACAAGTCATGTTTTATAAAGGAAAGTTATGTTAAGCATTACGCTTCATACAAAATATAAAATAATTAAGTTTTGGTTTTTAAGATAAGTTAAACTTTGAAAAATATCATAAACTTAATTATCATATGAATGGAAAATTCTACTTAATTTAACTTAAGTACATAGTGAATTGTCTTGCCGGCTAAATCCATTACACATAATAAGTATTTATGTACCTTTTGGCCTCAACACTTGAGAGGATGTGGATCATTCGACTAGGTAAGTTAACTAGGCACAACCATAGCAAGTTTTTATGTTTTTCAGAAATTCGACCATTAAAATTAAAAGTCTATAAATAAGATCTCTATCTATCAATTTTCAAAGGATTGAATCATATTAGTTAACTTCTCAAGCATTGATAACATCTCACATCAAAATTGGTTACTGATTCATAAGATTATTGTGTATGTATTCATGTCTCTTTATTGCATCTGTCTAAACCTTTTAATTTTTTCAATTTTCGTTTCTTTTCAAAAAATTTATTTTTTTGAATCTCTATTTTTTGTTACTATTGAAATTACTATCAAAGTATAATAATTATTGAAATTAACTTTTTAATCAAAAACACTATCATAAAATCTACTTATTACAAGCCATTATATAATATTATCATAATTATCTATGAATATATTTATCAAAACTATTATTATTATATATATATATTAAACATTAGACAATTCTCTAATAAGTTAAAAATTTGTTTGTTTGATTAAAAAGAATTTACAATTGAGAATGAATTATATATTTTATCTTTAAATATTTATTTATTATTAGAATCATTTAGTAAAAATTATTTAATTTATTATAAAAATATATTTCTTTCAAGAAATAAGTACAATTTTTATGATTAAAAGATAGATTTAAAAATAAGTGAGATCACGCCTTCTTTTTAGTTTCCTCAATAACTTTCTATATCTATGCATGCACGTAAATAAATGAATAAAAAACACGTCAAATAATATGGAGAAACAATAATAATCCATACCAAATACATTGACAAGGAGAGAAAAGTAAAAAATTCTTAGAAACTCTAAGCATTGTCTTATTGGAGAACACATTTAACAAAGTGTCGGCCATAACCTGTACAAGTTACTTTTCTATGGTTTTCTCATTCTTTTTCGTAAAGGTTTAAGTAAGTAGCAGTCTTGCACTAATATACATCAAACGCGGAGTATCATCTTGGGGCCGAAAGAAAGTTTACCCAAAAGATACATCAAACACTAACAACTACAGAAAAAGCGTAGCATGTTACCACAGAATACTATAATGCTGTCTTTTGTAATTTAATTTTAGTCATCAAGTAATATAAATCAACCATATTGCATATTCTAAATGCTAAAGTGCTTTCTGCCTACTCCACACTATAGAACAATGGCAATTTTATACTGCACGCCACCCTAATTTTGCTTTTTTAAAGATTAGCTATTTACCCTACCCGTATATTTCACGTGTTTTTTTATTCAAATACTTAGAAGTTAGAACTAAGTTTTTTTTTTTATGAAAAAAAAGTATATTTTGAATTAATATATATTTTAAGAAAATATTATCGTCAAAATATTTGAAGATAATATTTAGATTAAAAAAATTCAACATATATACTTATATCATAATAGGCAGCAATCCAAAACTCATGTATTAATTTTCTTTGTGCGTGGATCAGCATTCTTTGTGCTTCATCTATTTATATATCTATTAATAAAATTGTTTGCTTAACAAAAAAAATGAAATGAAACTTATATTTCATAATGAAATATAATAAAGAGACGATTGTGTATAAAATTTATAAGTATATGTTATTCTTCAATTTTGTTGAATTTGTTTACAATAATATTACATACTGGCCAAAAACTCTATTTAATATGCTGTCGTGTCTCCCACACACACGTTTTAACGCCTCTTGTTTTTTTTAAAGCTTTTAAGTTTTAACGCCTCCTATGATAATATTAAATTAGCATAAAAAATATTATCAATGAAATAAGATTGTCATATTAATTGAATATTCGTTTTATTTGTTCAACGAATTGAGGACCGAACTCACAACTACACAGGTGAATCTTGACCAAACTCATGGAGAGGTAGAAAGGAATGAAATGTAGTATTACAATATTAATCGCTGGAAAATCACATACTCATTAATTATATGTTTCGCTGTTTTATTAACAAAAAGTAGTCTCACGGAAGCTTATCCAAATATTTTTCCATTTTATAACATGTATGTAATATTAAAATATTCATTTTTAAAATTTTTCTGATTAAATCTCGAACCAAACGATAAGATTCACAATCAGCTCATCAAAGGCCAAAGTTTTATGAAAGATATTTTAGGGTTCCACCAGAGAATAAAAAATTCTAATTATGATAATTAAAAAATACAGATTAGATTGAATATCGGTAAACTAGTATAAATTCTTTATCTAATTATATCACTCAACTGACTTTGAGAATTTTTATAAAAAAAACTAATAAAACTGGTAAAAAGCTAAAAAAATATTGATACAAAAATACTTCACGACATGTTAACGAAAAATACTTAATACGATATTTTAAAAAAATCAATATAAAGTATTTATAAATTTGTTATTGTTAATGAGCATTAATATGTATTATTAAAACTAAGACATATATTTATTTTTAAAACTAAGACATGTACACCAATAAGTGGCTAGTTCAAGTAATATTAAATTTTATTTTCTTAAATAAGATTTTAAGTTTGATTCTCGTAGATGAATGAAAAAACAATTATTAAAAAATAAATCTTATATATTAAAAATGATTAATCAAATTTAATTTTTTAATAAAAATTAATCATTAAAAAAGTTAATCGATATTTTTCCAATTATTTAATACAACTATATACTCAAAACATGAATTACTTGAATATTTTAAAAAAATCTCACATCAATTGATATATGTGTCCAATGGTTATTAAAAGTGAATAAAAATAAAAAGTCCATAAAAGTATATAATGGAAAAACAAAAGGTTGTAAACTAAAAAAAGTAATTAAAGTAAATTAAATTTTAAAAATTATTATAAGACAAAAGTTGTGAAAGAATTTTTTATATTATATACAAATAAATAATAATTTAATATCTACCAATAACGTGTTTGAAATTAATTATCTTCACCTTTTTCAAGGTTGTGGAGAAATCCCACCAAAAAGTTGCTAGTCACCGTCATAGTGAGTGAAAACCAACCAAACAACCATAATAGGTTGAGGTTTGACCAAAATTGCTCAAATTGTTGTACAAGTCAAAGTTCATGAGCCAATTTCGATGGTCCATATAAAGAAGTTGTGATAATATAATTAATACTATAGTTAATTCTCATGGTCGGTTTTGAACTTTAAATAGATAATAAGCCTATCATTCAATTGGAAGACAAATCCTAATTATGTTGCATTCACTTGTAATCCATTAACGATGTTGAACAAATATTTAAAGTTTAACAAATATAAATATTTAATGTATCTTGTGCGTAGATTAAGGGAATATAAATATTTTTTATTTAATATTTAAAGTTTAACAAATATGCACTTTTGGTGTAAATTTTTATATTATCAACCAATTAAAAATTAGTCTAAAATATATTTTTTATTCTCATAAGTATGAAAGTATTTGAAATTCATCCTTATAATATTTTTAGTGCTTTTTTGGTTCTTATAAATTAAAAATGTGTTGATTTTTGGGTTTGGAGTAAGGTTTGGACATTTGAATTTATGTACATGATTTTTTTACATTGATTACATGCACAATCGATATAAAAAAATGTCACACATTACATCGATTATATGTATAATCAATATAAAAAATTATTATCATATGTTTGAATTTATTTGAATATACTTTCAAGTAAAAAATGATGCATTTCAATTTTGTGAGAACAAAAAATGTATTAAAAAATTTATGTAGACAAATTCTAAATATTTACATATTTATGAGGATTGAAAATATATTTTAGCCTAATTATATTTGTTGTTATTTTTAAAATAATTATCATCAAACACACAAACTATTTGGTTCAAAGAAGGAAAAAGAGGGGAGGAATTTTAATGAAGGCGAGGGAGAGAGAAGGAAATAGAGGGAAAATATTTTCATTACGCATTATGTATGATATATGGGAGGGGAGGGAAGGTAGCCATTTTGTTGTTTGGTTCATAAGGAGAGATGAGGGATTTTATATGAATAAATTTACCTTTGTAATTTTATAATTTTAAAATTCAAATTATAAGTAGAGATATTTTTATAATTTCAATTGAAATATTTTAAATCATCTTCCCCTCCCCTTTATTTCCCTTCCAATATTGAAAGGATATTAGATGTCTAGGGATATATATTACTCCCCTTCATTCCTATTTCCTCCTAAAAATCCAACCATGGAGTTGATATAGTAATGTTGTACTACATTCACATGTAGAGAAGTAATTTATTTAGTAGGAGAATCCTTGTATTAATTGTGTATAAAATTTTCTTAAGTCAATGACAATCACATACTACGAGTAGGATTAATTCTTAGTCTAATGAATCAAAAGACACTTATAATATCTTATTCAAGACAAAAAAATAAAAATATTTTGATATATTATTTAAAGTTTAATAAATACACACTTAATGAATTTTTACATTATCCACCAATTAAAAATAATTTATTATAATTTATTATAATTTCGAAATAATTATTATCACAGTGACACAAATATGATATATATATATATATATATATATATATATATATATATATATATATATATATATATATATAATACTTTGTAATTTAATAACATGATAAAGTTTTATATTATCAATACACATACTATTTATTTTCAAATGTTTGCTATATCATAAATATAAAAGTTATTGAATTCTTAATTTTTTAAATAATTGAAAATATTTAATAGGAATAGTAAATATTTTTGTCTGTCTTAATCTAAAGGGTTGAGTTAAAGAGATAAAAATATGTATTATTTTAAAATGAATAATGTTACATCCTTCTACAAATACTTCTACTATCTTTTATGGTAATTAAGTTTAAAATAAGTTTTATATTTCTGAGACATTAAATATATTTATTTTTTATTCAATATTTACCATAAAAGGTAGTAGAAAGATGTGTAGGAGAATATACTATTACTCCTTTAAAATACAAGCTAAAATATAATTTTTGTCTCCCTATTTTCTTAAATATGTGATTTTAGTCTCCTTATATTTTAATTAAGACATTTTGTTCTTTACTTTTAAAAATTTGTTATTTTAGTTTTCTTGATGAATTTCAAATTTGTTGACTTTGTATTTTTTAATAAATTAAACTTATTAGCAATTAAATAATTTGTAAAACACATCTTTCATGTGCATAATAAACAAAAAGTTGTCAATCAACATTGTTTATATAGTATATAGATTAATATTTGAAATTGGTTACAAGAATTAAAATTTTTGATTTTTTAAAATAGGAGACGAAATATCTTAATTAAAAAATGAGAAACTAAAATCGTGAACTTTTTAAAAGTGAGGAATGAAATGTCTGAATTAAAAAAAATGAGAAGACTAAAAACACATATTTAAGAAAATAAGAGAACAAAAATTATATTTTAACCTAAAATATAAGTGTCATTTTTTTATATTTCCTAATGATTAAATATATATCGCGTTGTGGATATCCGTCACTTAAGATCGGTCGAGATTATATAAAATGATAGTTGATAAAAAAAAGTGAAGTTTTCAATAGGAAATAAAAAAATATGAATTTATATTTTAAAATAATACATATTTTTTATATCAAATAAATACAACAAGGAAAAATCGAAACCCACGGGTCAACAAATTAAATTTATCACAGTACAAAAAATCAGTTGTACAGTTTGTGATGAGCTCTTTACATTGTCAGCTCATAAATAAATACTTTTTAATATTTAAATTATATTTAAATTTATGATAAATAATTCATATTATGATATAATATTATTTTTAATTATTGATATAATTTAAAAAATATTAAAAATCGATATATTAGTAAATATGAAGATGATAGCTCTTAATAACTCTTGAAATCACTCTCATAAAAAAATTTGTATTTAAGATAATTTATAAAAAAAATTATATTATCATCTAACAGACAATTAAGTAAATGATAAATTTATAAATTTTTATAATAATTACTTCTCAAGTCATATCAATAATGTATTTTGATTTGTGATAGTGTAACTTTATTACAAATATTACTTTTATAATATAATTTATATATATTTAAAAGTATTTTTTAAAAAAAATTAGAAGTATTTTTTAAGCATACTATTAAAAATTTGATCACATAATTATGCAAAAACATTCATTGGAAGAGGTGATTTTCTTAAACAGATATATAAGTATCTTGAAGGATTAATCATGAGCTTCCAGCTATGGTTCCCAAGTTTACCTAAAATTTTGTTTTTATATAATTTGAAATTGAAAACAAATATTAAGGAGTTTACAACACTCACACAACATTTTAAACACAACATGTTAAATAGATGGAGTTAAATTTCTTGATACCTAAAATAATTTTAATATTATATAATAGAGTATTTAATTGTTATCAATAATGAAAATATCTATTATTCTTTTCAATCTATAAAATTGACCTAAATTTAATGATATCAGTGAGCTTGTTAATATGATTGAGTAATTTTGGGTGAAAACAATTGAGAAAGATAAATTTTACTCAATGTAAGGGAGAGAAAAAAGGTGTACGTGCGCCCACCATACCTAAAAGTTGCACTTCTGACCTAACAGAGAAAAAAGAAAAAGGAAGGAGAAAGGGAGAGGAGGAAGCTCGGTGGGGTGGTGGAATTGAGTGGCATACAGAGAGCTTAATTAATTACCACTACTTATATTGGTTGGGATCATATAACCTGGAAAGCAACATATGAGTGAGTTCATCATCATCACTTCTTATATATGAGAAGCCCTACTTCTATCGTGAGAGCAACAGTACGTGCAGAGAGACAATAGGATCTACAAATTCCATAAGAAAAATTAACCTTTGTTTCGTGTTCGTGTTCTCAATCAATTAGTTCTTATTCTTTCCACATAAGTAACATTGCTTCAACAATTTTATGTGGTTATCAATGCAGAAGAAGATTCTGTAGTTAATGGAATCTGAGTTGCTTGCGTCTGTGTGTGCATAAAAGAATTAGAAATTTATGTCATTGTCATGTGTTCAACTAGCATAAGTTAATTTTTCCAAATCCAATATTTTTTAATTTATTTTTACAAAGACAGTATTAAGATTTGAATATAAGATGTTACGCATATTATCCAATTCCTTACTACTAGGTCAGGGTAGCTCAACAAAAGTGAGATTAATATTTAAATTATGAGAAAGATGTACATTGGACTTTTTTGTCAATATATAAATCCTTTTGTTTTATAAAAATTAATAACAAATAATCTGTAATTTATAAAACTTTAGTTTTAGCTGTCTTACTCCTAGGTCAGCTGAGTTGGTTAAATCCAATAATTCTAAATAGCTATATAAATAAGCTTTGAAAAAACTGTTTCTTATATATATATATTAATCATTTTTTGATATTTATAATTGTTTTATAATAAGACTATTTTTTTTTTACTTTTTCTTTTTTGAATGTAATTATTATAAATTTTCAAAGCATGTTTTTCAATTTTAAATTTTTTTATCTTAATATAAAAAAGTATAAATGATTGGGACCTTAATTAATTAAACATTGGTTCTTATATAAATAACTTTTGAAAAATTCTACTGTAGAATTTAATATAATAACTTCTTTTATAGATGCATTTTGAGGTAAGGGAATGATATTCTTCTTTATGGTAGGAAATTCTTTGGGATAAAAGAAGAATACTCACATAAGACTTTCATTTATATGTCAATATAAGGAAAATAGTCCTTGAGAATAAGATATATAAGGTCCCAAAAATGATTTTTACTTATTAATAATATTTTTTAAGAATATTTTAAAAGTTAGTAAGTATTTGATCAATCTATACTAGCTCACATATTCAGAGTAATTAAATATACATTTTTTTAATAGAAAAAGGCTCCTAATTAATCCTACTTATTATTCTTCCCATAAAAGGATTTCATTATTCTTTCATACTTTCCGCTTATTAACATCATTATTTCTTCCCTTTATATTGTCTATGGTTGTAGTTTCTTCTTTTATTTATTGGAGAAAAAGCTAGCTTGCACTTTGATATTTAGGATTAGAAGAATGTTAAACAAGATTCATTACGATAATTTGATAGGAAATTTCGTGTCTAAAAAAGTTTTGAAAAATAAATTTTAAATATTTTTATTAATTTAATTTTTTTTAAATCTCATATTAAAAAGATACTTTAAATCTAAATATATAAATATCAACATGTCATTAATATATGTGATATTTAATTAGAATCTTTTAAATAAGATCTCAATTTTATGTTTGATTGACAAAAAAAGTTTGATTACGCAAAAGATCATCAAAATCAGCCAATTAGATATTTTGAAGGAGAATAGCCATTAAATATTTTATACTAATATCATAATAACAAAAGTAAAATCTAAGTACATAAATATTTGACTAATCCTAATTTAGATAATAGCATATTTGAAAAGAAAAAGTATGAAAAGGAACCTTACCGATGAAAATGAGACTCTTTGCAAAAAGAATTCTCAATTTTTGGAAGGAATACGGTTGTCAATAGACAAGATGATGTTACTAGATTGTGGTCACTCATGGGAAGGAACCTTGGCTGCTATTGCAGTTTGAAATGCCATCCACGTACAACTATTTTCCCTTTCCCTTCACACGTTCAACCTCATGCAGATGCAGTTATATATTCTTCCAATTAATTCCAACCTTCAAAAGTACACTGATTACTCGTCCTCGTCCTTAATTATCCTTATCCTTCTTCAATTTCATATTTCTAGCAAACCCTTTCATTACAGGCAACAATCAGCCACTTTCATCAATTATCATATCGTATGTTTTTCTTCTTTTGATGAATTATAAGCCAAGCATGACGTGAACTCTTAGTACCCACGAACAATAACTAGTCCAAAGTTTAATTATTAACATGAAAAAAGTATTATCGAAAAATGCTACCCATCCAAAATTTAATGACTTTTGGTTTTCTAATTAATTTCATAGACAAATAAATTTGGATTTGCTATATTCATTTTCAGTGCGGTTACTATATATGACAAAAATTGAATGCTTTTATGTTTCTCAACAAAAAATATTCTTCACATGCATATCCAGATAATTAAATCTATGTTAGTACATTTAAAAAATCAGTCATCTACCACTATATAGATCTTGTTGGTTGTATAAACTAACTTTAACTTGTAAAAAATAATACACTTCTTATTTTATGTTTCCATTTATGAAAAAATTTATTCAAAAATAAGTTAAATCATAACTAAAACATGTTTGATAGCAATTATAAATAAATAAATTATCCTCCTTTTGTACCTTATATATTATTTTGAATCATCATGTTATTGATATAAAGTATCTAATAATTTTATTAATAATTAAATTTTATTATTTGAATCATCATATTATTGATATAAAGTATCTAATAATTTTATTAATAATTAAATTTTATTGTAAATCTAATTAATCAATGATCACTTTTAATGAGATATCTCATTTCAACTGTATTTTTTTTATTTACTAAACTCAAATTTTATTTCCTTTAAAAAAAAAAAAGACTCCAACTTTCTTACCCTTTATTATCGTCCCTCCTATTTATTTGATCGTATTTGAGTTTGTTTTTGGATCTCTACTTTAGAAAAACAATATCATTTTTTATGTCATTATTCCTACTTCTGTGACTATAGCTTTGCAGTTTTATCCAATATGGGAAGTATTAACATCCATTGATGAATGGTTATACAAAGATAATCCTTATGAACTGGTTATTCTACACTCCTCAATTGGTATAACTTGCTACATGGGTTGTGATTGGGAACCTAGTTTCCATTGGGTAATTACTTGAAAGTAGGTTGATAGACCAAATTAAAACACGTACTATTAGAAACTAAATGGAATTGTTTTAAATTATATTATTGGCATGTGCTATTTTAACTGTTAATTGAGTAATTCGTTAATCAAACTAACTGGGTAAGTGACATTTGATCTAGATGGTTTAGTGATAAAGATTAAGGCATCAGCTTGGAAATGGATGACTTCTAGAAATGGAAATAGAACCAGTGTCTCTTTTCGAGAGTGGTGTATCTCACCAATGGTAACCTTCTTTGGACCATGACCAGATCTAGATATGGGCTAAATTGGAAGTAGCAAATCAATATTGATGTTTTTGTTCAATTGGGGTATATATACAAGATGTTTTATGTTTCTACTGGGTATATATATATACATGGGAAACTTTTTTTGGTTGGATACAACACATGTTTTAGTTTTATGGAGGACTTATCCTTTTTCGTTGTTGATCCTCCCTTTGTACCTCTGGTACACTAATGTAAATATAGCATTTTATTAATAAAATCTTTATTTTGCTTTTCAAAAAAAAAAAACTAACTGATTGATTTAGTTAATGATAAAAAAAACCTCATATTAATAATATTTAAAACAATCCAGTTTTGATATTTAATTTATGAAAGTGCTTTAATTTGAAGAAAAAGCTCTTAAAAAGATAGATAAAGAAAAAAATAAATGGATCCAACATTAAGGGACCCAATAGAGGCGATGTTAATTAGACTATAGCAAGGAATATAAATAAGATAGCTACATAATAAGATGAAAATAGATGCCCATAAAATGGAATATATACACATTTTTTTCAATATCCCAAAAATAGAGATAAACCAAAACACGTATATTTTTGTTTCTTTCTCCATAAAAACAAGCTGCCAATTTTAGCCATATATAAAATCGCACCAGAACACCATATATCTTGCTTTATTTTAATTTTCTCATAACTTCACATATGTTTATCCTTTATATATAGTAGGAAGTATATATATGATAATCCGAAAAGACAAGAATTAAAAAAAGAAAAGAAAGGAAAAAGGGACCCAACGTGAAAGGACCCGACGGAGACCAGGTCCAATAGCACTAACAAGGAATATAAATACGATAGCTACATAATAGGATGAAAATAGATCCCCATACGTAACCTTCAACCTTCTTTGATTCTTAAAAAACCTTCTTTTTCTCTCCACTTTAGTTCAACTTCACACATACATCCTTCATGGAGCAACTACGGCCACCACCGTTGTCGGGTCGTCAACTTTCATTGGCGGCTCGGCTGAATTCGATGGTGGCTCAAAGTCGCATAGGCAAGTATTTTAGGGTTGCCGAGCGTAATACTACCTTCACCACCGAACTTCGCGCTGGTACTGCCACGTTCCTCACTATGGCCTACATCCTTGCCGTCAACGCCACCATCATCGCTGATTCGGGCGGGACATGCAGCGTCTCCGATTGCATCCCTCTATGCTCCGACCCCAAAACGCCACTCTCCGAATGCCCGACCCATCTCCTGACCCGACCCGGATTGTCTTGCAAGTACCCTCCCGTCAACCCGGGCTATGCGGCGTGCGTGGAACGCACGCGCCGCGACCTCATCGTTGCCACCGTGGCCTCCTCCCTCATCGGCTCCGGCATAATGGGCCTCTTTGCGAACCTCCCCTTAGCCCTAGCGCCCGGCATGGGCGCCAACGCGTACTTCGCCTACTCCGTGGTCGGGTTCCACGGGTCGGGTCCCGTACCCTACCGAACCGCATTAACCGCTATTTTCTTAGAAGGCCTAATCTTCCTCATAATCTCAGCCGTTGGATTTCGCGCGAAACTCGCCAAACTCGTTCCAAAACCCGTCCGAGTCTCCTCCGCCGCCGGAATCGGTCTCTTCTTAGCCTTCATTGGGCTTCAGAGCAACGAAGGCATTGGGCTCATCGGATTCAGCCCATCAACACTTATCACTCTTGGAGGCTGCCCGAGGAACAAACTGACGGCGTTAGCTCCGGTCATCACAATTAACGGCACAGTTAGTTTAATTCCTGGCGCCACCGTCTCCGACAAGATACTATGTTCTGGGAACCGCATGGAGAGCCCAACCTTATGGCTTGGTTTGGTTGGGTTTCTTATCATTGCTTACTGCTTAATGAAGAACATAAAGGGGGCTATGATATACGGCATCGTTTTTGTAACCGTGATCTCCTGGTTCAGGAACACGCCGGTTACGGTGTTCCCTAATACCCAACTCGGTGACGCCGGGTATGACTATTTTAAAAAGGTGGTTGACGTGCACGTGATAAAAACCACCGCCGGTGCGTTGAGTTTTGATAGCATGTGGAAGGGTGCATTCTGGGAAGCACTTTTCACGTTCTTGTACGTTGATATATTGGACACTACAGGGACCTTATATTCGATGGCCAGATTTGCAGGTAGGTGTGGTCATGGTTTCATTATTTAAATAATCATAATTATAATTAGTAAATAGCTAAATAATAACCATACTTATTTTTTGTTTGACAAATTATATATAAGGTTGGTTATATAATCGTTTATGAATATAATTAGTTGTTGTTATTATTTTTATTTTTTTATAAAAAAACTGGTTTTTTGAGCAGGGTTTGTTGATGATAACGGTGATTTCGAGGGGCAGAATTTTGCGTTCATGGCGGACGCATCGTCGACTGTGGTGGGGTCCCTGCTGGGGACGTCGCCGGTGACGGCGTTCATCGATTCGTCGACGGGGATACGGGAGGGGGGGAGGACGGGGCTGACGGCGGTGACGGTGGCGGGGTATTTTTTGATGGCGTTTTTTTTCACGCCGTTGTTGGCGTCGATTCCGGCGTGGGCGGTGGGGCCGCCGCTGATAATGGTGGGGGTGATGATGGTGAGGTGTGTGGTGGAGATTGACTGGGAGGATATGAGAGAAGCGATACCGGCGTTTGTGACGATTGTGTTGATGCCGTTGACGTATTCTATTGCCTATGGGTTGATAGGGGGCATTGGGACGTACCTTGTGTTGCATGCATGGGAGTGGGGGGAGGAGGTGGTGAGGAATTTTTTTACTAACAACAACTTTAAGGATAATAATAATATATCTAATGTAAATGCTAATAGTCGTGTTGTTGATGATCATGAACAAGGAGATGATAACAAGGTGTAGAATAGTACAAGTATTATAGTTTCTTTTTTCAGGTGAATATTGGCAGGAAAATTAGGAGACGTAGTAGGGACTGATCGGGGTTTAGAAAAAAAAAATTAAGAAATCGATTAGATTTGTGTAAATTTTTAAATATTAGTGTGTGTACAAGATGTTTTTCATACAAATTAAAGAGTGTTCGTTTGTTTAACGAAAAGGACATCTAATTATTGGGTCTTGATCCGGAGGAACATAGATTTGGGTGTGAGGGTCCAAAGATTTCACTGAATCAAATATCAATCAGTTTGCATATGAAAAATAGTTTGTAAACAATGATAATATTTTTGTTGGTAACAATGATTAAAAAATCATTTGTTTTTCAATTCATTCGATAAGAGATTGATGTTACTCGCCATACATAGATATATATCTATGACTGATCTAATAGATTTTTTCATGAATTCTTATGCTAAAGTTAAATAAATTTAAGTTATGTTTTTTTATTATTTTATAATATATTTTAAGATGCTTGTATGTAAAAAAAAATTTTAAAAAAGATGGGGACAATTTAATATAATATTAAAAATCTTGAGGTTTATGTTCTCTGCATCAACAAACAATGTAGAATCAGATCAGGTAGGAAGGCAAAGTTTGTTTAACTAAAATTATCTGAGAAAAAAAATGGCATTGCATATTTAAGGAAGTAAAATGTGAATGTGATATACTTCAATCTAACTGTTTTTTGTCCCGTCAAAATTGATTTTACCTTATTTATGTTAGTATGGGACTTACACAGCGCTCATCCAGCATCAGGCTTTGCCTTATTAATTTCTTTCAACAGCAGACCTCTCTTCACATCCATCAATTGTTGCACGGTACCAAATGAAAGCTTTAAATAAGATTTTCTTAACCCAGATAATGGTTTTTCTTCAGAGAACCATGAAAGCAGACCAGAGTCCATTTTATACGAGGAGATAGAGAGCAAGCAAATTGAAGCAAAAACAAAATTTTAAAGAAATATGGCAAAGTATGAATAATTTTATGGAAGTATACACCATATAATTTTTCTTAATTCTATCGTCAAAATCAAGTGCTAATAGCTAGCTAATTCCTAATTAAATTACTAGTCTACGTCACTCAATAAAAATGATTTAAGTTTAACTAATGAAAGAAGATGCGTATACCCAAAGAGTAAACCTTTTTTGGGCATAAAGGCACTCAAGTTCATAAATGGTCCCACAAAATTTATAATTTATCAATTTAACATTAAGAATTAATAATTAATTTCAACATTTGCATATTCTGTTTCTTGATCAGAAACAAAATCTAGTCTATAACCTATTTCGGCTATGGGAATGAGCAATACTACTTTGCACCATCCCCAAAAAGAGATGAGAATCGTAAGGGAAAGAGGGAAGCTACATCAAAATTATTCCAAAGTTCAAAATGAACCTAACTCGGAAAGCATGCAGCCAATTAAGATACAACTATTCATTGCACAATACATAATCATGGATGTGAACTGAATTAAGCCAAACTAAGTTTTGCCTTGTACCCACACTAATCTCAGAGTCATTTCCCATTGCCTCCAAAATCTCACAAGGAAGGTACACTTAATTGTCAATTGAGCCTTCTTCGATGCCAGTAAACACAAGTAATATTTCCATTACGTACCTTTATTTGCACCATCAGTTCTTACTGCCACAGGCTAACCTGAAGTTTAAAGGGTATTATTTTTCCTCATGATTTTTATGTGTAAGAAACTTTTCCTTCTCCATTTTTGTGGGTTTGAAGCAATATGACACTAACTTTATTATTTATGAAGTATGCATTAATTTTATTTCCTTTTTTTACTCTCTACCAGTCATAATTGATCAAGAAGTAGAGAAGTCTTCTCTAATCAACATATAAAGAGGAGTATGTTACAGAAATATTAGTAGATAGTTGAGAACAGGGAGGGATTTATGGGGGCCATTAGGGGGAGAAGTACAAAAAAAAAATAGCCCTCCTTTTTATGGTTTCCTAGATCCATCCTGGTTGAGAACTTTCATAATTTAGACTAATTTTCACATGATATGTAATCATGTATCATTAATTACTCCTCGTAACTCAAAAAATTTAAATATGTGACTCATACAGATTGACCAAGACCATAAACAAGTGGTAAACAAGTGGTAGTCCGTAACTACCTACCAAATAATTTCTCAAGCAAGTCCACAATGTGAATTACATGCATGATTCTTTTTGAATTTATGCAAGGGCTTCATTCCCTACACTTATCTAAATCTTCCTTGAGCATTTCAATCATCTTGTCCTTCTCATATATTACTCCTACGAGCCTCATATTTTCTTCTTTGAGTGCCTCAAATTGGCAAACTATCCCTGCAATTTGAGCTTCAATGGCCTCATCACTCAACTCAAAGACACTCTCCACAACTCTAATGACACGCCACAAACTCACCACAACCAACAAACCACCTCCTTTCCTCACCACAAAGGCTTCCAAAAATATAGCCCCTATCGCCACAACTCCATCAATAACATACCCCACATGCTTGAAAAATGAAGAGCCTAACCCCACTAGCAAAGCCATTGTCTTTGCCAAAAGAAAACTCAGAATGCCAATTCCAATCCAATGGAAACATTGTTCTGCTACGCTGTTCATCACGTTTCGCTCGCACGAAACTAGAGAGGAAGATAGCTCAAGGATTGTGATGATGAGGTCTACAATGAGCAATGAGATTGTAAACACGCGAACCGATGTTGAATCCAGAAAATTGGCCAAATGAGTACGCCATAATGCTCTATTAATATTCAAATCTTGTGGGCTGGATTTGGTGAATAGATGCAGCCATCTTTGCCTTCTCTGCCATGATTTCACTAAACTTTGGACAGATGAATCTAATGTTTGCATGGAAAAAGAATTGGTGGGGACTTGTGTTTGATTGGCTTCTGAGGAAACATGGACAGATTTCAAGGTGTTCATTGATGAGAAATATTGCGAGGTGCATATTATTAATTTGGTGATATTTTCATGATTTTAATACAAGAGAGTAATGATGGTTAACTTTGACGTATTGGATGTGCCATGCTCGTGAAGTGCAAGTAAGCTTTGAAGGTTTTGCAAACTTTAGCTTTGGGGTCACGTTAGACGGCCACATTATTTGCAGTTAGGTTGTACGTCGTCATGAGAATTAATGTCTTATGAGACACTCAATCTTCCTTTTATTGGATTTTACTCACTTATATCATTATTAAATATAGTATATAGTAATTTATTTAACATTTTCTTTTAAAATTAATTATAATTTTTCGTACATCATCTATCAAAGGTCATTGACCACAGAATGGTAGGTAACATACAGGTCATCACAAAACTGAAGGTTCGAGTTCCTTAAGTCTTTTGAAGTCACTCTTTTTTATGCTTTTGTTTTGATTTTCACACTTTTTCTCTTTTTATGTATTTGACACTGGTAGAAAGTGTGATCTTCTCTAATGGTTTTAGAATTTTATATAGTTAATTGAACAGATTACGATGGAGCATTAGTTTACTTCAGGAAATGCGATACTTGTCTAATACATTGATGGGAATACTTTTTAGTTTTTATAATTCACATGTTGACTCTCCCATGCTTTGTACATGTTTATGGAATGTTCATATAGGTAAATGCTGCTTTGCACAAGTTTGATTTCGTGTGAGTTATACCAACTGATGTTTGACTGAATTCTTGTGATAATTGTGGGTAGTAACTTTCGAAATATGATTTGTTTTTACCCCAGACTTACAGTAACTGTTCTGTATTTTCTTTTTGCAGTGAGTTTCTTTGTAAATTTTTGTTGTACTTAGTGAAAAAGGAGAATGTCAAACCCAAATCTCAAATCTTCATAATTTCCACCATCTAAGAACAGTTAGTGGGATAAGACTTTTGTTGTTGTTTGTATCAATAGCTGGTCTCACCTTGTTTTCTGCACACCTACACTATGATTGTACTACCCCATGCATATATATAAGGCGATGAAATTCAAGGAAATAATAATCAATCATTTTCTAGTAGGAAAGGATTTTGTATTGCCTTCCTTGCAAGTTGGAACCAATATTTTTCATTGCGTTAGCTGGTTCTTGGTTTGAGGCACATTATAATTATATTTGTAGCTTAAGGTACAAGGGAAATCGATTGTGCAGTACTATAATCAACTCTCCTAGCGTTGATTTGGATCCTTGGATTATTTCAAGGCCATTGAATGTCACATTCACACCATGACATTGGCTTCTTGGTTACCTTCAGGATTTTCAATTTTAATTAGTCCTAACATTAATGATTAAAGTACCTGTTAATGTAATTGTTGAATTATTGATGCTTATCATTGTTGCAATTTGCATTAGTATATCTTTATCATACAATAAATATGCTCACAAGCTGAAAACATTAAAAAGAAAAAGAAAATATGCACCATAGCCAGAATCAGCACAGTTGCATAATTTAACTTGCTGAAAATAGTAAGTAAAGGTTTTTCATCCATAAGGTGTGTTTGGGTAAACAGTTTAATTAAACACTTATCAGTAAGTTCTTTTCTAACGAGAGCTAATTATTCATGTGCTCGACCGTGAAACTTACTGAAATGAGTTGAAAAAAATCTGATTTTTTTATCAAAGTTTCTCTATAAAGCTTGAATAAGTTCAGTAGGTCATAGGCCACTTCCATAAGCCTAAATAAGTTCTTCTAAATGCTGCCTAATTGCTTCTAGTTTACACAGTTGAGAATTCTAAAAAAATAAGGCAGTTGCCAAATGCTGCCCTATAGTCTGGATTTCCAAAGGGAAATACATAAGTAAATGCAGAAATAGCTAAACAAAGTACAGCTACTATGAAAAATCAGTTTTTTTTTATTGATCTTTTTCATGATAAATCTAGAGCCTGAGAAATAAGTCAATTAATCAAGTGAAGTAAATGCAAAAAATAAAATACACATACCTCAAGCCTTAATAAAAGACTAGCATACATATTTTCGAATTTCCATAAGTCATTTCTTTTCAAAGTGTTGGTATTGATTTATAAATTTTGTTGGTACAAAAAATGCTTGTCAACATCAAATTGCTGGTGACTAGTTTTTACCTATTACTTTCAAGGCTGCATATTTCCTGTGTATTTACTGACCATCAAATTTTCCTTGTTTTCTTTGAACTTGAGCACACATGTAGAAAGCGTATGCTAGTATTACCTTGAAAGCAACCTCATCAACTGATATATATGTGAAGTTCGGAACATTTTGAATTAAAAATGTCATGCCCATAATTTTTTATTTAAAAAAAGTTTAGAAGTAAAGATTCTAGTCTTGAACATTCAAAAACATTATATTTTTAGAACAATTTATTCTTAGCTTTAAGATTGTAGGGACTTAAGGTAGATCGAGGAATTTCTGTTTATTTTGGCGAAAACTAGAGAAAAAGTTGAATTATAGTCTCTTTAAGCAATATGATTCATTAACAATAAAAGTTTAGAATTTAATTTTCTTAAACATATTTTTATCAATATTAGACTTAAATATATATTTTAATCCTTAATATATACCCGAATTTTGTGTTTGATCTTTGATAAAAAAATTTCTTCGTATCTGCTTTCTGATATTTCAACAGTTTTGTTTTAAATCTCTACCATTAAGTGATAACATATCTGTTAAATATTTGATAATACGATTTGTGGCGGCTCAAAAACCGCTAATATTTGTTTCAAATATTGAGAACCAACCCTTCACATACCTTCTTCTCCCTTCAACCTTCATCTTCCAAAACAGATTTCAATTCTGAAAAACATTCCTCTTCCCAATCTTTCTCAACTTCGTCCCTTTTCCTTTTCCTTTTCCCAATCGCTTTTGTATCCACATTAAGGTTTTTTCCTTCGTCGGAATCACGTTTCCTCTTCTTCTCTGATTTCTCAATAGCTTCAGTTACAAAAACAAGGGTATTAATGGTTGGGGTTGGGGTTTTGTTCGTTTTGTCCTTATTCCTCTTCCACTTCTTTTCCTTGCCAAAATCGATGTTCATGGGATGGTCACCGTCATTAGGGTTTTGAGTGTGGTTTGTTGATTCGAAAAATGGAGTAGGTTTTCTTTGAAAAGGGTTGTCATAAAAAAATAGAGAGGCGACAGTGGTTGCGATGGTTTGTTCCGGCCCCCACCTCCTCGTTGAAAAGCGCACCCTATGGTCCAATCCATGCGCCTTTGGGCCGCCAAGGTCCTCTTCTTCTCCCTCCTCTTCCATGATCACCTCTCTCTCTGTGTCACCGCCTTCAACCACTCCTGCGTCCTCTGCATCTCTGTCGATGTTGGCCACGAGGTCATCACACTCTGTCGCCTTGACATCAATGATGTCACTGGCGTTGAGATCCTCGAGTCTCGTTGCTTGTTCGGCACGTTGATCGACACAACCTCCTGTTCTTCGTCGATGCGTTCGACCTTGCCTTCTTCTTTTTAATGTTTGATTTATTTATTTTTTACTTTAATTGATTCTAGCGATTCTTAATTGCCATAAAATTTAGATTTGATTTTGAAACAAATATTGATAATTTTTTTAGTCGCCACAAATTACGTTATCAAATATTTAACAAACATATCATCACTTAATTGACGATAGGGATCTAAATAAACTTTTTAAATATCAGGGAGTAAATGCAAAGAAAAATTTTATCAAAAATTAAACATAAAATTCAGATATATATAAAAAATTAAAGACATATTTAAGCCTAATTATAATGTGTAGGTAGTGGATTTTATTGTTAGTGGGGCCTTGACTCATCCTTTCAAATGTTCGCAACAGGCCCGAAACCCATTTAACTGTATAGAACTCTTCTTGGGATTATGGATTGACCAATCCTTAATGCACTTGGGGGTGCATCAATCAAAGAGGTGCATTAAATAATTTCTCTTTTTCTTTCGGCTGACAACTTCACGCCTTTGGGCCCAATTGTTACAATTTCAATCGTGCAATGCACACTGCCACGTGAATGTCCACATACATACATTCCGGTTTCCATGCATTGTTTCTTAGTCGAAATTTTAGGGCCCTTTGCACTTCGCAGCAATAGATTTGGTGACATCCAACGACACAATACTTTTTCAAGATTGTGGCTGTTAGATTTGTGAAAGAGTCTAGCTGCCACCCAATATTAGGGTAAATTATTGTATGATTTGGACCATTAATTTGTACGTGACATGTAAAAAAAATTATTAACTATTTTTCATAAATTAAGAAACTCAAGTATATTTACATAGAGAATGAAAGGTGTGGGAGAGGATTAGGGTTTGGAAGGGTTTAAAGATTAGGGATTTTCTAATTTTGGTACTTAGAATCTTGATCTATGGGTTTAGTGGTTTGTAATTTTGTTTATTGCTATTTTTTCTTACTGTGAGTTGTTGGCTATTGTATCTCTTTCTCATATTTTTGTTTTTTCAAATTTTCAAACCACCCCTTTTAACAGTTTTACACATATGGGAAATTTACAGCGTCTTAAAACTACTAAGATGGGAGGTACTAAAAATAAGGACAATATAATTATGGGGATTATTAAGATTGATCAAATAATTGTGAGAAACTAAAAGTAGTTTTTGTGAAAAATAAAGGATCAGAAAAAATGTTAAAGTACTAAAAGTAAATTTTGTAAAAAGAATGAGAGATTAAAAACATAATTTATTAAAAAAAATATTACACATTGACATCACGATAAATTAGTTTCTACTGACTGTCAATCGCAATACTTATAGACAAAAACCAAAATTATAACAGAAAAATAATTCAAAAATTAAGACCGGTCCAAATTTTGATTAGAGATCAAAAGTAAAAAAAAAAAAGGTAAAGAGATAGAACTAAATCTTTATTTTTGTTATTATTTCTTTTGGAAAAAAAATACATTAAAATTAAAATTTAAAGCATAGGCCGCGTGCTAATATGACTGTTGATAATAATTATGGTTGAAATTGCAGATCTTAATGTTTCCTTTGTAGTCACATATTTATATTCACGCTTAAACAAGAAGTGGCGTCTGCATCATTGTTTCTCTTTGGAACTGCATGTGAGGATCCTTACGGCTGATCTAAATCTAATAATTGATTCCTACGAGATAAGTTATGAAGAGATTGCGACCCATTATTCATATATGTATAAATTACGTATTATTTTTTTACATATTTTATAAATAATATTTTAAAAAATTAATATATATTATGTATTTTAATTTATTTTGAAATTAATGAGTTTCTTATTATCTATGACTTCAATTAAATCTATTATCAATTTTACATATTCACAAGGATATATATAAAAAAATATAAAATCTTAAAGCTAATTATAAGTGAATTACACTGACTATTCTCAAATTTCCTTGAAATTACGCAAATCCTTTTGCTTTTTTAACATTGGCATCAATCTTCCTTATAAACATGGTGTAATATTTTTTCAAACAACCAAGGAGAGATAATTTAATATAGATTAAATGCCATTTTTTTATTTTTTATGTTTTAATATATTAAATTTTAAAAGTTTTATTTTGATTCCTTATTTTATTTTTTTATTTAAAAAATTAGTGTTTTGTTAACTTTTAAATTTTAAAAAAAAATAATTTAAAATAATGACAACTAAAAAACATCACAGTAGGTATTTTTAAAAATAAATTACATAATTGATCATTTAAACAAGCACAATTCAACCAAATAACATTCTTACTCATAGGTTGAGGTCCCAAGAGACATTAAAGAGATAGACTTATCACATAGTGATTAGTTGGATTAAGATCATGAGTCTATGACTTATATGGATTTGTCTAAAACTTAAAAAGTATATTGTCTTCCAATCTTAAGCCAAAGAGAGAAAGGAGACTTATAAGATCATATAAAAATGACCCATACATGGGTCGGCCTAAAACTGGAAATATACAATTTCAAAATAAATTAAAACTTTCAATATGGCATATATATTTGAAATATAAGTAATAATGTGTAAGTGTGCATTTGAGTGTCCATTCCATCCATCTGAATGTCAGTCTAACTCTCCCTTCTTTCCAAGTGTTTGCATTGAAATGTGGGAGCATTTCAAACACACCCTAACAAGCAATTCACATGAGATTCAATGGATTAGCCGATTAGGATATTAAATGCTGTGCAATGATTATTTCTTAATGTTAGGCAAACATGTTAGCATTCTTTTATGTCTGTATGTTTTCGTGTGCACTGTTCAATGTTGGAACACATTTCGGACTAAAATGTATTGATTGATGCATTTCCTTAAGTTGTTACAAGTTAACCTTTTGGTATAAATTTGTTTTCCACTCCATCAAACAAATTGAAGTTATGACTTGCACTCAAGTACTATAAATAATTAATTTGAATTCCATCATGATTCATGAAAGCTAATTAAGGGTATAAGGCATGAAATATGGTGCGAGTGGACCCTTTCCTTTACCCCTAACCATGCAGCCATTGTTGTCTATAAGAATGATTGATGTCTGAAGATAGAACGCACATCCACGTTTGTCTTCATTCTCTTTAATGTAAAGGCTCCGTCATCCAATCTCTAATCTTGGTTTGACCTACATTTCCCTGTTTAACGTGTATCATTGCCTAACCTCCATCGATTTCGTTCATTTTGCCAACTTAGAAAAGTGGATTAATGACCAGTACTCTTTTGTCTGCCTAAGCTTTTTAATTTATCTTAAAATGTTTCTTAATTCAAAAAAGTTTTGAAAAAAATAATTAATAGTATTTTTATTTATTTATATTTTACTTAAATATTTAGTTGTGTTTAAACGTAAATTTTAAAGGCTAAATTACACTTTTAACTATTTATCATTTTATTTAAATTCAACTTGATTATTTATCTTTTAATTTTAATTCAATTTGATCTTTTTATTGGTTTAAAATTAACGTTGTTAATAATTTTAGCATAATGGTGATTAAAAAATCACTTTAAAGCAATACTTGCCGGCTTAGATAAATTTGCTTAGCATAACTGACAAAGTGGCAATTTTTAATTGTCCCAATAATATTTTGGTGTGTATTTTATCTTTGTTGGATCTTGCTCTTCTTTTTCATCTCCTCCTTCTTTCTCTCTCCCCTTCCTTTTCGTAGTTCTCTTTCTACCCCCTCTGTAACTTCCATACCTCTCACTCATTTTTCTCTTCCTTTTATATGTTTTCCCCTTAAACTAATTTTATAACTTTTTAAATAATCCTTCTAATTTCCAAACCAACTTTTTAATTTCTTTTCTTATTTAATTTTTTCTAATGTTTACTTTTAGAAAAATTATAATTCTCATTTTTTAATAAATATTTATAAATTACATATGATAAACATTAAATTAGTTTATTCAAACAAAGTTATATATATAAAGTTGAATTAAATTATCAGAATAAGTATTTTAAGAATGAAAAAAAATTGAAACAATTAAGTTCTAACCAATTTAAAATATTTTAGAATATCAAAACTCAGGAGCAGCAAAATAAGTTTTGAGCCAAAATTACTAAAATTAAAGAGTTTGAAGCATCAACAACTTTGGATTCCTGTTTCTTATACCTAGGAATTCTAGTAGATTATTAAACCTTATTCTTATCTTTTTCATGGTGAATATAATTCAAGTGACTGTTAATTCATAGATAGTGTACTTAAAAGTAAGATATACAAAATTTTGCGATTTTTATAAATTTATGCCAATAATAAATATTATAATTAAAAGTTTGTTACATAATATTTCACTCACATTTTATAATAAGTTGAAATCTTTCAAAATTGTATAAAAACAATTTTATGATATTAATTATGCATAGTAAGGAATTACACTAAATAAATTTGAATAAAATAATATAATATTCATGTCCACACTCTCGTTAGAGGAAAAAAGCTTATACCGACCTCAAACCAGCTATTAGTCAAGGATTTATATGTTATTTTATTTTATATTTTTTTATTCACATATTTATTTATTATGCTTTAGTCACCTATTTGTGACTATAATTTAGTAAAGCAGAAAATTTATCTTATAAATAAGACTATTTTTCCTAATAATTACTATTAACTATTATTAAAATTTCCAATTAAAATTATTTTTTTGAAGCAAATTAAATTATTATTATTCAATCCGAAGATTGAAAAAAAAAATGGATTCCATTAATGAATCTTAAACTGAGTTATCACTATCTTCTGTTTCCTAAGGAAATAGTAATAATTCACATATTAAACAGACAACTTAACTATGTTTTTGCCTTTAAAAGAAAAAATATGTGTTTACCTAACAAGAGTTCATTAAATGAGAGTACAGTAAATAAGTATTAATTTTGCTTTATTCACATAAATTGACAGTAGAGATTTATATTATCTAAAAAACTTATAAAAGTAAAGCGTCTTTAAATTTTAGTAAACATGTTTATTTCTTTACTATGTACTTATATAATTTCAGCATTTTCTAAACCCTTGAGTAAACACCAATCAATTAAAACAATGGTTTACGATTGGTACCCAAAACAAAAAAACATAGATACCAAACTATATTCTCCATAAGTCACCGGGATACCGGCTCTTCCAAATCACTTGTCAATTCAAGAAGCAAAGGACACAATTTATCTTTCCAAAACTGCACACCACATTTCCCTCCTTTTTCACCCCTCTTCATTTCAACCACTACCAGCTCATCTGTTAATCGGTAAACCACAACAATACCAATCAAATTACCATCCTGCCCTTCTAGCTTTGCTCCACCGCCATTCTTCTCCCTTCTCACCACCACCCTCCCCTCCTCCGCCACTGCCTCCACCCTCTCCATGATTTCCTCCGGCGCCACTGACGAAACAATCCGTTCAGCCGAATCTGAACCATTCGGATCCTCAAAAAGACCCGACATATCAAGCCCGGTTGAGAAAGAAATCAAGTCAAAAGCATTCAACGACTCGAACCCGGTTCGACCCAATTGCTTCTCACACTCACTCTCCGTGACCGAAACCCGGTTGAACCGATACTCACCACCACCCGCGTTGAACCACGTGTTCTTATAGATTTCATCGACGGTTATCCTCGTACTGGGATTCGTGTCCAAGAGGCGTGATAAGAGGAACCTCAGATCATACGACATCCACCTCGGGAACCGGAATTGACCGCGGTAAATCTTCCTATACAGAACGGTGGGATTGTAATCATTGAAGGGTAAATAGCCTGCGGTGAGCGCGAACAAAACGACGCCGCACGACCAAAGATCCACCTTGGCGCCATCGTAGCCTTTCTTCGCGAGAATCTCGGGTGCCACGTAGGTAGGGGTCCCACAGACCGTGTGCAACAGCCCGTCGGGTCGGATCTGACCCGTGACCGCACTCAACCCGAAATCGGAGACCTTAAGGTTCCCGTTCTCGTCGAGCAAGAGGTTGTCGAGCTTGAGGTCGCGGTGGAAGACGCCGCGCGAGTGGCAGTGCTTGACGGCGGAGATGAGTTGCCGGAAGTAAAATCTGGCGGTTTCCTCCGTGAGCCGCACCTTGCCTGCGACCTCGTGGAAGAGCTCCCCGCCGGCGGCGAACTCCATGACGAAGTAGATTTTTGTTTTGGTCGCGAGTACTTCGAAGAGGTTAATGATGTTGGGGTGGTGCAGGCGGCGCATGATGGAGATCTCGCGCTCCACGTTGGCAGCGAAGCCTCCGTTCAGGACCTTGTTTTTGCTCACGGCCTTCACCGCCACGCTCTGGCGCGTGTCGTCCACGCTCGTCGCGTGGTACACCTTGGCGAATGCGCCAGCTCCCAGCAACCGCCTTAACTCATACTTCCCGAACAAAACGACGCCGGATGGCACCTCCTCGTCGTTTGTCGCTGCTGCGAATTCTGTTGTAACGGTCATGGTTCTTCGGTGAAATGGATTTGTTTTGGGCTTCCGCAATGGTGATTGTTGACAATTGGATATTAGAGATTTTCTGAAGGGATTTGCATAAGGAACTTCAAGGAAATGACTGGAGTTCAAGTGTGTTTGGGACAAAGAAAAACAGGACCAATCGACTCTGTATAGACTATGGCTATTTAAATATGTTGGATTCAAATAACATCATTATGTAATCTTATACTGATTAATTTACCTATTTAGTGATAGTGAACGTCATATATAATTTTAGATTTTTCAATAAATTTTAACTAATAAAAAAAACTATTAAAGGATTATATTAGAAAGTGGATTAATTATTGGTACTCCAATTTTTTTTTTAGGGTCTTGTTTATTGGTTAAAGAATTAAATTGAGAAAATATTTAAAATAAAAATAAAAAACAAAAAAAATTATAACCATAATGCTTCACTTTTCAATAAAAAGTTTTCTAAAGGTTCTTTAAATAGTATTTTACTAAGGGCACTGATTAACATTATTTTTTTTAAAATGAAATCAGAGTTAGTGATGTTGGCATAATTGATAATCACTATCATATACATTAGGGGTTGTTATGAACAAAAACGATAGTATGGTTTGAATCTAAAATTTGGTGTTTGTGGTAGCCAAACAAGCTCTAATGATGTGAAGGGAGTGCGAGACAGGGCGTGGTGACTAGAGAAAATTATCAAAGGTGAATGGACACAAACGATTACTGATTAGTGTATGGTACGATGGTACCACGCTATCTCTTGTCTGTACATGAACCTGAAGTATCAACGTACTAATTAGAGTATTCTACGTGCCTATTATTGTAACAAATTAATGAATAAAACAATTTAGAAAGAAAAAGTATATATATAATGCGTGGTGAAGCTTACTGCTTTCTGGATATTTCTTTAAAGTAGCGATTTTTTTATATGCAAGTAATTCATTAGAGAGGAAGTGGTACAGTAGGAAAAACATAGATGATATGATTTGGTGCAGGTTTTTTTTTTGGCTGTGTGTTTAATTGTCGTAAAATTTCAATGTTGGGAATGGAGAATTCACCATAGTAGCACTGTCTTATCTGATTTTGTTTTTTTTTTTATTATAAATTGTCATGGTGTGATTTCAGACGAATTTTACATGGGATTTCAAGGTCAAGCTCTCTCTTTCTCTCGGTTTTGGTTTTCATCTCTAGTGAAATTCTGAAACGATTAATTTTACAAGAGTTTCTCACCTCAGCTTCACGGAATAAATATGAGTAACTTGTAGATACGGTAATTAGATTCCCATTATACTTTTACTTCTATGTGAAGAGAAAGTTGGTGAGTGAGAAAAGCAACTGTTGAATAGTTTTTTTTTTCCTGTTGTTTGAAATCGACTGTTGGATGGTCAAAATTGCTGGTTTTAATCTTTGGAGTTTCCATTTAATAAAAAGTATTTAAGAAATGGTCATAATCTTTGTAATATCTTGTGTATGGATATATAGGTAAACGTATATTGATTTTAGTTATCTAGCTCATTGGTTTTATTATCTATACAAAAATAAGGATCAAGGTTAAAAGTATTAATGTGGAACAAGTTAAAACATGCTACAACATAAGATAATTTATTATGCACCGAGAATACTAATGACTTGTAACAATATAATCTACTCGTGTACAGCCGATAGATTATATATATAGACAAAAAAAAATACAGGGGCCCATTTATTTGTATGTATTTCTCAAAGGAAGTTTTTCTCTCATTTTTTTTTTAAAAAAAGTATGAAAACTATGTAAATTAAAAGAAACAAAAAATGTTGAAAGAAATTATTTTAGTGCTTTATTAAAAAAATCAATTTCAAAAAATATCTAAAAACAGTATCTTAAAAGTAATTTTTTTAATACTCAAACAAAAGGGGAAACAATACTTTGTTTTCTTATTTTTAATCTCATTTAGTCGTATCAGACAAAAGAAAATTTTCACGTAACATTTTGTTCAAGCATATCCAATTATTCTTGTTAATCTCTCTTGAGTTAAAATACATAAATTTGTAAATATGTAGTTATTGAGTTTCCGTTAAAATACAAAAAATTGTAAATAAAAAATCTCTATAAAGATATGATACATCGACATCAATTTTCAAAACAGAAAGAAAATATTTCGAGATATGAAAACTCTGGACATTCAAACTTGAGTGGTCCTTGGACCTTGGCCTTTAGCTTTAGGATCCCCCCCATTGCCTTACTACATAGTTCTTCATATGTTACTCAACCTCAACGCAGTTTCATGGAAGATAGTATACGATAAAAAAACAAGTGGAGGGTTCACAAGTCATCAAAAGCCAAGTCATTATCATGCGTACATAAATCCAAACAGAGTCCATATGTTAAACTTTTTGTGAACCACAAATTATTTACACCAATTGAAGTGGTTCCTCATTAAATGTAATAAAAGGAAACTAAAAAACGAAGACGAAAAAAATAAACTAGAATATGGAAAGAATATCCTTTTTTCCTATCTTGTGTGTTTACATATATATTTTGTTTTATCCATCAAAATTATGCATAAATGTTGCTTGGCATATGGAAGTAATTAATATTAAAATTACAAAGATAACTTTCCACAAGTATTTTTCCCCCCATTCCTACCATTAAAAGTTTAAAACAAAGGAATGCTCCAAAAAATATTTATTTTGAAGAAACAGCATATATAGTATCTGTATGGATGAATCATCAATTTGGCTGGTACATAGGTCGATCAGATAAAAATGTGAAACGTGTTCCAAACTAAAAAAATCACGTCATGCAACTGTGATTAAGTCTGATGGGGTAAAAAATTTAGAAAAGAAACTTCAACATAAAAATTGAAAATAATTAATCATTTTAAGAAATTAATGAATTAGAAGAAAAAGAGGCAATACAATAAAAAATCCTTTTATTTTTAAAATGAGACTCTTTTACTGTACAGGCTGGTGGATTACATACATTTCTAAGCACATTATCAAAACTTGTTTTCTTTCTATCTTTTTAGATATTTTCTGACCCTGCTAGATTTTAGCAAGTGGAAAAGTTAGGTTAGTAAGAAGTTTGTGGTCACAAAAAAATAATAAATTGGTCACATACAATTACTGTCCCTTTTCGGGTTATAATTAAAGGTTACGCGTACAGCAACAACCTTTTTTGTCGTATAATTAAATATAATTTCCTTAAAAGTTTGAGCAATGTGTAGGACATTCTATTTTCTGTGATGTGATCGCATTTGGAATTAATTTGAAGCAGATAAACTATGGATTATATATGAATATACGATCATAGTAGCAATTTTATAACATAAAATCATTGTCCAAATCTAATAGGATAAATATATTTCGAAACTCAAAATCCTATTATACACTTACATTATGTTTGATATTGATGAAAGTAGGAGGGTTTGAAAGTGGATAGCAATAAAAAGAGATGAAAGGAAAGTATGTATGACAGTTTGGTAGAGGTGAAAGTAGTAGATTGAAACTTTAAAAAAAAAAAAAAAAGTGAGTCCTACATGACAGAAATTACGCCAAAGAATGAGATGAAAAACAATTAAAGTAACAGTAAAAAAGGCAATGAGGGATTTGTTTTGGGTACGGTTTAACAAAAATGACCTTTCCCTCTTCTTTTGTTTTTGTTCTTTGCTGGTGTAGCTGCCTTCTATTTAAAAAAAAAAAAAAAAGTTTCAAGAGACATATAATCGTTTATGCCCAAATAATTGATTATATTCTTTTTATTTAAAGAAAAATGATTCTTGTACTGTACTAATCGTTTATTCCTCAACTAAGGGATTTAGGTGATCTTCCTTGAGAAGGTTGCCTACCTAGTGGAATTTGAATCAACAGCTATGAAAAAGATGATACTTCATACCAAATCTTTAATCATTTGTATCGACGTATTAGCTAGGACACATACGTTGTGAAATTAATTCCATGACTGTCATGATTGATAGAGACCCCTCGCTACACAAAGAAAAGAATTTGGTGATATGAATCTGTTACATAATTCATTAACAGTGAAACTGTTATATACATGATACAATAAAAGAAATAATTAAGTGTAACTGGCACTGCATAGCCCACTAAATTGTAACCAACTAACTCTAATAATAAATATTTAACTTTCTGTGTAATGGGTCAATTTTAATACACTAATATCATTTTTGTCTGGCAGTTGTTTATATAGAGTTATGTTTTTATATTCATATATACTTAGATTGGCATATATAATAATATTAAAATTCGCAAGTACTTGTCTTCCAGGATCTTCGAAGACTAGGGAGTGCAATAACTAGGACGGATTGATTCCTTTCAGTATCTTCATTCTTAAACTTCAAAGAAGATGGAATATATATTAACAAATCACAGAAAGGAAACAAACAAGTACACGAAAATGACGAAACCTTCTCCTTAGAAGGGATGCTACAAACCGTTAAAGCTAGCCAAGCATTTTGATATTTAATCAATTAATTCCCCAAGAATCCAAATCTCTACTAACAATGTGCCATGTGGGATCAAAAACTTAAAAATACAATAGTGACGATTATTTTGTCTTATGCAGCGTGCATAAGTTAGATTGGAAAACATTTATTAAGAAAAAAAAATATTTCTATGATATTTCATAAATATGCATATTTAATTTTAAAAATACTCTTCAATTTTTTTAATTTTTTATTTTATTTAAATGTTCATAAAATATATATTTTTTACTTAAAAAGAATGTGGGGGTTGCGTACATTATTTAAAACCAATTATACTTGCAGCGATATTTTATGCTTGAAGATGTTGCGCCCCTAATTTGTGCTTTTATAATTTCTCTAAACCTTAATGTAGTTTATTAAAATTAATTCTGTCGATTAAGTTAACTTTATTTTTATAGGAGTGTCGTAAGTTAACTTAAACGTAAAGAACTCAGTATTGATTTAAAAGACAACGTGACAGTGACTATAAAAACGAATAAAAATGATGATGTTAATTAATGAGTGTGACACTGCCCTCTTTTTAAATTTGCAACGTTAATTAGGAGTCACAAATTTATTATCATTTACAACAACAATTCATTATTTTATGTTGATGTAATTGTGAAAATAACATTACTAATTTATTCTTTGTTTTATGAATATTATAACATCACCAACTCATGCCAGCACACGAACGATGGTTGATATGAAAGAAAGAGATTATTGTTTCATTTCGTTGAGGATTTAGATAAATTTTGGCCATTCGGTATATGAAATGGATTCAATGCTTGGCAGTGACAGATTTGCAGGCCTCTTTACTATCACAGTGAGTGGCCCGTCACTATGTAATACAAAACATATGGTGAAAGATGAACATAGATGGATGAGTGATAGGGAAACACTTTTTTACTGTTTCCATAGAAACAATGTCTCATAACTTAAGAATCTAGGTTAATGGTAATTTATATACACTCCCTTTCCTTTATCTACTAATACATCTTTTAATATGGATAAAGTTACGATAGGTTTTCATCACCTGAGCTGATAAGAAATTTCAATCAACGTCTTAGAAGAAAATATATTAGGTAATCTGGGACTGCTAAGTGTTAGTGATCTCAATTAATTTTTACATGATATATATATATATATATATATATATATATATATATATATATATATATATATATATATATATATATATATATATATATATATATATATTAGTTTTTTAATTTATGAAAAAAAAATCAACAACACTTGATTGCATGTTATGTATCGATTAATTAAAAATCATGCATTAATTGTTAATTTTCATATCTTTAATTTATACGGAAGTCTGCTAATAAGATTTTTTTTTTGAGAGGAAGTCTATTAATAAGATATCTACTTATTTTTCATGCAAGTGAATGTATAGATTGGTCTATATATTAACAATATTATAAGTCACACTCATTGATGATAAAAATTATCCATTAAATTATGAGTAGTGTTATCAAATATAAATATCACTTAATTATTTAATTTTATGGATATTTCTAAAAAAACAAGTTTATGATATTATCAATTAAAATTGACTAATGTAACAATTTTTGTTGATATTGATAAACTAATTATTAATATAATACATTGGATGAGGGGTAATAATATTAATGACACCTCCATGAACCGAAATGGAGACAGCATTTAACCCGAATCACTTTTTCTTAGACAAATTAAGAAATATCTTCTATAAGATATTTTAGCTGAATATATCTCCTATAAGATTAGATTTTATTAAATATTCAACACTTAGAGATCAATGGACCACCTTCATAAAGATAAGATTTTATTAAATGTCCAACACTTAGGGATCAATGGGACACCTATAAAAAATTGGCATACTTCAAACATTAATATATTTAAGTTTGAAAAAAAAAACATTAATATATTTAGAGGTCATCTACTCCATGAGAAATAAAAATAGAAATAAATTAGGTTAAGTCAATTTTATTTTAAGGATCTATTTGGATAAAAAAAATTAATTCAGAACTTATTTAATATTTATGTTATAAATTTAATGTAAATTTTGTTGAAATGTATAATCCTTAAAATAAACCAAGCAATTATTTCATAGAGACACGAGAACATCCTTCTCAACTAGGAAGTGCACAATTAAAAAGCCAATAGCCAAGTAATCAACAAATGTTTTGTTCTCTCAAACAACTAGACAATTCACATCCTCACACACCAGTATCAATTATCAATTACATCAAGACATGCATTTAAGAGTCTCATAGGCCTATTTTTCTCATTATCAACCCAATCCACAACCAAAAAAGAATCACTTTCAATTATGTTTTAGGTCGACAAAAATAAAATAAAATAAAATAAAGCAAAGTAAATATGTTAGCCTAAAAACAACAAGACCTAATAGATAACTCTCCAATGTCAGCCCAACACCCTTTCCTACTTAAGAACCTTTTTTGACACTGTAAAAGAATCATTACCAGCAAGAACTCTCGAATCGAGGGATTTGATATGAAGGCGTTTTTCACACACAATCACACAGGAAACACTATTTATGCTCAAACAGAGCCATATATGAGTAAGTCTAGCAAGCATAAGATACACACTCTCTATTTCTCACCTACCTCATCATTTCCTACAAACATTCACTACGGCATTGGAGTTTATGGGAGTGAGCACGCCAGAGCCTGGCTTTAGAAATCCCTAAAGAGATTTCAAATTTTTCCTTGTATATTCTTCTTCCTAGGCTAATACAAAACAAATTATAATAAAAAAATATATTTTTTTTTGTCATTCTAAAATAGTAAAAATTTGATTTTCGTCTTTCCAAATTTTTTCAATTTTGGTCCTTAAAATTTAAAAGGTATTATTTTTTAGCTAAACATCTAACATTGTTAGAGTATCCATAACCCACAAACCAGCCAAAGCTTTTCTTCTATTTTTTTTTAATATTTCACATTTACCTATAATGTCACGTCACTTTTCTTATTTTAAACAACCAAATCAAATTTTTACTCCAATAAAATAACTCACAAAAGTTTTTAAAATGAACTCCACAATATTTACTTTTTACCTTTTAAAGTCATTTCCATGCATTTTTTAATAATTTATTTTGCAAATGGACTAAGTGTACATCGAGAAAACCGGTGTTGCAATTAGAAACTTTGTTTTGGAATTAGACCCGCTGAGATGCTCTCCAAGGAAGATAATTTTTTTACAAAGTTGCTACTACTGTTTTCATTCAAAAAAAAAAAATCCCATTAGTCTTAGAGTATGTTTAAATGATGGTTAAATTATAAGAATTTTAAATACTTCAATTGAAATTTTTTTATTTTTAAACTTGTATTTGGATAAAAAAAAATTAAAATTGTGAAGGTGAAAGAAAATGAATGCAAAGAGAATAGAAGATATGATTGGTGTGCTTCCAAAGAGAAAAATACTAATGTGGCATGGGGAGTCACAGGGGAACCAAAACACAATGGTGAGCACCATCACACCCGACCACAACATGTTGTCAACAACACAAGGCATGATCCAGGCCCTCCATGTCGGCGAGCACATCCGCAGCGTGATGGGTAGCGACAGTTGCTCCCCTGATTGACGGGTGCAGTTCTACGTGTTCCCCTATACCCGCACCCGATCAACGCTTCATGAGCTTAGACTGTGTTTCTTGAAGAAGAGAATCATTAGTGTGAGGTAAGAGTCGCGAGTTCGAGAATGGGATTTCGGGAACTCTTAGGTGGAAGGGAGGATGAATGTTATAAAGGACATAAGCGAACGTTTTGGAATGTTCTTCTATCAAGAAAAGAATTTTAATTTTTCACCTTTTTGAAGGAAATTAAAATCTCACATTTTTAGTTATTTAAAATTCCAAAAATTTAAATTCTTCATAAAAAAACATCTAAACAATGAATTTTAGATTAAAGAAATTTAAATTCTCTAATAAATTACTTTTCTCAGTTAGATTTCTCTATTCAAACACACTCTTAATGAATTATTGACGTGAATAATAAAATGTCACATCAATCCTTCATATTTAAACATTTTGGATGATATGATTGTCAAGTGTCATCCAAGTCATTTTTGTGATTGTTATATAATAAGCAAATTTATTTCTTTTCTAAAAGAAGTGATTATATTTATAAGGTGGACCTGGGATTACCACAACAAAATTATTTTTATACTTATCCAACCCAAATTTTTGTTAAAATCATCTATGTGAACTCAAATCCAACACTATCAAGACCCAAAAATACATAAAATAATATTGGACCAACTTAGTTTATCAACATAATATATCAATATTTACATTATGTATAATCTTGTTAAAAAAATTTATGTAGTCTAATAATTTTTCTTTCATATTTACCAAATTAGGAAATTACTAAATACACTTCCCTTATTTGCTAAATGCATTTTTTTTTGTTTTCTCAAAACGTGTCTTTAGTCCATCATTACAACATGAAATTAAGAAAATATAGAAATTGAAGAGTGAGCTGAGAAAATGAAAACACATTTTTTTTAATTCAAGAGACTAAATTAGATGATATAAAATTAAAAAACTAAAAAAACTTGGAAAGTAAAACATATTTTACCCAATATTAAACATATATATAAATATAATAGAGAAAAATATGTTTTTACTCTAGGTAGTTTTGTTCAATTGTAGATTTAATCTCTATACTTTCAATTGATGCTTTAGTCGGTGTACTTGTCTCTCATTTAATGGAGCTAGTGGCGCTAACTATGTTCACATTGCTGCGGTTTAAAATACACTTTTTGCGCATTCAAACCCTCATAAACCATACAGGACATTGTAATGTATTAATACTATTGGCGGCTATAAACTTCCACAATTTATTTTTAATTTTTTCTTTTACCCATCTTCATCTTCTTCTAGAAACACTTTGAATTCTAATCGAAAATTAAAAAAATTCAAAACATCTTCAACAGCATTCGAGCAGTTCTCTATCGTCGTGAGCTCAATCGAACTGCCACCATCACAATTCACCAACACCGTGTTCTCCATCGCTTCCCAGTATCGAAGATCCTCCGTCGACGCAGAGAATCGAAGATCCTCCTTCTGCAGGTTCTCGTCCCTAGATCTGAAATACGTTTTGTTTTCATCCTTGTTACTTATTTGTCCTTGACAAGAAGGATTGAGGATTGAAAACGCAATGAATCTGTGCGGTTCGGCTTTAGGGGTTTTGAGGTTTGGGGAATATGAAAAGAGAAAAGGGCCTGGGCAATTTGTGGCGATCAAATACTACCCATAATTTATAAGTTTGAAAGTATATAGTTATATTATTTTTTTACATTTTAAAAATTATAAACCCTAACCTAAACTATCTGTCAAATGAGTGAATGATCAGAGCAAAGACCCCTAATTTAATCGCACGTCGTCGTTCCTGCTAGCAGAGGACAGAGGCCACCGTCGTGTGTTCTTCAGTCTGAGGTATCTTCTGCCTGCGTTCGTTCTATCATTGTGCGTCTCTTCTGTTATACTTTCATTGGCATGGACTACCCTGTTATGATTATGATATGTTTCCTGCTTTGTAACTCTTCATGGTCTTTTCTCTCATTAAGTTTTTAAATACTAAAACAACAATACCTGCAGAATCAATTAGAGTGTTCTCATAAATTGAGTTTGGTGACTTAAAACAGTTCAAGCCAAGACAGTGGCAAATCCAATTCTAACATTTTGAGCATAACGTGTCAAATTAGATCGTGTAGGCCTTCAGATTCATTGAAATGTCTGTCTCATTGGAACAATTATCTGCGAAATCATCCGTCTTTTGTTTGGACCTATTTAAAGGTCTTAATATGAAATAGACTTTTAAACAGGCTAATAGGCTTAATATGTATGTAAAACAGTTGATTCTTTTTTCATTAATGGGTAAAATTTCTTTCTTTAATTTCTATATTGATTATTGAATTGCTTGGATCTTTTATTTTTGTATTGGATAGTAGTACGTGTAAAACCTTCATAGATCTCTAGATGGTAATGGCACCGCCATTCTCAACCATATTTCATCTATTACTCTTTTTCTGGAAATTTTCACCTTTCTTCTACAATTTTGACCAATTAGATTGTGGGGTGTTTCAATTTTTCATCGAAATCAAATTTTTATTTGAAATTTCACATTTTTCTCTTTTTTCAATCAAGCAATGGGTGGTGGTACAGCATTTTTGGAGCACCCCATATCAGACGATATACTTCAGTTACTCTTTGAAGTCTCCAACTCTTCTAACTTGGAAAAGTCCTTAGAGATTCTCATTCAGAATGCCAAATCCGATTCTGGGCGTTTGGAACTAGCTTCTAAAAAGATTCTTCCTGCAGTACTTAATATAGTTCACTCACTCACTCATGCTTCACACCACCATCAGCGTAATCATATTCTTTCTTTGTCTTTCAAGCTCCTCAGAAACTTGTGTGCTGGAGAAGCTGCAAACCAGGACTCATTTCTTGAGCTTAATGGCGTGGCTGTTGTTTGTAGTGTTCTGAGGTCAGAGGCTGCTTCTTCAGGCCCTGATCATGGGTTGGTTCGGTGGGGTCTGCAGGTTCTGGCAAATGTTTCTTTGGCGGGGAAACAGCATCAATGTGCTGTTTGGGAAGAGCTCTGTCTGGATGGGTTTGTATCACTTGCTAGACTTGGCACCAAGGAGACTTGTGACCCGTTGTGTATGGTGATTTATACATGTTGTGATGGAAACCCTGAATGGTTTAAACGGTTGTCCAGTGAGGATGGAAGGCTCGTAATGGCAGAAATTGTGAGAACCGCCTCTTCTGGTGAGTTAGTAGTAGCTTTATGTATTTTGCTTTTTTCTCTATGCTGTCCTGTCATTTGGGACTATGGGGGTTTTTAAGTTATAGCACTTATTTTATTTTCATTTGTTTATTCTTTTTTGCTTGTAATTCCTTGATTTAAATGGTGATCGGAATGGGGGTGTGAGCTTAGAAATAACAGAGAGACCCAAGATATGGAGGGTGTATACTAGAAGAAACAAAGGTGAGAAAGGGAAAGATGAGGTGGCAAGGGGAGTAACAGAATTGCCAAAAGTGTGAGAGAGAATCTGAGGGTATATAGGGAAGGTGTGTGTGAGAGAGAGAGGGTATGGGGGAATTTTGGAATTCTGTTATGGAGAGAGAATTGTGACCTCTCTAGAGGAGCTTGGCTCTGTGGCAGTTGGATTACTCCCAACTATATTTTCGATTTGGCTATCAATAACACTCACCTTCTCTCATTTACTGTGTTATTTTCCATTACTGTGTGTTTGGTCCCTAACAAATGGCCTTTTTGAAGTTTTGGTTCTGTTTTTTTTTTTTTTTACAATGCACAATGACTTTGTGTGCACCATATAGCTGACTTCATCTAGTGGGGCAGTGCTTATGTTGTTGCTGCAGCGTGTTGCTTCTATACTTTGGCATTTTTCTATGCTGTCATGAGTGTCAAACGGGATTATGATAATTTTTAGGTTATAACATTGATTACTTTATTTTTTTTTCTTCTTTTTCATTCTTTTTTTGGTGCTTTTCTTATTCATTGGTTTCTACTGAACCAGCTAGTTTTGGTGAGGATTGGTTGAAGTTGCTTCTTTCAAGAATATGCCTTGAAGAGTCTCAATTGCCGGTGCTGTTTTCCAAATTACAGTTTGCGGATGTTCCTAAGGTTGAACTGAGTCTAAAGATGATCACTTTTCATTTGAACAAGCATTTCTTCTGCGAATCCTATCAGAAATCTTGAATGAGCGGCTTAAAGATGTTACTGTTTCAAAGGATGTTGCACTGTTTGTTTTTGGGATATTCAAGAAGTCTATTGGGGTTCTTGAACATGCAACGAGAGGGAAGTCTGGTCTTCCTAGTGGCTTTGTTGGGGTTGATGTTCTTGGCTACTCTCTTACCATACTGAGGGACGTTTGTGCTCAAGATGGTGTGAGAGGTAATACAGAGGATTCAAATGATGTTGTTGATGTGCTATTGTCATATGGCCTCATAGTGTTGCTTTTGTGTTTGCTTGGGGCCCTTGAACCTCCAGCAATAATCAGGAAAGGACTCAAACGATGTGAGAAAGAAGATGGTGCTAGTTGTTCCATAAAACCATGCCCTTATAAGGGCTTCAGGCGAGACATAGTTGCACTTATTGGCAATTGTGTTTATAGAAGGAAGCATGCACAAGATGAAATCCGACATAGGAATGGAATTCTACTGCTATTGCAGCAGTGTGTTACTGATGAAGATAATCCTTTCCTGAGAGAATGGGGCATATGGTCTGTGAGGAATATGTTAGAGGGAAATAATGAGAACCAAAAGGTAGTTGCTGAATTGGAGATTCAAGGATCTGCTGATGTGCCTGAAATTACTTCACTTGGTCTCCGAGTGGAAGTTGATCAGAGAACAAGACGTGCAAAGCTTGTAAACATCCCGTGAAAGATCACTATAACTTTGTTGAATCTAAGCATCTAGGTCTTAACTAGCTAGTATGGCGATGTGGTCTCTTGGATTTTAGGTTAGGACTCTTTTCCCTTCTTTTTTGTTCTTTTCAAATTGGAACGGCTGTTGCTTTTGTCTATGGAATCTCGGAAGAAAATTCATGTTTAGAATAAAAAATTGTAGATGTCCAAACAATTTTGCAGAATCCCCATCAATACTCGTGACAAAATATCAAGCAATGTCAGATAGGGGAGGAAAAAGCCAAACAGCAGAACAAAGGGAATATAAATATAAAGATTGAGAAATAGGTTTATTATAGGGTAAGGAAGTGGGGTTATGTAGTTTATTATAATGTGGTTTTAGTTGTATAATATCATTAGATACTATCTTTTGATTTCTCTTACCAGTTTGATCTATTCCATGTTCACATGTAATCAATTGACTTGGTGAATATACAATGCCTCCAGATGGCTTTTTAAGTTTTGATTTCAACTCAGATTTTTTTCCTTGTTTGTTTTCTTGTCAATGAAGGGGTTTGTGTTGATTAAACTGGGAGTTATTGTTTGTCGAGCTATTTTATGTCACACTTGTCTTATTGGGGGATTGAAAATGTGAATAGGGATTGATGTGCCTTCTTCCGGAACGGTTCTCTGACTCAGGAGCAGAAGAAGGTTTTATGAATTTTTTGTTACTTATGGCTACTTTTTGAGTTTTAGAATTACACGATTTTCACTTATTTCAAATATTTTCATGTTATTTTGATGAGAAAATGTGACAAAGCTCACACAAAGCAGAAGTAGGTTTGCTTGGAAGACATTGCACCTTAGATTCAAGTGTTCCAATGTTTCAGAGACGTTCCTTCTATTCTAGCTTTCTTCTTCTTCTTCTTTGAGAATACCATGATCTTAGTAATGATCATTCTGGAGATCGTCACAGCAAGTAAATCATTGTTACCTGGTATATATTTGGTGAAAAAGGAATCTCTCATTAGGAATAGTACATGTAACAACTCCATCTTTTAACCTGAAGCAAAACTATTCCAGTACCAACCCTTTCAATGAATTTACCCTCAATGACAAAAATTGACAAAACATGCTTTGACTTAGGGAACCGTTCAGGAAGAAGCCATGTCAACTCTTCACATAATCCCCTAATAAGACAACAATTAACATGAAATAGTCCAAGAAATTACTGTTCAACAAACAAAAGCGCACACACGACTTAGATATGATTTTAAAATTTACACAATTCTCCCTTTACAAATTGATTTAGTGAGATTGAGTTATGCCTTATGTTTAAATTCTAATATGATATCTAAGATGCTATTATGATAGTGACTTTTTTCCCACAAATGAATTATATTAAGTGGTAATTTTTTTCCATCACTCAGATAATAAAGTCTCACAAGTGAATCATATCAGTAGTTATTTTTTTCCCACCATCTATAGTTTCTCTTGGAGCTCAATTTTTTTATATTTATAATTAATTTTTATTTGTGGGCAAATGAATTATATTCTTGCAACAAGCTAAAAGCTTACTAAGCTTTAGCTTATGAAAAAGTGTTAGAAAATGAGAAATATATGATGATATCATTTTTGTATCTTTTTAGAATATTTTAGAGTGTTGAAATTAAAAATTAGAAAGTTAAGGGAACAAGTCAGTTAATACTATTTAGTAGTCAATCACTGTTATGCTGAGTAGACATCTTTTGAGCATGATTGGCAGTGGGAGAGACAAGCAGAATAGACTTGAACTGAGGAAACGACATAAAGTTCATCTTAAAGTGTCCTGTTGAGAAGGACTTACTTGTTTCCTGATGCTTAACATTCCAATGATAAGAGAAAAACCGAAAAAAGACACCATTGACTTTTGCAAGCTTTGAGACACTCACTGACTCACCTTATGTATGTTTGAGTAGGAGAGATTAGAAAACAAGTTATGTTGGGGTCCTACATATAAAAAAAAACCTCCTAAAATTTTGGAAAAATGTTTGTTACATTTACCTTTTCTTGTTTGACCTTTTTTAAAAGAAATAAATATTTATTATAGCTTAAAAAATTGCAAATAATTTATATTCATTCAATTAAAAGGATTTTTTTATTCCTTTGCTTCTTATTTCTCTGTATTCAAATAATGTATCTTCTCCACTATATTTCTTTTTTAATTCTACCCTTAATCATGTCTTTCTCTCTCTATTTCTAATTGAAAATCATAAGTAAATCTTTAGAAATATTTGGGACATGATGAAACAATTGATTGAGAATAAAGAACTTGGAATTAGAGGGAGAAGAAAAATGTGAATGTCCTACATGTTTTATGATTGAACCTACACCATTACCAACCCTGACTCTATCAGAACTACTCTAGTTTAAGTGTGTTTGATTGTGATATTGCTCATATCAGGTGTTACTAGTCAGGTGAGGTCTAGTACCAGGGGTCCGGACAACCGTAATGGATCTAGAACTATGGAGGCTATGGCAAGGGAATAAAGAAATGTAATTTTTTATTTTTTTTTGGGGGGGGGGGGGGGGGGGGGGTTAATTTTTTCAGTAGACAAACTGTTCTATTTTTTTGGTATTTTTAAACTGGTAAAATGGTTTGGAATGATTTAGATTGATTCTTGAACATCTTTTAAAATGTTAAACACTTTAATGCTACAATATTTGGATGGCATAAACCTTTATGCAATCATGAAATAATGTTAAACACTTGCACACAGTGTACGTAGACTATAAAGTAAAAGTAATGTCTACCATGTAGTACCATCCAAGAAACGATACATTGATGTTGTTTCCTAGCCAAAGAAACATTTGTCAGAACCTACAGACCCCAACAGACCAACCCATGATCAGGTACAGAAGAACTACCTTCTGACCTCATCAGAACACTGCAAATAACAAACACCTTATTTATGAGCCCTTCAGCGCACTGGTTTCTTGGAGCTTGAAACATATGACTATGATGATGCGAATTGCTAAGCATGAGGCAGTGACTGAACTATATTTGGCACTACAGGGAGGACCCTTTTAATCAATGTGGTGTGATATATTAGTTCACAAATAATTTTGTGATTTAAGTATGTCATTATCAGAAGAGTTAAGAGTGAAACTAATCCTTTGAACTCAATGAGAGCTAATACTGGAGTTTGCTAATGTTGGGGGATTGGTTATTTGCTTATGGAATTCCATTTTTGCAATTGTATTTTTGTGTCAAAATACATCAACCACATGTTAGGCCCTTAATTTGATTTATTTGCTAGTGTTGATCCTTGAGAAATAGTCTTGCTTGCATCCCTGGTCAAATCCTAGTGTGGTCCAGTTTCCTCTGAACCTCATCTACTTCTCTACCAATATTCCTTATAACTATTTCCCCTGCCCTTGTAGATTGATTTCATGAACCTGAGTTGGTCAGTGCCTTTTTTTTTTTTTTGAAAAATATGGATGGAATGAAAGAAATGTATATTATCTCGCATGTTTTGTTCACTTTTTGATATATATATATATATATAATGCAATAGCTTGCAACATCTAAAAAAATCATTATTTCAATGAAAAGAAGTAAAGAGTGAGACCATACTTTTTATTTATTTATTTTGGAGAAAAAAAAGTGCTCAAATTTCTTAAATTTTATTCTGTTACAAGTAGACACTCTTATGAAATAAATAGGGCTTGACACTAATTATGGATGTTCAGTCATTTGCTTTCTAATTCCTTCCATGTGATGATACTTTGGGTTGAGATTTTAGCCATGTTTTGATTTGTCTCACAGAGAAAATGGAAGTAGTCTAAACAAACAGTATATCATATATTACTCCATTTATTTTATAATTGTATCACAGATCTCTCCAAATTTTGCAATATGGAGATTTTGATCCTCCTCCTCCTCCTTCCCTCCCTCCAAACTTGTTTTGTTGCACAATACGAGGAAGTATAGGTTTGTCTCAAAATTGTTGGCAGCTACAAGCAGTCTTATAATTTTGGAAGCATATCTGCTCATCGTACTATAGGTATATTCACCAAGAGTGTTCCTAACTTCATGTCCTTGATGAGCCATCGGTTAGAACTGGGAATTATATGACTATGAAGTTTCTGCCTTTTCTATGTTTCTTCCCTATTGCTTCATTAGATTTGTGTCCCTTCTATTGATCTTGACTGTCTTTTTTTTATTTTAGGATCAAAGAGCATTTCAACTTGTTTCTTGCCACACACAAACAAAATAAGCCAGAAAGATATACAAATTGAAAAAGAAAATTAAACAAAACACACACAAAACTAATGTTCAAATGTTAATAATGGATTTAACTCAATTGATTGAATAGGATGCGTGAATTATTGTAAACTTCCTAACATTAACTTTGATTCTTATGGATAGAAAAATACTAATGTTCAAATAAATGATCATTTGCTTAGGGATGTGATAAGATCTTTTTTTTGAGGAAGTGATATCAAGATGCTTCATCCTGCTTGTATTTGTTAACTTGAGATAAGCTGAAATTTCAATTTATTGAACTTTCAACCCAAACTTTGAACTTACAAAGTGCCCTTTCCCTCTTCAGTATGGTCCCAATGCCAAGTGGCAGCAGGACCTGATGAAAATTCCTAGGTCAATTAAGGGCCTAAGTCAACTAATCTATTTAATTACCACACATGTCTTGTTCTTTTCTCTCCCTGTGTGTTCTGATATTTGACCAGGCCAAGTTAACGCTGGTACCAAAAAGCTGAGTTGGGCCTACAACTACAAATGTGTAAACTGATCACATAACAATGACAACATGGATAAGAGTGATTATGACAATGGGCCAATAGGAGAAGAACAACTGTTCTTCCCCCTCCCCCATTCTCATCCAAGTCCAAAACTTTTACCTAAAAACAATAACATTGCATTCTTGTCAAGCAAATCAAATACCATCGCATATGATATTATAGTCCAAAATTGCATTAGGAGGACGCTGTCTAATACAAAAAGGGGATTAGATTAGACTATAGCATAGCACGAGATACATGCTATCCTTCATACAAACAACCTTAATATATTTCACTAATGACAGAAACACTCTAGGGTCCCCACCCACCACCAAAAAAAATAAATAATAAAACAAAAAAAATATTTGTCTAATTTATAAAAACAAAATTGTTGAATATTGCCTACAGTTTTGACACGTGCACAGAGCCCAGACCGTTAGGGTGGCCACTGGGGTTGTACCTTTGCACGGATCAAGGAAGGGGACCATTTGACCATGTTCAACATTACTCCCAAAGCCAAAGGGCATAACAACAATGCCTCACCTTCTCTGCATATGCTTTTGGAAAGAAAGAATGGATGTAATGTTATTACGTACCTCATCCATAACGTGGTGGTACCATGCCATTATATTTTTATGCTGCTCGATACTGCAATGATTGTACAAATTAAGTTACCAATGCAAATTTTTTCAAGATTAGTAACCAACATTAATTTCTCTGGCATGATTTATGTACAGCATGTACCATGCTATCATTCAAAGCTCTACGGATTTAAAGTATATATCAATTTCAAATTCTGATCGTGGTTACACTAGGCGAATCCACAACCAATCCATTTGAACATATCCTCTCTTTCTACATTATTATCATTATTAATTTAGTTTGCAACATGGGAATCTATTATATTTTGCTGAAATTTGATTCGTTATCACAGAATGCACAGAACAACTTACACAGAATTATTTATTTTAATTTAACTAATGATCTTAATTCGAGTCATAAGTATACTGAGATGAATGATTTTTACTAATCCCGATAGTTCTATTTGTTTTGAATAAGATTGTTTTCTGCAAAGAATACATGCAGTTTGATTTTCATATCAAAAGAAAAATTTGATTCCTTTTCTTACCTTTAGAGACATGGTACGTCAAGAGTTTACCTAGAAAATGTTGGATAGACTCACAGGGCCAAACTAAGACTGTTGACTTCATAACAAAACCCATGATCTAGTTTCCCTAAGCCTGATAGACAAGCAAGCAATCATAAGAAAGAATATAACAAAAAAAGAGAGTAATCCAAAATTGCACAATCTATCTATTAGATGGGCCACTGGGATTTTTCTATATTGGATGCATGGTATTCCTGACCCACGCAACAAGCTTCCAATTCCAAAAACTTCTCTTTTTTCCCCTGCCCCTCAAATTCTTCTTTAGAACAGTTTTCTCAGTGTGTTCCTTTTCCCTTTCTCGTCAGAACAAATTTTTAACCAAAACCACATTGCTTGTTAGTTGCAATGAGCCAATGAACTTTCTGCAAAATAGCATCCTCCTATTCCACTCACAAAAGAATAGTGCTTTTACTTTTATACATCTGAGAACATAACCGATTGGTCTGGCTCATATTTTTCTCTATTAGTGTTAGAGCCTGCACTCGGGTCTAAAGCAGTAGTAGGGTAAACACTCCAAATATTGCATGGGCCACAATCAAATATCAATTGTTGTTTTCCTATGAAGATAATCCACTTGGGAATCAATCACATACGTAGAAGGGTGTTTAAACTTTAAATCACCTTTGTGATCCTTTTGAGTAGTGGTAAAAGAAGAAAAATTGTTATGTTTTTATTTTATATTTTTGGATTAGGTAATAGTCATTCATTCACCAATCACCACATCAGCCCCACTAAAATTTTCATTTTTTTGCCAACCTTTTTTCTTCCTGCGTTGTGGACCCCAACCCGTACTACTACCTCCAATTCCAAAAGCCTCATTTCTCCTGTATTTATCTCACATTACCATGAGTGCCAAACCAAAACACAATCATGGACTTACCTGAAGTCTCATCCTTCATTCATCATAGAGAGAACTAGAAAGTAGAAACCACACAACTTCTTCAGGACCTTCACAAACATAGAGAAAGGAAGAGAGAAACTCAGATACTAAGAGGGGATGGGTAACTATAGGTTCAAATTATCAGATATAATCCCCAATGCCTGGTTTTACAAACTCAAGGACATGGGAAAAACAAGAAAGCAAACCCAAACAACTAATTCCAGGAAGAAAAAGCAACCTTCACCAGTCTCAACCACAAAACCATCAAAACCAAAGCAACCCCACCAATACAATCTCAGAAAGTCTTACTATTTCACTAGGGAGCTTACCCCAAATGATAGAATCTACTCCTCACCAACACCAACAAATAACCAAAATGCCAAAGACAACAATTCCCCTGAACCCCCCAGAAAATCATCCAAACAAAGACTGAAGAAAAGAACTTCAAGGACTTCTTCACCTAAGCTTCTTGTTGTCTCTAACAATAACAACTCCTCCTCATCACCACATGATAATAGCTCTACTGAATCTTCAGAGCACCCTGACCCAGAATTCAGAACAGACCGTGTTCTTCCAACCGAGTCATTCGATGAAACGGTTCCTTGGGCAAACTCTTGTGCCTGCAGGGTACACTCCAACACCAAGGACATCATCATTGATGTTGACAACAATTCCATAGCCAGAAAAGATGATAAGCTAGAAGGATATGATTATGAATGTGATTCCTTCTCAGACCTTGTGCTTCCACCAATTGTGACAAAGCCTGCAAAATTCAATGACTTGCTCAGTGATGCCAAGAAGAAAGAAACCAAAACCAGAAGCAAGATGGCTGCACATGAAGAAGAACCAAACCTCAATAAGGGCCCTCTGAGGGTTAAAATTGTGAAGGAAGACACTGCATCAATGAAGGGACAGAAGAACAACTATGGAAGGAGATTCTCTGTGAGTTCTCCTGGAGTGAGGCTTCGGATGAATTCTCCGCGAATCGCCAGCCGGAGAGTTCAGGCAAACGGCCGGAGAAGCGTGTCCTCGGCCGCCGCCGCCGCCGCCGCCCGGAGAAGCCTCTCCGATAGCTTTGCAGTTGTGAAGTCATCACTGAATCCACAGAGGGATTTCAGAGAATCAATGGTGGAGATGATTGTGCAGAACAACATAAGGACATCAAAGGATTTGGAGGATCTTCTAGCTTGCTATCTTTCTTTGAATTCAGATGAGTATCATGATCTCATTATCAAAGTGTTCAAGCAAATATGGTTTGATTTAACTGATAACAATTAGTAGAACAAGTTAAGTAACAACCAATTGAGATTTGAGACCATTCTAAATGAGTTTCTCAAGTTTCTGTTTCTTACACAACTTATGTTCACATGTAAGTAATATTAATTAGCTCAAAAAAAAGTAAGTAATATTAATATCTTGGTTTAATTAGTTTAATATATAGACCTTAGTGTTTAGCCAATATTTGAGCATGACAGTGTCCAAGATGTTTCCATTTTTTTCGAATGGATAAACGAAATTGAATGCAGAAACGCATCCTCTCAGAGGTTTTGTGATGGGATTGAACCACTATAGAAGGAAATTTACTCTGCTAAGGCTAATAAAATGGGTTTGAGGAATTTTTGTTGGTTAGGGAATAATTCAATTAACTTAATTGTGAACTGCAGAATTCAGATTACATATGTATGACACAACAATAGTGTCAATTGACATGCAAACGAGTAAAATGTTTTTTTTCTTTCAAACGAGCTTTATTTGGAATTTTGGACCATTTTTCTGTGTTTAGAAAGGCAGAAAAGTTTGCCACAAACGGGGCATTGTATTGTAATACTAGTTTTCTGTCAGCTTCCTCAAGAAAAAAACTTGGAGCATAAAATTTGCTTCTGATCGTTTTAGTACCTTCATGGACCCAAAGTTGTTTGGTAACAAGACATAACTGGCACAGAGTTGTATTAATTGTTCATATTGTAAGAGACAGAACCAGTTGCAAAAACTGATACCTTCTTCCATTAATCTTTGGATTTTTTAATCTAAAAAGAAATTGCCCTTTTAAGTACAACTCCTTGATTTCACCTTTTTCATCCCAAAATTTAAAGGGCTTCTTTCCTACCTAGCCTGAGCATGCAGCTTTTAAGATCTTGTATGCTAGTTCTCCACCTCAACAACACAACTACTGGGAAGAAAGCTATATATATTCACAAGTTATTATTGCACATTATTTTATACATATTTTTTTTATAAGTACCTTGTTATACAAACAAAATTGAAGTGTAAAACTTTTTACACTAATGTTAATAATAAGAAATTATCACTAATTATGATTAGATGGCATTATAGTGTAATATATTATCTACTTTTGCATACAAATTTATATTATCTTATTTTTATTAAAAGTAAAATTAATATGTAGATATCACTGTCCTTTCCGCAATATAGTATGCTTTTTAAATAGAAGATATTTCCCCCTTAATCATGAACTTGAGAATTCAAATTGCTACAGTTTCGTTTGCGTTAAACCCTATGAACTGTGGAGGAAATGAGAAGGAAAAAAAAAATACAAAAAAAGTTCTTTAATTTCCTGAAACTTGTCTAAAGGTGAACGTTTGATTTTCAAAAGCTAAAGCTACTTCGTTTATTACAAAAGATGTTTCAAGACATTAACTAGAGACATAGGCTAATCTGGTGACTAGTGAGAGGAGCTTGTGTGCCCTAGGCTTATATGAATAGTTTTAGTCCTGTGCTCTAGGCTTTTTATATGAATAGTTTCACAGTGTGCTATAACATATGCTGTGGGGGTTGTTTTAAATCAGGTATAATTAATTTTAATAAAATTGATTTTTGACAGCTGATTAAACATAATTAATGTATGAATATAAAAACATAACTAAAGTGAATATCCAAAATAATTTAAATTTATATTAAAATACTTACACAATGCGAAAAATTATTTTTTAAGATCAAATAAACATGTTCATAAGTCATTTTGCTAAACTTTTCTTTTTGTCTTTTTGGGTTAAACTATAGGATAAAGCTTAGAAGTTTAATTTTAATCAATTTTTTTAAGGAAATAAGCTCATGTCATGATTTTAATCGTTATAAATTATTGTTTAATAAATTTTTGAAATTTTGTTATCGCAGCATCACGATGTTTTGTTAAAAGTTTACACAACAATTTAAAAGTAATTGAATATTAAGTTTTTTAAAAAAATTTAATATTCTTAAAATAATTCAATCGAAATTTGGGTAAAAAGAAATCAATTGAAATTTCGTAGCATGCGCTATTAAGTGTGTATCACATACTCTATAAAAATATATTCATAAAAATCAACAAGTTGTGATACAGTTGAAAGAGATCAAGCTTCTTAAGTAAGCGATTACTAGGAGTTTGATCTTCAAAGTATATGTATAAATAAAAATTTATTTAGAAATATTAATTCTGTAAATAGACCTTAATAATTCGAAAAATTAATCTTTAACCAGGAGATATCCCAGGTTTAAAAAAAAGAATACGTACCTTGAATTCTCTTTTTTTTTTTTATCATTTAATCGTTTTTAAGATATAATTTAAAATCGTTTTATGCATCGTAAGACGTGAATACAATTATAAAATATTTATATTCATGATAGATGAAACTAAACACAAAACAGAGTGTGGTAATTAATGTCTTTTCCTTCCCATTTTTGTAAATTAGGGCTTCAGGCCAATTGAATTACATTACCCATTTTATGTGAACTGACATATATAAAGGTGTAATCCCACAGTTGAAAGAAAAGCCACAATTGATAATGTTGTCTCTTTTTACGACAAAGGGAGGTTCTAGCTTCACAATCAGACCAAAAGATAAAATATTTAAAAATTAAAATGCTTCTGTGATTCTGGCAGTGCCAACTTGCAACTGAGTTTCAAGATCTCACTTGTCGCTGCATAAAGTTTTGGAATTAATTAACTCCGTTCTATTAAATTAAATACTTTATTAATTAACTTTGACCCTTTTATTTTTTTTAATTAATTTAAAAAAGCGTGGTTATGGATCCAGACATAGGCATGCATACCACAAACAGGAGCCATGGAAGCGCCTCTCCCTAATATTTAAAGACCTCATAATATTTTTTCGAAGCCTCAGCCTATTGTCACATACTAGTATTTATTTATTTACCCAAAAAAATACTTATTTATTTAATTTTAAAACTTGTTACCCCCAACATTTTTTTTTACAAGAATATATACACAGTCGACAATTAAACTATAGTCCCCTAATTATTAATAAAACGTGAGTAATCTTTTGGTCCATACACTAAAAAATTATATTGGATCGGTCTTGATTAGTATAACTAGTGGCATTTTTTTTTTAATCGTGGCAAGTACACCAATGGTATTTTTTTTTCTCGTATAGTGCCTTGTTATACCAAATTGATCGTTCAATTAACTTTTTACATTAAAATATAGATAAGAAATCAAAATTATATTTTAACCTTTTTTCATATAATTCCACTGATAAAAAGAGTTAGCAAAAAAATCTTAAAAAGATTGAGAGCTAAGAACCAAACTGAAAAATCTTACTGGAATAAATTAATGTTCTTATTAGTATATTACCGTACCTTCAATAGAATTATATCTATAGGTCGTAAAACAAAAATTAAACTGAAAAAGAAATTAAAATAATAGCTATGGAACTTTTTTCCATGAAAATTCAAATTAATAGAACTACTAGAGTATAATTCAAATTAAAATAAAAAATTCTGTAGTTGCTATTTTTATTTATTTTCTTAATTTGGTTTTTAATTAATGATTCTTAGTCTTTCTAATTATCTTTTATTTACTCGAAAGTATTACTTTGAGAAAGTAGTTGATACTTGAATCAATCTGAAAATTAAGGATACTCTACTTACTCTTTTATTACTCAATATGCATGATTGGTATACTTAACATGATTAAAACAAAATTCCCATCAAGTTTTTTAATGCCATTGCTAGGGATTGTTGACAATATCAAATCAAGACTGCTAGATTCACCACTGATTTTCTTTTTATTTCAATTTCTTTGTTTTGGATTCTTATAATCCTCTTCCTTCTTTCCTTGTTTAAGTGAGGTGATATAAGAGTTGATATGCTATTTAGACTAGAGATTGGAAGAACATCTGGGGGTAGAAGACTAAAGAGAGAAGAAACAATAACCAGAAAATTCATAAAAAAAGAAGGCTCCTACCACAAACTCTTTAATTAATAATCATGAAAAATCAAGGGCATCAAGCCAAATGGTTTCACTGAATGTAGTGCAGTGGAATCCAATTCAAGAAATGAGGTCGAACATATGATTTCCACGTCTCCAACTTCTTAGAGGTTTGTTCAACCATTTAGGTTAATGAAGTATTAGATGATCGATGCAATGTGATTAAGGCTTTTACCATTCTCTTTGTGCGAAAAATTAAAATGCAACTTCAATCTTAATTGTAGAGTTATTGGAGGCAAGATTAATTTACGGCAAAAATATTTCCTCGGAAAAAGTCATATATATGTATTTATTTTAATTAATTAATTAATTAAAAATTTAAATATTATGATTTATTTCAGAGAAATTTTATATTTAAAATGATTAAGTATAAATGTGTGTATATGAAAAGAGGAAGTAGGGCCAAGAAAAGACATTTTCATAATTGGTAATGACAATTCATATAGTATATGTTTCTGATCACAGTTTTCTGAAAAATCATAAGGCATGGCAGCTCTCATTTATTATCATGGTCTAATTCCATTTTGAAGTAGTGAATGTTGAAGTTTTCAAGGTGTCATGTGGTGTAGGGAGAATGACGTATCATGTATCCTTTAGTTCAAGCAAGACGCGCGCGCAGAACGTAAACTTAGCACAATTTGGCTGCATTATATTCTAGCAAGGCTTCTATAATAGACATTACGAGGAGTGAGTTTTGGTTTCAATAGTTTAAAAGGAAAATAAAAAGGAGCACTTTTAATCTTTACCGATAGATATTTTCGTGCTAAACATTTCATTTGTTTACTATTTAGAAGATTCAATGAAAAAGATTGGAGTACGTGGAATTAATAAATGTATATGTTATATATGTGCGCATTTCAACGGTGGAAATGATTCACATCTTTTTAAATTTTGTCTTCTTTTCTTTATAAAATAAGATTTCAGTGATGGGTCAACAAAAGACAGATTGTTCAAGGATAGCAACATCCCTAGCTAGGAAATTGCACTGCGAACATATACAATAACTAGGGTTATAGGGTAGTGACCAATTGAATTATTGAACATACATTTATACTATATAATAACCGCAAAGGAACAGTTAAGCAAATAGATAAAGACAAAAGATCTTTACGTATGTACCTATGTTTGTGTACGTACGGGTCCCATGTTGCTTTTTTCTTCGATCTCTTCTAATCTTTCCCAATACTCCATGTATTTCTTGCTAGGATCAAGAATGTAACAAGTACTGCATGTAATTTTTTCCCTCAGTTAACGATCCACCTGGACAATAAAGGTGTGTTTGGGTGTAAGGAAACAAAATGAGAAAATAGAAGAGAATAGATAAAGAAAAAAAATATGTAAAAAATGTAATAGAGTAAAGTAAAAATACAAGTGATTTGATTGGAAAAAATAAAATATAAATATTTAAATTAAAGTGATTTGAATGATAAAAATTAATATTAAAAAAGAAAAATTAATATTAAATAAATATATTACTATTATGTGGTAAGAAATGACTTGTTTATTCAGCATATTGAATGACAATACAGCAGCAAGCTGACAACATTCGATTTAATCTCAAATTTGTTCACTTTGGGAATGCTTTTTTATGGGTTCCACTAATTTTTTAAAAAAATTCTCTGCTGCTCGTTGCAACCGAATCGCCACTATCCCTATATTTCTTTCCACTTATTTGCCTTTCCTTGCTCTTCTCGCACCTTTAACCGCAACCAAACGACTCCTAATTGTTGCTTGAGAGGTAGAAAAATTCAATATATAAGCTTGCTCGGATAATTAATTAACAATGCAAACTTTAACGAGTTGTTGTTCAAATTTTGTGTCTTAATTAATAGACAACAAATAGGTGTGCCTGTTTAAAATTGAGTTAAAATTGAGTTAGAAGGAAAATATGTTAATAAATGTCTATAGGGATAAATTATTAAGTATTCCCAGGTTACGGAATCAAAAGGGAGTTTTTTTTTTTTTTTGAAAACAAAATGCACTTTTCATGATTTTTAATGCAACCCTAACATAAATTTTTAATAAAACTTACTACTTATAGTTGTTAACAAATATCATTAGGAAGAAATTAATTTTTGCGTACTCAATAAAAACGTACATAATCTACTCATGTGTATGAAAACTCGTTGAGAATGAAATAACCACGTTTAAGATGTGAAATATATAACTATTAGATTTTACAAACAACATCCAAAATGTGAAATATTACGTTCAAAACCTGAAACAGTTAACATTCAAGACGCAAACTCTAGAACATGGGGCAGGACTGGCACTAATGTGCTACTATAAACATTTTCTGTGATTAAAATACTAAATTAAATATCCTTATTTTTACATACTTCTTTTCATTAAAAACATTTGTATAATTAAATATATATATATATATATATATCATTTCTTTTATTATTTTTATACAATAAAACAGGAAAAATACATTTCATTGTTTTGTGTTTTTTATTAATTATCAAAAAAATTGAAAATCATTTCACATTGTATTCTTTTCCTTACTTTCCTTTTCTTTTAGTTCTCTATTTTCTAAATCAAACAAAACATTTTAAGAACGTGTGACTTACATTATCAACTGTAGACGTTGACTTTGGTTTTTACCCTTTTCGAAGTTCAAACAAATAAAAAAAGTAAAAATTAGAACAGTTACGTTTCATAATGTAACAATGGCGAAGGATTAATGTTTGATACTGTTCTCAGGTGAGTCTGTTAATTAATGTCAGAAGCAAAATAGTAATTTTATTGGCAGACATATATGATCCCCAAAAAATCTCAATTGTCAAAGGACAAGTAGAGTCAGATCCAACATAACACCTACCTTTAGAGTAACCCTAACATGCACACTGTGCCATGAAAAATCTGCAAGATTCTGGATTTTCGATAAGGGTATATTGTCTTGTCGCTCTTCTAGTTTCTGTTTCAGAAAATTTATTACTGTAATGGTGAAACTTGAAAGTGAACCACACCACACCATAAAAGACTCACAAGAAACAAAAACCATAAAAGAAAAGAAGAATAGAAAAGGAACAGACATATCCATGCATATGTAGCTAGGGCATAGGGTCCTCGTAGCTTTATCTACTGCCCTATAAAAATATTAATGCCTTCAATTATTGTGGAACATGCCACTACCAAACTCCTGCATGTGTGTGAGTGGCTGCTGCTTTTTCGCTATCATTTTGCTGCACGCTCCACAATTCACATTTTCTAGGGTTTGGCCACATAGCTATCAAGACAAAATTAAGATTTTTCCTTTTCTTTTTTTTCCATCTACTTTGGCTGAAACAATTTTTAGTACTATTTTTTTTGGGAGATAACATGTATCATTCAAAAGAAGTAATCCAGCCTACTCAGGTCGGCAGGATTGATGCAAGAGTAAGGCTATTAAAAATTAAGCTTTAAATTAATTAATTATTTAATTAAGCTTGTTCATCAAAAAACATTTATTACTTTATAAAGTAAAAACACTATATATTGCGGAGGAAAAAAACTTCAACATATAATTTTCTTATTTTAAATAAAAAAATTTGTTTCAGTTTATTTTAGATTTCACTTACCATTAATGGATTTTATTAACACAATTACATACTTAAAATTCAATTTTAAAAATGAAACAATTTCTTATCTATTTATTCACATACTCGTTGGTCAACTTTTAGCAATATAGTAGTATTAACATTTCCACTTGATTAAGATGTATTTTATATAAATAATAATACGGGAAAGTTAATGCAAATCTTTGAGTTTCTCAAAAGCCAATTTGTGAGCCACAAGCATGAATACATCATTATCATCGGCTTGAAGTTCAACACTGGGAGAAACGCATATATATAAATAAATACAATGCTGAGGTCATGAAAGAGTTTTCTTCCCCTTAAACTCCTACTAAATTTTGGGTAGAAGTTGCTATTGTCTATCCATGTACATTAAAAAAGAAAACAAGGGACAAAATGGAGAAAAAAAATGTGGGGTTAACTGCACGTGCAGGAGGCAAAATCTTGGAGATCCTAATGGGAGGAGTGGTCATAGTATTAATTATATGATGCGGTGTATATGTTCTTAAATGCTTTGGACTCTCGCGCCTTTTCTATATCCCTACATAACGGAGCTGAGATTCCGAGAAAGGGCTTGCATGTTTAATTTTTCATATTACTATTACTATTATACTACTATTCTGCAAGAAAATTGTATTTATCATTTTTTTCTTCATAAAATTATATGGGTAATCGACCATATTAAAATTTGTACATGTTTAAAAAGAGAGAAATAAACATGATTTTTTCACAAAATATGATCATGTAAAAATTTAGAGATGTGGATTAATTCAAGTCAAGTCTTAATTTATGTGTGTTAGGTCTTAAGTGTTTAATTACCGAGCATATTAATCAACAGGTGTGAGGCTGTTTTAACTTAATTGAAGATTAGTTTGAATTTTGAATATGGTTACATTAAATATTTTGAATTTTTTATTGTTTATAGCAATCTTATATGATTTAAATAAGATTATTTTTTCACAAAAAATAGTTATGCTCTATATAAAAAATAAAAAAAAGTTCACGTAGTAGTTAATATTTGTATCTATAATGTTTAACATTGTCCAAGTGGAACATAAGGAAGTAATTCAAATTGAATGATCACAATACCTATACATTAACATTAATAATAATCAATCTAGCTTGAACAGAAAAAAAAACAATAATGATAAATTAAATGTTTGAAATGTATTAAAATAAAAGTGAAGTCTATCTGTTACAAATTTCATATGATTTTTAATATCATATTGAGTTTTTAATTAATTGTACTTATATGCATCACTGCTGCAAGATTGCCTGATAAATAACCCCTTCATAACATAGTGGAAACGACGTTGAGGTTTATTTGAAAGCACTACAAATAAGTTTATAAACACAACTAATGAAAATTTAAGGTAATATTAAATTAATTCAAATACTTTCACGATTGTTACTGTAATTAATACATTTTTGAAAACTTTTTTTATTGGATAAATGGTTATGTCTATATTGTCCTCATCTAATGGCGTTGCTTTTTGTACTGGGCTTTCAGTATCTCATTCATGCTTTGCTGAAATCAATAACCCAAGCCACTGTCATTATCTTTGCCTTGTGTCAATGTCATATCCAGCTCACGAGATGGCTTCAACCTTCTCTGTCCACCCTAGTGATTTTTTCCTCCACATTTGTTTATGTAAGATCGATTCTGAATGGAATTACTTTTATAAAATTAATTTTGATTCAAATTTATTTTATATTTGAATACACGTCAATTCATCCAGAATTCACATTATAAAAAGACAAAAAAGGTAATCTAGTTGCATTGCTATTTTTAACGTATATTTGTTAAATGAGAAACCAAACACACATTTGTTTTAAAATAATGTAATTTATATTTGAAATTTTTTATTATAAAATTAAATTAATAGTAAAATTTAATATAAAAAAATTATCTAATCACAAAAGCTACCTAAAATTACTTGAACCTTGAATTAATTATAAATAAAAAAATCAATTTTTTAATGTAAAATCAAACAGTAAAACATTTCAACGTGATTTGGGAGAATCCAACATGAAGTAGAAATACATTGAAATAATGTTATTTGAATCATGGTTGTATATTAAATGTAGATATTTCTCTCCATTAAAATCAACTAAGACTTGAACTTAATTTGTTATATTATAATGATGAGAATCATGAAACTGGCCAAATACAGGCTAAAGGCCCAAGTGGAGAAGGACGAAGGCCCAAGTGGAGAAGGACAAAGCCCCCGAGTGGAGAAGGATGAAGGCCCAAGTGGAGAAGGATGAAGGCCCAGAGGCAGAGACACTATCAAGACTATTAATTGTTGCTGAAGGCCCAAACTAATTTGAAGGCCCAAGTTAAATAAGTTTTTAGTTATAATTTATTTTTATTGTAATTTTGGCCCAAACTGTTTAAAAGGCCCATGTCTATTTTTATCTTTTAGTTCAGATACACTATAAGTATTGGTTTTTGTTTTGAATAAAAAAAACTTTTGGCATTTTCATAAAATTTGGGTGAGAGTTTCTCTCTGGGTTCCTTGTTGAACCAATTATCAGACTTATCAAGGTAATCCTTGTGGCGTCTACCCAGACTTATCTTCCTTAACCGGAAGTGGCGTCTACCCAGACTTATCTTCCTTCACTGGAAGTGGCGTCTACCCAGACTTATCTTCCTTCATTGGAAGTGGCGTCTACCCTGACTTATCTTCCTTCACCGGAAGTGGCGTCATCCAAATCTTCGTAGCCTGTATCAAGCGATCCGCCCCGTAAGATGATGTGAACCTTACGGGGCGGATCGCTTGATACAGGCTACGGATATTTGGATGACGCCACTTCCGGTGAAGGAAGATAAGTCAGGGTAGACGCCACTTCCGGTGAAGGAAGATAAGTCCGGGTAGACGCCACTTCCGGTGAAGGAAGATAAGTCCGGGTAGACGCCACTTCCGGTTAAGGAAGATAAGTCTGGGTAGACGCCACTTCCAATGAAGGAAGATAAGTCTGGGTAGACGCCACAAGGATTACCTTGATAAGTCTGATAATTGGTTCAACAAGGAACCCAGAGAGAAACTCTCACCCAATTTTATGAAAATGCCAAAAGTTTTTCTCATTTTTTTGTTTTTTTTTTTCAGACGTCCAGCTATTAGAATTCGTTCAATAGGCAATCATCATTAGGCAAATTTGACAATTTAGCAATTCAGCAATTAGGCAATTTTTACCCCAAACAGAATTTGAATAGGCTGAAACAAAAGTTATGAACAAAAGACAGAATACAATATGATAGGCACAAGAACAAGAAACAAGAACTCAAACAATTTTTTTTTTTGACACAAAGTTTGAAAGACACAAGAAACAAGAACAAACAGTAACAAGAACAAGAACAAGAACAAGAACGCAAATAACAGAACAAGGACAAAAACACGAACCTAGACAAATTACGAAGAAGAAAAAAATAGGATAGGATACGATAGAACCTGTATCAAGAGCCGAAGCTCTGATACCAGATGATATGAATCTTACGGGGCGGATCGTTTGATACAGGCTACGGAGGTTTTGGATGACGCCACTTCCAGTGAAGGAAGATAAGTCAGGATAGACGCCACTTCCGGTGAAGGAAGATAAGTCTGGGTAGACGCCACTTCCAATGAAGGAAGATAAGTCCAGATGATGTGAACCTTACGGGGCGGATCACTTGATACAGGCGGTAGAGTTTTTGGATGACGCCACTTCCGGTGAAGGAAGATAAGTCAGGGTAGACGCCACTTCCGGTGAAGGAAGATAAGTCTGGGTAGACGCCACTTCCAATGAAGGAAGATAAGTCTGGGTAGACACCACAAGGATTACCTTGATAAGTCTGATAATTGGTTCAACAAGGAACCCAGAGAGAAACTCTCACCCAATTTTATGAAAACGCCCAAAATTTTTTTTTCTTCAGACGTCCAGCTATTAGAATTCGTTCAATAGGCAATCATCATTAGGCAAATTTGACAATTTAGCAATTCGGCAATTAGGCAATTTTTACCCCAAACAGAATTCGAATAGGCTGAAACAAAAGTTATGAACAAAAGACAGAATACAATATGATAGGCACAACAACAGGAAACAAGAACTCAAACAATTTTTTTTTTGACACAAAGTTTGACAGACACAAGAAACAAGAACAAGAACGTGACAAGAACAAGAACAAGAACGCAAATAACAGAACAAGGACAAAAACACGAACCTAGACAAATTACGAAGAAAAAAAATAGGATAGGATAGGATAGGATAGAACCTGTATCAAGAGCCGAAGCTCTGATACCAGATGATGCGAACCTGAGTAGGAGCGGATCGTTTGATACAGGCTACGGAGGTTTTGGATGACGCCACTTCTGGTGAAGGAAGATAAGTCAGGGTAAACGCCACTTCCGGTGAAGGAAGATAAGTCAGGGTAGACGCCACTTCCGGTGAAGGAAGATAAGTCTGGGTAGACGCCACAAGGATTACCTTGATAAGTCTGATAATTGGTTCAACAAGGAACCCGGAGAGAAACTCTCACCAAATTTTATGAAAATGTCAAAAGTTTTTTTTATTCAAAACAAAAACCAATACTTATAGTGTATCTGAACTAAAAGATAAAAATAGACATGGGCCTTTTAAACAGTTTGGGCCAAAATTACAATAAAAATAAATTATAACTAAAAAATATATTTAACTTGGGCCTTCAGCAACAATTAATAGTCTTGATAGTGTCTCTGCCTCTGGGCCTTCATCCTTCTCCACTTGGGCCTTCATCCTTCTCCACTCGGGGGCTTTGTCCTTTTCCACTTGGGCCTTCGTCCTTCTCCACTTGGGCCTTTAGACTGTATTTGGCCTGTTTCATGATTCTCATCATTCCCTCCTTCTTGGAAAACATTTGTCCTCAAATGTCCAGGATCATCACCGGGTTCAAGTACCACTTCCTTCCTTTTCTTGTTGGCTTGCTTAGTATAACTTTCATTCTTCTTTGCAATTTGCACCTTCACTTGGTCATACAATCTTTTCACATACTCAACTTTGACCTGTGCATCCTTATGCTGAGTCTCTTGGGGCTTGCTGTTGTAAGTTGGCTTGTTAGGCAATGAAGCTTCTAGAAGGAGATCAACTGGATGTTCTATGCTTCTTGAAGGTGGCAGTCCATGAGGAATCTCCTTGGAAAAGACATCTTTAAATTCCTGCAATAAGGGTTGAACACTAGGAGAAACATAAATAGTTAACTGATTAGAATTATCACTCTCTCTCTTTTGTGTATCACTCTTTTCCTCGGGTGTATCACTCTTCTTTTTCATATTCCTTTGTGGAGCCTCACTATTTTCTTTCTCTTGTTCTCTCTTTTCTCTCATTCTGATTTGGTCATCACACACTTCTCTAGGGGATAGAGGTTTAAGAGTAAACAAGGAAGATTTGATCAACAAACGTTGCATTTGTGTAGTCCACGCGTCCAGAAATAAGCGTTGAGATTCATCCAGTTGATGATATACACCACCATTGTCACCAGCTCTTGCCATGATTAAGGAACAAAGAATTTTGCAGTAAATTAAAAAAAATTCAGGACCTCACCACACTCTACTCACGTGTTTCTCTCTTTAATGGTAGTTCACTCGTGTTTGATGCTCTCAATATAGGCTTTTGTGTGATGTTTTCACTCTTGCCTTTTACCACTCACTCCCTCTTAAGTTCCTGGATAGACCGAATTAGACACACAAGGTAATATAAAATAAAAGGAAAGACAATAGAATTATCAGAGTAACAGATTTGATTTGGGATAACAACTTGGACTTGATTTGGATAGCAGATTGGATTTGATTTGGATAACAGATTAGATTTGGATAACAAATCTGATTTGGATAATTTTTTTTGATTTGATTTGATTTGGATAATAGATCAGATTTGGGATAACAAATTAGATTTAATTTGGATAACAGATATGATAACAAATAAGATAACAGATAGGATAACAGATAAGATAACAGATATGACAAGTAAACTTCAAATGCTCATAACTTTTGCTACGGTTGTCCGTTTGAGGCACACTATATATCAAAATGCTCAGAATTCAGAGGAGAATCTAGATAAGGGGATTTGGTACACGATTTTCTGCCAAAAAAAAGCCTCTAACTGCCTCAATTTCGTGTTCAAAGATCAAACACCCACTTTCTCTTTTTTCTCTTTCTTCTTTTCTTCTCTTTTTTTTTTTTCAAAATTTCTGCAACTTTTTTTTTTTTTACTTGAAACAGAACCCAAACAATTTTTTTTTGACACAAAGTCTGAAAGACACTAGAAACAAGAACAACAACAAGAACACAAACGTGACAAGAACAAGAACGAAACAAAGACACAAACAAGAACGCAACAAGACGCAAACAAGAAAAACAAATAACAAAACAAGGACAAAACACGAACCAGGACAAATTACAAAGAAAAATAATAGGATAAGATAGAACCTGTATCAAGAGCCGAAGCTCTGATACCAGATGATGTGAATCTTACGGGGCGGATCGTTTGATACAGGCTACGAAGGTTTGGATGACGCCACTTCCAGTGAAGGAAGATAAGTCAGGGTAGACGCCACTTCCAGTGAAGGAAGATAAGTCTGGGTAGACGCCACTTCCAGTGAAGGAAGATAAGTCAGGGTAGACGCCACTTCCAATGAAGGAAGATAAGTCAGGGTAGACGCCACAAGGATTACCTTGATAAGTCTGATAATTGGTTCAACAAGGAACCCGGAGAGAAACTCTACCCAAATTTGATCAAAATGCCAAAAGTTTTTTTTATTCAAAACAAAAACCAATACTTATAGTGTATCTGAACTAAAAGATAAAAATAGACATGGGCCTTTTAAACAGTTTGGGCCAAAATTACAATAAAAATAAATTATAACTAAAAACTTATTTAACTTGGGCCTTCAAATTAGTTTGGGCCTTCAGCAACAATTAATAGTCTTGATAGTGTCTCTGCCTCTGGGCCTTCATCCTTCTCCACTTGGGCCTTCATCCTTCTCCACTCGGGGGCTTTGTCCTTCTCCACTTGGGCCTTCGTCCTTCTCCACTTGGGCCTTTAGCCTGTATTTGGCCAGTTTCATGATTCTCATCATATAATAAACTACTTCCTTTCCGAATAGCTCACACAGACAAAAAAAAAAAAATACCATTCCATAGACTCAATCTATATTAATCTCATAATCTAATTGATTTTCCTTGCTACGTCGCTTGGTTAAAATAAATTAATGATGTAAAACTATTTTATATTATAAATATATCACCATTAAATTCACTAAAATTATAAATTAAATTTCATTTTATTTTATTTTTATATGTATTAAACATGTATCAAAATTCGAGATTTCGGGCATATCTATTTCTTATATTTTTAACTGTTATTTTCTGTTTTTAAAAGAAATTAAAATAACTCATTTAATTATATTGATTTCTGAATATTATTATTAAAAAATAATGCCTCGTTTTAATTTTTTTTAAATATTTCTAACTGATTTTGTTTTCTTATCTCTTATTTCTTATTTTCTATTATTCATATTTTTTTTAATTATCTTATCTTCTACATTTATTCTTATTTTCTAAAAATTAGTTTTCTTAAAAAATTATAAAATACTAATTTTCAAAAATTAAAAAACAAAAAACTACAGTCAAACACGTTCTTAGATCTTACTCTCTAAATTCAATTTTACTTTTTACACAAGGGGCTATTAAGTAAATCCAAAAGCACAGAACATACAAAAACATCTATCTAGGCATCTAGCTAATCTTCATTACCGTTTGATTCTTAAGTTGCATCACACTTTCATACTACACATCACCCTAATAGTGAAATTATATCAAAATTGTGGAGTTTTTATTTCGATGCATCGATTAATTAGGCAATTTTGAAGATGCTGTACCATAATCTCATAGGACGATAATGGTGTGATTTTCTAGATTTCCCCGTAATATATGGTGCTGCAACAAACTTCAGTTATTTCAAGTTAGATTCTCATGGGGCCTCTAACTACGACATCGTAACTGCTAAAAGCGTATCGTTTTCTTAATTACTATTTGCACGATTAGTTAATGAAACTTTCTCTCCCCAAAGAAAGATTAAATTACATTAATATTTTTTAGAAGTATCCAACTAGCTAGTAATAGGTAGTATATTTTTTTAAAAATTCGTCACTAAAATTTGTGAGAAAAAAATAATAATTTTGATCATTAAATTTAATCGATAATTCATTGTTTTTTTTAGTGATATAGCATTTTTCCTTTTCAGAAAATGCCATTTCATGTTAAGTGAATTGAATATAGTGTATGCTTACGACAAACTACGATTCACCGTAATTAGTTTTAGAGTAATTAATTTCACACTCATCGAAAGTATAGTATATGTACCTCAAGTGGGAAGAGAAATATATATAAGATGAAAAAAGAACGATCTGTAAATAATAAATAATATGATAGACTTAAGAAAGATATGGATGAAAAATAGTAAAGTAAAAATAAAAATTAAGCATTAAAAAAATTATAAACTAGCTATTTTACTCTATCGAAATTCAAAACGTCTACACCATAATACAACAAGGTTTTCCCCCACCTAAGGCTGGAAATAGGTCAAATTAGGTTAGGTTTTAAGAGGTCTGAGTCTAATCTATGATGAATTTTTTAGGCTTGAACCTGACCTATAACCTATCAAAAACTTTTATTTTGACTTGGCCTGATACTTTTTTTAAAAGCCTTATTCACATTAAATATTTAATATTTTTGTGCTCTGAAGAGGAATATAAAGGGACACATAACTCACATTTAAAGTCTTATTCATAGCAATGAAAGTTATGGAGCACCAAAGTTTGCTAGTTTAAAAAAAATTAATTGTACCCAAAAAATAATATAAATATATATATATATATATATATATATATATATATATATATATATATATATATATATATATATATATATATATATATATATATATATATATATATATAGGTCAGCTTATAAGACTTTTTAATAAGTCTAAATTTGGTCTATTTAATTTAATAGACTTTTAAAAAAACATGAACCTAATCTTTTAATTAAATAGGTCAATATAGATCAGACTTTATATAGGTCAGGTCGTAGACTCATGTAGGTCTGCTTGACCTATTTCCACACCTACCCCACCACTGACATCCTTGTTAATGTTGGGAATATTTGTACAATCTTTAGAATGGAATGTCTGCCCTTACCCAAAACGTTTTTAGGAAAAAATCTCTCTGCCCCTCCAAACCCCATGATTTATAAAAGCAAACAAAGTCTCCTCAAGTACATGCACAACCATTTTTCAATATAAAATAAATTTTAAAGTGGTGGTACTTCACAATTAATTTGAGATGGAAAGGTTTACACCACAGTACAAAAAAATTTGGCTTAAATAATATTTTATTCGTACAATTTTGTTTATTTAGATATTAGTTTCTTTTTGTCAAACATGCTCCCATGAACAATACAAAATTATATTTTTTTATTTGTAAGAATAAAAAATAAATAAAATAAGTATTATAAGATTATAATAATTCACACATTTTATTCGGTTAATTGAGTTAAATTCCCTTCATAGATAAGCTTCTTAACTACGTAATGTTTTATTTCTGATTGTCTAAAAAGCAAGGCATAACAAGAAAGGAGTTTTTGAAAAATACTACCTTTTTAAATCTCATCCTCAGTACTGAAGGCCTGATATCATGGGCCGAATTCAGGGTCCATTATTCACTCCTATCATTTTGGAATGAAAAGAGGAGATCGACACAATATTATCGGCCCAGTGCTCAACGTTTGTCTTATGATTTTGTAATTTACTTAGTTAATTTTATGAAAGGAAGATTTGTCTTACACTTTTTGCACGTTTTCTTCCACCTACTATTTTGAGAAAAAAAATTAAAATATTTTTTGCCTTGTTTTGTTACTTTAAAAATTGTGAGAATAATAAATAAAAAAATTATATCCCATTTTTCTCACCCACTCTTTACTCGTATTTTTATAACGAGTTTAATTTATATATTTTATAAATATAAAATATTCCAAGAGATATTCAATAAGAATTTATGTCATCATCATGTTAATAAATAAGATCATGGTAAAGTGATTAAATCTCATTAGATAGGTGTGTAAAAATATTTTGCTTTGAGAGCCTATACACATCAAACTCTTGTATGGTCCTTTTTTATTTCTAATTATTTCATTTTTTATTTTAGCAAAAATAAAAATGAGAACTAGATAAGATAAGAGGTTGATATCCCAATTATGTTGGCATCTCAATCCCTACCCCACCAAAAAACCCATCTCAAAATATATTAATAAATCAAAAATAACTAAACACTTGGGAGAATCAAATCATATCCAAAAAAAATACAACTATGAGAATCTATAAGAGGGAAGCTCTTATCCATATTTAGGGTTGTGCAAAAAATTTCAAATATATAAATTCAATCAAATCTAACTCACTTTAAATCTATTTAAATGATATGATTTTATATCCAAATCTAATTTTTTAGATTTTAAATCCAATCCTATTAATTGGATATGGATTAGATATTTGTTTGGATTTTTAAATCCAATACAATTTTTTGGATGATGAAGGCTAGGTTTTTCTGGCCAATTTCAGTAGGAGCTATTTTTTTTATCGATCTTGTCTAGAGTTATTTTGGACAACGTCAACTGATGATGTTTTTAAGCCGCCATCGGTTGAGACTATTTTTTAATTAATGTTGACATTGATCGGGATTATTTTTTGGGCGATGTCGTCCAAAGTTTTTCTGGCCAACATCAGTCGAGGTTATTTTTTGGTCGACGTCAGTTAGGGTTTTTTTGCGATGTTTGTTGAGATTATTTTTTGGTCAACGTCGAGTAGGTTTTTCAACCGGCATCGGTCAAGATTATTTTGGTCGAGGTCAGGCAAGACTCTTTTTTTTTTGTCGATGTCAGCTAGAACTTTTTTGGCCGACATTGACCAAAAAACATCACCAACCAACATCGGTAAAAAAAACTAGCTAATGTCGGCCAAAATATTCCCCCAATTGACATTGATAAAAAAATCTTAATTGATGTCCACAAAAAAATATCCCTAGCCAGCGTCGGCTAAAAGAAATAGTCATGGTCGATGTTGGCCAACAAACTCTAGCTGACACCAACAAAAAAACCTAGTCAACGTTGATCAAAATATAATTCCAAATGATGTTGGCCAAAAAATATCAATGATTATCATCGGCCAAAAACATCTTATGATGTCGACAAAAAAATCCAATCTAGAATCCAAATTATTTTTTAAAAAAGATATGAATATAATTTTAAGATCCAATCCATTTAAGTATATATGAATTGGATAAGGATTAAATTCTTAAAAATCCAATATATACCCACTCCTATCGGTACCTAAGGAGCTACTCACAAATGAAAGGGGTGAGGAATTCGAGTAAGTATACTCTAGATTTTGAACACTAAAAGAAGGAAGCTTGTCAGCAATTGTTGGCGCAAGTGTTGCCTCCACAGAAATTCTGAACACCCATTCTCATTAATTTACTTGCTACGCTTCTCATCAAGACCACGCAACAGGCACCCAAATAAATGGAAACGGCGCAATCATGTCCTGAGGATCAGGAAAAAACGAAGTATAAAAATATAAGACAAAATACAACAATGATTTGATCCGCCAAGGATATTATGTTGTCACAGTCGTCAGAATTGTTTAAACTGTGACTTAGATCATTCGAAGAGGCCAAGCACACAAGCTCTATGGAGAAAGAGGCAGGGCTACTCTGGAAACTCGGCATGAAGATCATTTCCCCAGGAACACATTTGAATACACCATGGCTCCACCCCTACATTCAAAAAGTGAAATTTTAGTTAGTTTCTGCTCAGCACAGAAAATATTTGATCTTATGGGGCTCTCTAGTGATCAATAAAAGACCCTCTCTGATCAAATAGTTGGATTTTTAAGTTAACGTCTGTTAATTCGATTTTTACCTCCTCCAGCATAACTATTGTAGAGTATATATATCACTATCTTAATCTCATCAAATATAAGGATTTAATTTTCATGCATTGGTTAGTCAAAAACGTTTTACACTATCAATTCTATTATGCATGATCAAATCATTAAAGAAATTTGACCATCACAATTGCTACCGGTCTAACATTTTTAATAATTGATCAAATAATAGCATAAAAAACTTAACACTTAGAATACATGAAATTTAAACTTGATCTTAAAATATGAAAACACCCATTTGAGTTGCCTAACTATGAAACAACAGATAAAATTAATTACCTCTAGCTGTTTGCCAACGGTGACAACTATGTTCTCTGGACCTGCGTCAAATGATAGGGGACCTCTTTCAGTTTGGACGTAAAATATGCAGTGCTCCATAGGAAGGTAGAAGCGCAAAGCATGGTCACATAATTTGTCTTTTTCATAGCCGAGGCGTCTTGGTTTTGTTTGGGAACATTATCATGCGGATACCTGCACAAGCAAATCCAAGAATCTGTATCTTAAATCCGCTCCTTAAACTCTTCTGATGTTTTGTGTTGTAGAACCATAGTCACTTGCTCAACTATCCCATCCAATCTACTTGCAACGTTCCCCATGTGAACCCAGCTATCATATATTGGTATATAAAATAAGTTATTAGCACCTTGTACAACTCCATTAGTGACAATTGACAGTGTCCTTGACAAGCTGCATGCCTTTCTCTTCTACATCAGTTAACAATGAAACTTCTATTAAAAATAACCATGGAGGTCTATGGTGTGTATCATCCACGTCCACCTGTTATAGCGCCACGTGTATATCAAGACAAAAATTCGGTTAGTTGTGTGGGGCCTCATAGCGGGTTTTCAGTGGAAGTTGCTGTAGGTTAACTTTAACTGCTAACAGATCTTCATGGTCTCTGACTATGAGGAACGTAAACTGAAAATAAAATAAAAAGATGCTGTTTTGTGCCTGTTATGCTTTTTCTGTCCATTTTATTTGAGATACCATCTTTAACATAATTTATCCTTTCAGTATATATCATCCACGGTAATCAAAATCAAGAACTTATTTTAGTTTCCCCACGAGAAACTTTTACGTGACTAACATTACAAATTCAGCATAATAGGTAAATAAATAAATAAATAAAAAGCACTCGTATTGGTGGGAGAGTCCAAATAAGATAAAGAGAGCATGCAGTATTTCAGAAAAAAAGGAAATTAGCACATGATGTTATGAAACACGTAGATTCATTAATTTGCATTGCATGATGATCGATCATCATCTAGACACGAGGTTCTCAACGGCGCCAACGTTGTTGAAGAAGCGTCTCTTGTACTTGTACATCTCCTCCAACATCATCGACCGTTGCAGCAGCTGCTGCTGGCTCCTCCGCTCGTGCGGGCAGGACCGGATCCTTGTGAGCCTCGGGTACGCGTGGCTCGACCCGAACCTGCTGCAACCACACGAACAAGAGTCCATACGAGGAGGGCAGTAATTAAACGGTTTCGTGTAATTGGGTTCTGGTTCTTCGGTACGGTACGATAATGGTGTGCACTTCTTGGTGCGTTCGGTTGCATCTGTTGGGGCGTGCTCGTCTTCCTGGCCCGGGTCCAAGAACTGGAAACTCGAACACTTGAAGGAGTTCAGTGAGGCTTGTGGGCTTGCGTCGTCGTTGACCATGAACGGATCATCTGCCAAGACTCAGTGTTGGAAGTGAGTTATCATTCTCAAAGAGAATTTATTAGTTTAGAAGTTTTTTTTTTTAAAAGTTCAAATTAATTTGCTGGGTAAAATTTGTTAAGAAATAAGAAGTTGAGAATAAAAAATATAATTAAATCTAAAGACAACTGAAAAGATCTACAAATATTGTAAGCCATTCTTCAATGTACTATAAGTATCCCAAATTCATGCGTTTAAAATAACATTTTAGTTTCGGGAAAGGACATTTCTTGTGAATGATTGAACACTTTTTTTTTTTTTTTTACAATAACAATAGTAAGGTTTAGATTTAGAATATCATGCAATTATTCAAATCCTCTGTTATTGGAATGGTTTTGGTTAGTTTTTTATAACACAAATTAAGAAAGTAAACAATTTCTTCTTCTTTTTTTATGATTTTAAGGTGTATATTTTTATGTATATATTAAAATAATAATAAAAATTGAGATAAAGATAGTTCATGCATACAAAATATAATCTTAAGATGTAAGGTAAAAAGAGTAGGTACCTTGAGGCCATTCTTGAGTAAAAGGGTAATGGTTTCCACGAACACGAGTCTTGAAGGAGTTGGAAGCAGACATGTGGCCAGAACCGCGAGGGGATGATGGAGAAGATGATAAGAAGAAAGGGTGATGGTTATTGACATCTTCATCTTCTTCGTAGTTAAAGCTGTACTGTCGTTGGTGGTGACACTTAACCCTGTCCCTCCAAGTTGGAACTAGAGCTGATACCTCATGATCTATCCTTACAGCAATCTCCAATGGCTCCAAGTGGCTAATCTCAAGTTCTTGCACCATCTCCATTGCCACCTGAATAGCCGTGTCCTTTAATGTGTCAAATGGGAAGAACACATGTCTTGTATGCCCTGTATAGGAAATAAAACTTTACTATGAGACTTGAAATATTGAAAGGAGAAATTATTACAAGAAAATATCTTATGCAGTAACAGGATAAAAGGTAGTTTTACACTGTTATCTAATAATAAATTATTATGTATAATAAATTTGCTGATAATAATAAGTATGAAAAAAGTTATATTAACAGTAATTTTATTATTTGTTGACAAACTGACTGTAAAGAATAGTGATTAAGCTTGATTATTATATGGTATTGGTCTTGGACAGTCATGATTTCAGTCAATTTTCATGTGATACATGATCAGTTTTTATCAACTCTTGTTCGTAAACTAAAAAACTCAATTATTTATCACGTGGAGATTCATCGGAACATGGCTACATGGTGTTTAAACCATGAAATAGTTTCTTGTTAAGATTACTACAAAATGTTGGATAAAATTGTGCATACCCGTTATGTCAGATATCCGGACTTTAAGGAAAACAGTGTTGTTCTCTTCGTTTATTGACCCGCTGATTGTCATATCCGCGTTCTTTGTTTGATCACGATGGTCACTGGGAATTGGTGCAGGGCAATTAAGCTTGAAAGACTTATTTGTAAATAATGCTGGTATGCTTGGTGGCAATGGAATTTCAAGTTGTTCCATGGCTAAAAAAGGGTCCAACAAGAGCTCCTTCGCTGATGGTCTCTCTGAGACATTTGTCAAACATTTTCCCACAAACTCCTGGGCTTCCAAATTTTCGATTTTGTAAAATGCTTCAGGTAGCTTCCCCTGGTACATCAAATTAACCAAAGTTTGAGAAATTAATGAATTCGAGTTAAATGAGGGGAAATTTAGAATAAGGGAAGTGTCCAATGTTTAATTATGCTTACCGAAGTGACTTTCTTGTATATTTGAGCTGGGTTGGCGCACTCACTATATGGGAACTCAAAAGTAAGCATCTCTATCATGCACATACCGAAGGAGTATATATCTATCAGCTCGTTGTATTTCTCTTCATACAGTTCTGGTGCCATGAATTCTGGTGTGCCTGATGGTTCACATCAAACGCAATTTCAGTTTTATAGATACAAGCTCTAGATTACTTATCATGTACAATTTGGTCCTTGACAGTTAAAACTTGTGCTGATCTGGTTCTTGAAAGTTTTCATTTTAACAAATAAATCCTTTTGATAGATGAATTTTTTTTTAAGCTGATGTGCATGTTTGAATTCATATTGTTCATCCAAAATCGGGTTGAAATACTAGTTAACATGATTTTAGGTAAATACTAAGATGTTTGATTTCATGTGAAAGAATTGATTATAATTACAAAATCGATTTTGAATTGAAATAACTTAAAGTAACTTTAACATTAAATATAAAAAAATATACTAAATTTTATTACTAACTTGTTTCTAGAATAAAATCTTTCCAATATAAATAATTTCACTTCAAAATCAATTTTAATTAATTTTGTAAAATGCTCACTCAAACATGATAAACTTCTAACCAAGTTGACAAATTGAAGAACTAATTTGAAAAATAGGTGCACTTTCAAGAACCAAAGCAATACAAGTTACCACTTACCACACTTTCATATATTGAATTACATATTACTCCATTAATCTTACTTATTTTAACTGCTAAAATAGAGCAAGAGGTATTACCGATGACACTGTGTGCATGTTGGGAGCTTTTAAGTATAGCTGCCAGGCCTAAGTCACCAATCTTGACCCTCCCCTGATGGCCATTGACAAAGATGTTGTCACACTTGAGATCTCTATGTATCACAGGAGGATTATGGCTGTGTAAATACTCCAAACCACTTAGAATCTGGCGAGCCCAATTCTTAACTGCTCGGATATCAACTCTCTTATACTTCTGCCTATACCTATAAATATAATATATAGCATGTTAACACAAATATAATATAACCTATGAAATATAGATGGTTAGTTTAAGCTAAATGGAGTAGTAAACATGGTTTAGGGGACTGATTAATTACTCTCTAAGGGTGCCGGAGGTGAACAATTCAGTGACGAAGTTGAAGGTTCTGTTGCTGACATCGATCCAAGAACCATAGAAGATCATCATAGAGTCATGGTTGAGGTGCTTAAGGAGATGAACCTCTGAATAAAGGCGCTGGAGTTGCTCTGGTGAGTGAAAGGCATCACCAAGCTTGACTTGGTTCCAAGCCACTTCAATCCCTAGTAACTCATCAAATGCCCTATACACAGTCTTCATTGCTCCTTTGCCGAGAACATCCCTGAACTACAAGCACCAACAAATCACAATGACACAAGTGAATTAGTCAGTTAGGTTAATTAACATGTAACAGATTACATCAATACTCAAACATAACTATTGATTTAGCATAAACCATTCATTTTGCATCCTTATAGAGTCACTCTAGAATCAACCAGAGCCTAAAACCAACCACTTTTTTAACATGTAAGGCGAGTCCTCTTATCCCCGAGCCTTTCAATTAATAAAATAAGAAACGAGAATCAATCAAAAACACTTACGCGGCCATATCGACCAGATGGATCGGTTTCAACATAACCAAGCTGAGACTTAACTCCACTACTCGTGCAGAATCTCCCCTTATACATGGCTGTACTGATTGTATCAGGCAATTCCATCTTCACAACTTTCCTAACTCAAACCCGTGCTATGCTTGTTGTGTATAGACACGAGTGCTAATAATATAGATAGCAACAAACAATTTAGTTATATATAAGCTCATGCTGAGTTTCACTCATGGCTCTCATAGAAGACACCAAATAATAGCCACAAGAGCCTTGAGTAGTCAACACTAAGCATTAACCACGTTATTATTTCAACAACTCCACGTGAAAAACCCATATAAGGGCATCTTCACCACTGGTGCAACAGTGTCAAGAGGGAGAAAACACCAGAGACAGAGGGACAAAGAGAGATAACACTCTTTAAGATTTTTTTGGAAGATAAGAGGACAAAGAAACCGTTGTGTGTAAACCAGACACTAATAATAAAGCTAATAATGGTGTGAGTTGCAACCCGGAATGAGACCACACCAGAGAGAGTGAATTCTGATTTCTGAGCCTAAGGGTGTGTGTGATTACTGATTAACTCATAGCTGGTGCCTTGGTGTTAAAGATAATGGAAGACAAAGACTGTTTTGAAGAGTCGCTAGGAAAATGAAAAGACCAAATAAGAAACGAGGGGTGGAAACATGGCTGCTAAATTTGGAGAGTTTTGATATGAACATTTGTGGATAGGAGTGTTGTTGGGGTGTGAAAAAAATCGGATTAGAGAGGAATGTGCTATGACAAGTGTTGATTGTTGAAGATTTAGTGGAGAAAGGAAAAGGAGAGAAATTAAGTCCCAAATTTGGATATGTGAAGTGTGTAGGATTTAGGAGAAGGGTGGTGGTTGGTGTAAATATTCGACTCGATCTGTAGACTGTGTAAACTACACGGGTGGAAAATTTGGTCGTGTCTCTTTCAAGTGTTTTCCTTAATTAGTTCATTGTTTGTCGTGGTCCTGATTGAAGAGGAATATTTGGTTATCTAGATTATTTGAGTGCAAAACATGGTTTGCAATTGGAACACGTGTCATAGCACAAGTTACAATTTGTAACAATTCTACTTTATTTCTCTTTATTTATTGTTGTTGTGGATGGCGCAAATTAGGAAGGCTACCTTGCCTTCAAGGTGTATATATATATATAACAATTAATCCGTACGTAACCAATAATTTATCTTCTCCTCCGCCAGAGAAGATTGTGGGGGGGCACGTTTTTTTGTTTGTTTGTTTCCTGAATCTTGTTAATATGTCTAGGACATTGGATAAGGAATTGATATTTTCAGTTAAAATCACATTAGAATGTATAAAAAATTACAATAAAAATAGTGTAAATTTCAATAATTGAATGAAATATTTTACTGATATGGATTTGCTTATTTTTTTCTTGACCAGATAAAATGGATTGATCAGTCATCACCAGCTTGGCCCCAACTGCATTCAGCTTTTTTGCTTAACTTGCTCATCGCACATGTGGCAATAATAAAGGTAAAATTAATAATGGCAATGTAATCACAGCGACAACAATTATTGGAAATGCCTTTGCATTGTAGTTGTCGATCGGTGTCACAAAGACGTATACGTTGGATTTCTGTTGAGTAAAAATACACAACGGAAATGTTACATTTGTGTAAGTGGTGGACACATAGTCATACAATTCTGTTGTGATGGGCATTTCGGTCATTATGATAAATTACAACGTTCGAAGGTGCCAATAGCAAAGTTCAACTTTACATACTAAACCAGTTAGGCCGTGACAGAGTCCACATAAGCCATGGCTCGGTCCAATCAAGTAGCCCGCTAAGCAAAAACGACAATACGGATTCCTTTGGCTAAGTGCTTCAAGCTCCAAAACGACACCGTGAGTGAGAGTCCGAATCCTGAAACGCTGAACAGTTGATTGTTGGTAGCCATGGCTGCAGCAGCCACCGCGAAACCGCTTCTGTCACTGTGGTTTATGCTTCTGCTACCGTCGTTTCTTCGGATCGCCGTCGCTTACCGACCCGGCGACATCGTTCCCATGAGCTGCATGGGTCAATACCACTCCGTTCGTTCTCATTTCCCCTTTCACTCTCTGCGATTTTCTCTTCCTTCCATACGACGCCGTTGCATCTCTCACTATTTTTTCTCCTTTTGCGATTGCAGTCGCGAACCGTGTGGCAGGACCTCATTGGCCGCCACTGCCCCATCTTCGCCGTGAATCGCGAGGTGTGAATCTTCTGAATTCATTAAATTAAGGTTTATTTTTTCTTAATTTCTACATGAATTATTATTTGTGCTGGGAATTGGCTTTGTAGGTGTTGATGCCCATACCCAAGCCCACGGGTTACACTGGTGCTGATGCTTATAAAATGTGAGCCTTTTTTTTTTCTTCCAGTGTAATGTGTTTATTGCGTTGATCTCATTTTTAATTTGCTTAATTTGTAAGGAAATAAAGGCCTCTTTGTTTTATTTATTTTTTCAATTTTCTCCCTTGAAAATCTCTCAGAATGATTTTTAGTTTTAGCTTAAGCTAATCCAACACGAACATGGCACGAAGTAATTTGAAGGAAAAGGTATTCGACTCAAATACATCCATTTCGGATGCTAATTGCATGTACTTGAGGAGGGGGGAAGGGGGGGGGGGGGGGGGGGGGGGGGTATTTGCTGTTTGTACTTAATGTGACTCTGCTAAATGAAGATTTTTGAGGTTTTAGATTGCACTGGAGGTTGTGGTTTTGTCGCAATTTTTGACATTGTGGGAAATGTGGGCAAATGTGACTGATGTGGTTGTAGTGAGCCGAAAAACCTCGATGATACAGCTGAAATTGCAATTGCAGACCATTTTCTAAAACCTTGATTTGATAATTATAGTTATAGTTGTTCTCTGCAGAGTGAATTTGTGAATGGTGCTTGTGCCTGATTGATTTCTCTATTCTGGGAAAAATAGATAAAATGAAAATCTGAAGACACAGTGAATCTATGGTTGTGCATTTTTTACCAAATAATTAAAATGAGCAGTGTGCTGCCAAAAGATGGTGATCTTCTTATATATTGCATTGGTGAGAGAAGAGAAGTTGGAATGCTTGACACAGGAAATTAAAGGAATAATGTATCCTATTCTGCCTTCCAAAAAAAAAATGTATCCTATTCTGAAAACGATGAGATGAAACTTTGTGCTATTGTACCGGTTATACCATATGGGATGATTGTGTTGTTGTTATCTGATTCTATCTGGTTGACCCCAGCTCTTAAACTGCGGGAGAAAATGTGGTTATAGTTTTCTTTATTTTTAATTTATCTGCAGATTGTTTCAAGTTGGAAGGGAAAAGTTTTTAATCCCGTGGCTTCTTGTGGTGAATCGGAAAAGTACAGAGGTTCCAATGATCGAAGTAGATCTGGTAATGCTGTGCTCATGATAGGTCATGTGCATGATCTTGTTCAGTTTATTTGATTATTATTTCAGAATTTGTTGCTGATCCATGAATTGATTGGAATTTTAATGTCATGCAGAGGTATTCAGGAAATGATTTGCATGGTGTCACAGCTAAAGTTGTGGATATGCCTCATCACTGTATGTTGTTCTTCTCTAATCATATTTTTAAAAACATTAAGTTCTATACATATAGGCTGGTAACTGGGTTGTGACCTTTTGAAAATAAAAGTATTACTCTTAGCTTATGCATGTGACCTTTTGTCAAGACTCTTCTGAAATGTGTCAGAAATGTCAGGGAGTGTGCTTGTAAACTGTTTCTCGATCCAAAAGCTTTTTAATTCAATGTTCCTAAAGTTTATTTGAAATTTGTGTGCATTTGACCCTTTAAATCTTCATTTCCTTCTAATTTTATGTTTATCAAACTTTTCTTTTTCTCTTTTTATGAGGTGACCGTTCTACTTAGAAATTTTACCTAGCTTGTACAATTTCAGCTGTCATTTGGCATATTCATGTACAGATGTACCCGTCTCTGTCTGTAGATTCTCTTATTCCACTTGACAGTATTCAAATTTTATTAGTGAAGGCTTTTTTCTTTTTTCTTACTTATGTCTGAAGGCATTCCATTCTTTGTAATTGATTAATGTTGGGAGATAAGCATTTAGTGACTTAGTGTTGATGAATATACTTTACAATAAACTGATTCTGTGGAACCTGTATATTCTGTAAACATTTATTTTCATATTGAATTATAAATACGTTGATACCTTACACGTTGATGAATTCCCATATGCCATTTGTCTGGTATAAGAGAAACAATGGGCAATATGATTACTTAAGTGATGCCTTTGTAACTTATTTCTGAGGGCCTTGAGCCTTTGATTGTGCTTACAGATTCTGTTTTTGCTTTACAGATGTTGAAGTTCATCCTGAGATTAGTAAACAATTCTGGGATTCTCAGCATTGGCCAAAGCATATACTCGTCCGATATACATGGTTTGTCATTTGTGTTATTTTAGTTGTAGCTATATGTATTCATATTATATAGTTAATCAATATTAATTTTGAAGTTTGAACTAATTTATTGCTATTGAAGCCCTTGATCCAATTTTCTGGCATTGGAGGGGGTGGGTTATATTGTTGGGATTCATTTGGTTCAATTGCTCAGTATGCTTTCTGAAATATTTCAGGAAAGAACATTCAGAGATAGATGTAACTTCAGGATTTTTTGTTCTGTTTGGTTCAGGTAAATAATACATTTCCCCTGATTCTTTACATATATGGGGCATATCAAGTGAGAATTCTTGAGGATTGTGAGAAATGAGAAAATTCTCTAATCACCCTTAGATAAAAATTAAGGGATGGGGGATGGGATTAATTTTAAATAGAAATGCTCACGTGACTGTCTCCTCTCCCCCATGTTTTGGTTCCATGTTTCAGGAGGTTTCTGAAATTTCTTCTAGTTCCAAACACCTGTAACAGCTTCTGGCTGAAATTCATTCGGCCAATATTGCCTAAAATTTTTGTTCTCATTTTTGGTT